>NC_086318.1:59800738-60119488 GCF_036172605.1 Pelobates fuscus
TTCAACCACAACATTTTATATTAGGGGTTCCTAAGAGATTGCATCAATGCCCTTCATTCTTAATTCAGAACAGAAGGCATGTAATGTCTTTCAACATCCACAAAAATCTTAAACGTGTCTTCAACTTTAAGAATACTAATCTATTTCTATCTGGGATTTCAATTGTTCCTATTAATCAGATGCAGAATGCTGCAATGTATATAGTGTGTGGTAAAGAAATTACAGTCATGTTTGAATTAATTCACTAGCTAGCCTTCATTTTGCAAAATGTGTGTATTCAGCTACCTTTAAAGCTACTTTTACCTACAGTGTTTTGCAGGGCTCAACACTTCCACTTGCCAATTGGCAAGTAGAATTTTAGTTCTTGTGAGCGAAAATACTGCCCTCGCAGGTGTATTATAGACCCCTCCCCTTACAAGGTTGTAGTGTAAAACACTGCTGGTCTATAGGACCAGCAATGTTTACATTGAAGTATTAACATGCTTCTAGTGGCTGACAGCCAATAGAGGCATTTCCACTCAATAACCAAGTTAAACTTGGCTAATCAATCAAATGGTTTCCTAAACCTTCTTTGCTGCACATGTGCGCTAGCCTCCAATGTTTTCCCATAGGCTGAGTTCATCTACACTGAAGAGCTCAGAGAAAGAGGGGGAGTATAATCATGGAGAAGAATGTGTTGACAGCTGAAAGGTAAGTAATACTCACCTTCAACTATACTATAAATGAGTTGTGTGAGATTCATCATGGTTAATTTCACGAAAAAACAAGTAAAAATAGTGGAATTCTATTTTCAAATTAGTAGGTCAATTATTTTCACACAAAGAGCTTACTGCCAACACTTGTGGTTTGAACAGGATGTGGCTACTGCCCATACAGCCAGGTCCACAATGTTCGATGAGGGGATAATTTCAAGAAATTCTCATATTTATTGGACACCATGTTCATCCAACCTTTTAGCTCCTAATTACTTCCTGTTCGGATATCTGAAGTAGCGGGTGCATGTGAACAAACCATGTACACTTGAACAGCTCAAGGAGAATAAACGTGGAGAAATCTGAGAACTAGAGCCTCAAACTTTAACCAATGTTATTAACAATTCACCTCATTTTGTAGTGACTTGGCTAGTACTAAAGGACATTACATTTTGAGCCCTAGTGTATTATACATTTTTTATTTCTGATATTTGTTTTCATACAGTGACCTTTTATATAGTTACCTGGTATTTGAGTGTGTTCCAATGACAGCATAAAGAATTTTAATATTAGATATTTAATACTTCCTTTTAGTTTCTGTAATTTATTTCTTTTAAATACTTTTATAATTATTAAAATGTATGGTCACTATATTTAGATTATTTTTTATGTAATTATTAATGTTCTCTTTTTAGTCACACTATGTCTCAATAGGGCTTCGATTATTAATGGGCTAACAAGACTAATGCACCATTATTAGTCCAGTGCAGAATTTCTGGGATGAACTGTTAAAAATGTTACATCTTTGGTCAACAAAAATCTCAAGAAAATACAGTGGCTCCCCACCAAAAATGTATATGCTCATCATGGTTCATAGGGCATAATTACTTACTTTCAACCACAGTGCCACCCTACAGCAAACCATAATATTTGAAGCTAATTTTTGTATCAAATTAACCATGTTAGACTTCATAAGACTCCATACACAGGGAACAAGGCTTGAGAATTCCATATCCATGGATTAAGACTCCACTCTTCGCTGATGCAGGACAACAGGGAACTAAATTAGGATGGTGGGACAGGACTGTGAAATTGGGACGAACAGACAGGTATTTATATCAATAAGTACTGTGCATGTGATTGAAGCAAAAACTCCTGCTTCCACTGAACACTTCATTCCTTGACTAATAAACTGAATGCTCAATACATGGTTCATTCCTTGAATACTATCCAAAACAGAATTCACAGTGGTGATTACATTTGATTGTGGTTAATTGCTGTTTATTTTAGAAATTGTTACAAATCTAATTCCTCAATTTGTGATAAACTACTACAGAATCAAGTAATTGATTTCTTAAATTTTATGAAAAACCTTATCTTTTTTTTAAAAAAAACAACTTTTGTTTATAAATGTTTTAAATTATTTAAAACCTATTATTATGGATTTGGCAGTTATTATCTTGAAATGCAGTATAGAGAACAATTACAAGAAATCTGAGATGGCTAATTTACTCACCATCTGTGAACTTGCAGACTTGTTTACCTGTGAGGCCATGTGTAACTTAAAAAAAATTCCCACAGCAAAAGGAAGTTGGTGCTGGGTGTCTTTTCACTCAATACTTCAGTGTTTTCAAACTCCCAAATATAAAGGCTGCTACACTGTTTAATTAACATGTGCAGTCTTGTGTAGAGAAACATAAAAAGTCGGCTTTCCAAAAAATATTTTCCTTACAGTCTTTTTAGAAAAAGCTAAAGACCCACCTCTTCCATCAGGCATTCAGTCCGCTCATCTGACCTTCAGAAACTCCTACGTTTTATGTCTTTATGTTTGTTTATTTGTAAAGTGCTTTTGAGACAGGGAGAAAAGCACAAAAAAATTGCAAATTATTATAAAGGACAAAAATATTTTTGTACTTACTGCTTGATCCAAAGATAAATCTGACTGCCATTCTGGGGTCAAGAAGGAATTTTTTCCTAGCTTGTTGCAAAATTGGAAGTGCTTCAAACTGGGTTTTTTGCCTTCTTTCGTATCAACAGCAAAAAACATATGTGAGGAAGGCTGAACTGGATGGACGCAAGTCTCTTTTCAGCTATGTAACTATGTAACTACTTATCTTTAGTTTACTTTTGTTTTTTATACCAACAATTTCTTCTTCTTTTTTCTTCCCTTAAAACACGTTAATTTTTGCTGGTAACATGCTCAAAAATATTTGTAAGCAGCACAAAGAACAGCATATCAATTAATTTGTAGACTACATAGGTATACGTTGCTGCACAATTTCTAAAAAAAAATATTTTTGGTGATATATAGTCTTCAGGCTTCATTTTTTCCAGAATGACACTAATTAGCAGAACACTGAGATTGCATATCAATGCTATCAATATACCATAGGCAGGCTCACAAAAATATACCAGTGTGTATGTACTAATGGTATCAGATGACCTGTACAGATTACCTGGTTTTTCAGAGAATGTGTGCCACTGACCTTAAATGTCCATATTAAAGATCCTTTGTCTTATTTGCAAGAAGGGTACACAATATGAAAAAAGATCATTACTGGAGCAGAAGCCAAGTTAGTTCACCAAAGATTAAGCATATTTGTAATAAAACCATGTCCAGGGTCAGTAATGGCAGTTGTTAATCAGAAACAGGACAAGGTTATAGTCCTGAATAACAGCAATAATAAAATGAATGCAAGATGCTCAAATCAAAGATAGATTCAGTGCCCCAGCACTGATTTTAGTAAGCATAGAAATGTATGACCTGTGTGATGACTGATTACAATTATTTGCCATGCCCCAATGGCAAGGGAAGATTCAGTCCTGGCAGGTGCAAATACACCCTTTGTTAGTAAAAAAGGAAAAAAGGAAGGCCTTAGCCCTCATCACCAGGGCCCTCAGAGAAGTGAACATTGTGTACAAATGAGGATTTCCAGCCCGCTTGCTGATCCGGCACAACGGCACGACCCGCAGTGTTACTAATGCAGAAGATGGATGCCGCCTTCTACAAGAGTGGAATATCCTGGTACAGATACCAGAAGGCCCAGAGAGAAAAAAATCCAACTCACCAGTCGCCCATGAAAGTGTCATCTGACTGGAATACGGTAGCTACAGCTAAGTGCCAATTGAAAAAACACCGCTATCTTACGCCCACAAATGGACTCGTTGTCCTTTGGTGTAGTTCTTTTTTTTTGTTACACATGTTAGAGGTTACTTGCATATTTATCACAATGTAGACCTAGGTACAGCTCCAAGACCCGCTTACCTCCATAGCCGATTAGGTGCCACCTTCCCACCTGCATGTGGGAATGTAAAGGGCAAGTTGGGAACACATAAAACCACATTGAAGTGGATTGCAGTAGTCAAGGTGAGCGATGACAGCGGCATAGACTATCACCTTAGCCGTGTCCAGTGTTAAGTAGAGGCAGCTATGCACTATGTTTTTAAGATGTAAGCAGCAGGATTTGACAATGGACTGGACATTAGGGGTGAAGAAGAGGTCTGAGTCAAAGAGAACACCTATGCAGTGAGCTTGTGAGGTGGAGCTGATGGTGGTGCCTTTAACGTGGAGGGAGACAGACACGGGAGTAGTAACACTTGAGGGAGGAAAGACCAGAAGTTCTGTTTTGGACAAGTTGAGTTTAAGGAAGTGAGCAGCCATACAGTTAGAAATAGTAGTCAGGCATTCAGGCATTCAGGTGGCCAGGCAGTCAGAGACGTGAGTCAAAAGGGGCGGCATAAGATCAGGAGAGGATAGATAGATTTGCCTGTTCACATAGAAATTATATTGGAAGCGAAAGGAGCTGATGAGATTACCAAAGGAGGCAGTATAGATTGAGAACAGTAGGGGACCAAGGACTGAACTTTGGGGTACACCAACAGAGAAGTGTTGGGGGAAAGAGGCAAAGCCAGAGAAAAAAACACTGAAAGAGTGCTAGGAGAGATAGGAGGAACACCAGGAGAGAGCAATGTCTTGTAGACAGAGATTATGGAGGATCAGAAGAAGCTGTTGATGATCAAAAGGTGTTGATGGTCTAAAGCAGCAGAAAGGTCAAGGAGAATTAGGATAGAGTGACTACAAGATTTTGCAGTGATTAGATCATTGGATACTTTGGTCAGAACCATTTCCACAGTGATGAGCACATAAACCAGACTGAAGCTGGTCGAGCAGAGAGTTGGATTTGAGAAAGGCTGTCTATCTCTCATAAACAAGTCTATCAAGGATCTTGGACGCAAAAGGCAGTAGCGAGATAGGGGGGTAGTTGGATGGGGAGTTAGGGTCAAGGTTGGGCTTTTTCAGAATCTGGGTTAAAGTTACATGTTTCAAGGGTGCCAGAGGAGAGGGAGAGATTAACAATTTTGAAAGGTAGAGCAAGAGAAGGAGATAAGATGCAAGGGAATAGGATCAAGGGAACAGGTGGTGGGGCGGGAATACTGGAGAAGAGCAGAAACCTCTTCTGCTATAGCGGTTGCAAATGAACATAGAACAGGAGAGGGAAGATAATAGAATAAAGAAGCAGCAGCAGCTATTCTGATTCAATCAATGAATGATATAACTAGCTTGTATCCCTTTCTGTAAAGCAGACAATCAAAGCCTGCTTGTTCAAACCCTGGATTTACACTTCCTACAGATCCTAGACAGTAGCATATTTCAACATATCTAAGAGAAGAGCACATTAGAACTAGAAAAGCTACAATTTCTGGGGACAGTCGCAGTTTAGAAATTGCCCTTCAAATTTGAGCTGGCTAGAGTGAAGTTTCAATGAATGTCAATGAACGGCGTGAGTTGCAAACAAATGGTCATAACGTGAAAACTATCAGGACTGTGGCTTAGCCGTGGGCATTTTTAGTGGCAGCAGGGATAACTGAACGTTTTGATTTAAGATTTGTGTAGGTGGGCTTGAAAATGAGGGAGTGGTGGCAGTTTAGAAATCATGTTCTGAATTTTCAGCTTTTGTCAGCTCCCACTCTAGTTTTGAACATTTTGTTATTCATTCCTATGGGACCAATTTCGCCACAAGAACGACGATATTCCGTAAACCATTCGGCGAAACGTTCCACAAAGTAATAGCACACCAATCGGGAACAATCCGCATGTTTCGGTATATTACTGTCTATGTAGTGTAAAAACTGTGGAAGGAGTTAGGGTGGTAAATTTGGCTATAATAAGAATAAGAATAATATATATGTGAGATAACATTAAGTGGTCTTGCTATGCAAGAACACTTAATAAGAACAAGAATAATATATATGTGAGATAACATTAAGTGGTCTTGCTATGCAAGAACACTTAATTAAAAAGAACCCCGACCAACCCAAACTACCAGATGGTATTTGCCCACCATTATTCAGATTGCAGCAAAAGTTATCATACAGTGGATGTCTGAGCCAGCAAGAGATGACTTACAAGCCAATCAGCAAAAAGTATGTAACAGAACATCAAACAAAAATATATTAGCATTCATATTGCAACATCTGCACCACACCAAGGACCCTTTAGAGATGCTGAACTAATTCCAATGGTAACTTATTTATAATAGTCTCATTTGGATGGGAATGGATTTGGGTGCTAGGTATGTCACATATGTTGGAGTGGTAGTTACCAACCATGTAATGCAATGTATAATTCTAGAGTTTCACTAGACAGTATTATATTATTTATATATTTATGTTATTTACCCTAAATATGTTTACATCTATATAGCATTGCTATAATATATGGTAAGCACTGATTCCCATTATGTAAAAGTGTTGCTATATAAAAAGGTTTACATAAATATACTATCATTTGAGTCATAATCTTATATGCAACCTTACCTAAAATATTTTTTGTTGCCCTCTATAAAAAATTGAGAAAGTTGCACCAAGTTACTTAATCATCACTTTTCCTATTACTCAAGTCAAAGTTTCAAAAATTGACTTCATGAATAGCTTACATTCTGAACTTAACCTTAATGGATTAGTAGGCAAACAGGCTCATCAAATTGTAGAATATTTACAATTGTAGTCAATCCATTATTGAAGCCGTTAATTAAGCTTTTATGAATTGCATTTATAAATTAGTGGTACACAGAACATAACATGACAATTATTTATTAATAGTTTCAGAATCATGCAGAATCACTTTCTTCTTCAGTTGCTTCCGTAAGTGAATACGTTACAGAATAGGGCATTACAAAATGCAATAATTCCCCTCTCTCGTGCCTTCTGTCAATGCATTATAGGACACTTGTCTCCCAGGGTGAAACATCAAAATGTGCTTTGTTTGGCGACATTATGTTAGAGTGAGAGAAAAGCTCACAATAACTATAAAAGACACAGACGCATCCAACCACACAGAACCTCTGACACCAAGCAACATTGCTGATCTGTTTAGGTATTCACAGATTAAAGAGCTACAAATTGGTGTTTGGTTCTCTGTTAGTGGATTTAATTATACATTGCAACTTAAAATGCTGGTCCATTACAACCCAGTGACTGAACAAACAACAACAACACGTGTTTAAAGATTTATTATGAAAAGTCAGTGTTGACCAACTTTAAACACACAGATCATATGTGGCCTTCAATGTTTGTGTTTGTGACCCATCGTTCCAAAAAATACTTGCATAATTTTGCATAAATTATTTAATAATATGGTTTCCCAGTTTTCAAATCTTTATGACAAGCATGGACAAGCAATGGTTGGCAGAAAATTACGGGATAAATAATCCAACAGCAACTCTGAAGAATAACATTGGACATCTGCTCTGATATACAACCCTTCTCATTAAATCTTGCAGAACACTAATAAACATACATTTATTTTGTTTTACTGTTTTTGTTTTTTTTAAACTAAGTATATGCCACAACAGATAATCATTGAAAACGAGATCATTTCTCATTTCTCATTTTGCATATCCAAATGAATGTCAACTTATTTCAAGACCCAAGAACACAATCTTGCTTCTTATCAAATATTAAACTGTTGGTAAAATAAAATAACACGAACAGTACCTCATAGGATGTTAAAGGACCACTATATTGCCAGGAAAACATACTCGTTTTCCTGGCACTATAGTGCCCTGAGGGTGCCCCCACCCTAAGGGACCCCCTCCCGCCGGGCTCTGGGGAGAGTAAAGGGTTAAAACTTACCTTTATTCCAGCACCGGGCGGGGAGCTCTCCTCCTCTTCTCTGCGTCCGATCCTCCCTTTCGGCTGAATGCGCATGCGCGGCAAGAGCTGCGCGGCATTCAGCCGGTCGCATAGGAAAGCATTTACAATGCTTTCCTATGGACGCTTGCGTGCTCTCACTGTGATTTTCACAGTGAGAATCACGCAAGCACCTCTAGCGGCTGTCAGTGAGACAGCCACTAGAGGATTTGGAGGCTGGATTAACCCTATTATAAACATAGCAGTTTCTCTGATTACATAATCTCTTTTCAAATGTGTGGTCTGTATCTGACCATTCCATGTCCTTTGGAGAACATTATTAAAATGATCTATCTTAAAATGGTCAGTTGCCATTTCTGATAAATGAGAGAGTCTTGCTCTGGCCTTCTGTAGTACCTTTGGTATTTAAATAAAGTTCACTAAATAAACAAAACTGTAAGCTCATAAATATGTTATTCTATGCATCAGAAAAAGATTTTATTTTTATTTATTTTTTCTGTATTTTTCTCTGAAACTGCTGAAAATAAATGTTTATTAAAAAAAAGGGTTAATTCTAGAGGGACCTGGCACCCAGACCACTTCATTAAGCTGAAGTGGTCTGGGTGCGTAGAGTGGTCCTTTAATATACTTTCAATGCATTTCTTAGAAGACTTTCACTCTTCAACTTTTCCACAATCCTGCTATTGCTACAATATACAGTATAATTTTTACTGGTGTTTCTATTATTTTTTATGTTGACAATGCTACTTTATATCTGGGAAATACTGACAAGAAATAAACCAGTTGTTAAAAAAAAAACAAAAAAAACACAACGTCATTATGATCATACTATCACTTTGCATAGTAATTTTGTGAAAGAGAAGAGGTATGCCCTGTATGCAGCGAGAGGGTTTTGCCAAATTCAGAACAGGGCCACTTAGACTGCCAAATCTGGACGATGTTCATACTATTTAGCAATGTCCGGATTTTGCAATTCAGGCCCCACAAATTGACCTTAGTTGGGTCCTGTTTTAAGCTGGATTGAACACTGCCAGATGGCTGAAATACAGACTGAATACTGCAAATTTGGGTGCAGATTTTAAAAAAAATATATATTTTTAGTCAAATCGTTAAAAAAAATTGGTGGCATGAAGGTTAATTATAAGGTGGCTAGCTAGAACTTGCTAGACAACTGGAGCAATAAAAAGTAAAAGAAAAAAGAAAAACATAAATAAAGAGCCTCTGTGGAGTCAATAAGATCCCCATATAATTGTAAGTAAAATTTTAAACCTCCTTATGCCCCTTGCTCCCTGAGCTATGTGGCAGATGGGGCATATCTTCGACAATATGTTGGGGCATAGTTCCTCCTTATGCCCCTACCCATAGGCATTGAGTGGAGGCTAATGGACACAATAAAGATTCTGGGGGGCGCTAGTATTAAATGGTGGGCAGATAATTTATAAATAGAAAGTAGCTGGTCCCTAGAATGTAACTTAAGTAATTCCATACATATATTAGACTCAATATTTAATAAATGATCATAACCTGAATCAGACTTTTCAAAATACTATCCTCAGTTGAGCAAAATTGTTTCACAAATCTAAGTAAACATTGATCCAGTAAATTCACCATACATAATTAAATAATGCCTACATTAAATATATGCAAGCATGTTTGTTTTGAAACTTGCATAATCATTAGAATTATTAAAATTATTATAGCAGCATTTCAATAAAAGTTAAAATAAAGGGTTTTACTAAAAACTCAATTGTTATGCCCTTTGAATTTCCTCCAAAAAAAGTTCTAAATTGTTCATTTTTCATATGTGTATGCATTTCTTTTAATCATTTAATTACAAGCAACTTGTGGTTCTCGTTAGCCTCCTGGCATGCTGTTTCTTGTTGCATTTTGAGTGATTGTACTTGTCATACTATTTTTTGAAATGATAACAAAGATGCTGAAGTTCATTAATGTAGTTCACTATCAGTTTAACCATGGATTAAAAGTGACCAAATCCTTTGCTAATAGTTTTATAATCCTTTTTAGTCTCAAGAAAAGGGAAATAAGTTTTTTCTGAGGTCGTAATCTATTTCGACCACACCTTGATTCACTCCACAAATATTTGACTCAAATTACCCCACTGACAGATTTGATTGCTCTAAACATTCACATATGGTTTCTAGCAAAGACTGTGGATACTGGCTCAATAAAGCCATTAAAGACAGTTAATGTGATATTAACATTACATATTGTATTTTTTTGTTTTGCTAGGTACTACAGGTAAAAATAAACCAGTGGGATTTACAAAAGTATTTTTTTTAAAAAAACATCCTTATCCCTAATGACTCATCAATAGGTGATGCATAGAGATGAGAAGAATTGGTATACTGGAAATCACCCAGACTGCAATATATTTAAAAACTAAGAAGACGATCAGTGATTACATTAGAGAGTGATGATAGGACTTACAATTTAGCACCAAGGATCCCTGTTGTGTCCAAGTATATTAGTGAGTGGGTGTCCAGTGTACATGTCTTTGTCAAGATCACTTGTGAATAGTTTTACTAGAGAATTAGAAAATGTTCATGAAAGTCATCTTCCATTATTCCTTCCTTTATTTTGGTAGTTTCATCTTAAAATTGTAAATTATGCTGATAACTCTACCATTAAGCATCTTCTATTCATATGAGTGTCATTGAGGTAAATTTGCTTTGAGGTAAAATTTCTGTTGAGGTAAAATGTACAGCATTTGACGGTATTCCTATGATACATGATACTTTTCATATGGATGGTAAACTATTAAACTTTGGTCAGTATTAATTGCTCTATGTAAATATTTCATAATTTTCTGAAAGCGGTTTAATTGAATGCAGACCACCATTATCTCTAATTGTCTGGATTATGGCCAAAATCACACCTCAATAAAAAAGATGGGATAACATAATCTCTTTTCAAATGTGTGGTCTGTATCTGACCATTCCATGTCCTTTGGAGAACATTATTAAAATGATCTATCTTAAAATGGTCAGTTGCCATTTCTGATAAATGAGAGAGTCTTGCTCTGGCCTTCTGGTAACACCTTTGGTATTTAAATAAAGTTCACTAAATAAATAAAACTGTAAGCTCATAAATTTGTTATTCTATGCATCAGAAAAAGATTTTATTTTTATTTATTTTTTTTCTAAAATTCTTACACAAAAGTGTTTAGAAGGAGCAATTGTAAAAAAAGGGAGTAGTTCACTGATGGAAATTTTTGATTTGACTTATGTCTAAAGTGAGTAAAAAACCCTTCCTAACTCTCTCTTTATGTTTGCTACACACTAGCAGTAATTATGCCCTCTTGTTTCTGCAAAACAAATACTAGCCTGGCTACCACCCGTGTAGTGGCTATATACATGGATAATTATTCCAGCCCCATGCATGTGCATGGACCATTTGATAGGTAGTGCGATTTTTTCACTCACCTGCATCTCCTTGCAAGGAACAAGGCCTTAAGTGAATGATGAGAAAAACCACTTTGCATGTGTTTTGAATAGCAATTTCATTAGTTGCTAATGAGAGGTTATTGATTAATACACTTCTAGCCAACACTTCCTGTTTGAATGGGTGTATTTGCCTCAGTGATTCTAAAGTATAGTAATTTGTTGTTAAATGCAGTAGAGAAAAGGGTTAAATGGATCCTCACGAAAAGCTGGCAGTTCACTTAGATTATATTTTACTTTGACATTTTAGGTAACATAATTACATAATTAGGAAAAAGTAGTTGTGAGTAAAAGAGGCTATTTGGTTTATTCACTTCACTGTTAATGTGAATCTTGAGCATTTAGGTGGGCTTAAAAAGCCACGTTAGACAAAATCTTCAATTTTTTTTGGTTATTTAATTTACAAATCTGTAACAATACATGGAGGATATGAAGTTCAGTGTTGCAAGGTGAATATATAATAATGAAATTATGAATATTATAATGAAATAATGAAATTATGCCATGTACTGGCCCACCAACATATGAACTTTTGAAATGGTCAAGACATTTTATATATATTGATACACAGTTGTAATCAAACTTATTCGACCACCCTTGAAAATCAGGTTTATTGTCAAAACTTACAGACTTTCAGCTGTTTGCAATGAACAAATCAAACAAAAGCAATTGAAATAGCTATACGCAATAAATGCTTTTAGCGGTTTCCCCAAATTTAACTGAAAATGCAACTTATAAACTTAAAAAACATGTTTTAAATGTTTATCATTAAACAAAGAGATTATTCAGCGAGTGAATTGTATGATTACATTTTCTCTAAAGTGAAAATTCAAGATGAATTTCAAAGTTAAGGTCAAAATAACCAAATTGCAAAAAGTCTCTAAGTCAGCTACAGTATCTCACAAAAGTGAGTACACCCCTCACATTTTTGTAAATATTTTATTATATCTTTTCATTTGACAACATTGAAGAAATGACACTCTGCTACAATGTAAAGTAGTAAGTGTACAGCCTGTATAACAGTGTAAATTTACTGCCCCCTCAAAATAACTCAACACACAGCCATTAATGTCTAAACTGTTGGCAACAAAAGTGAGTACACTTACTACTTTACATTGTGGCAGAGTGTCATTTCTTCAGTGTTGTCACATGAAAAGATATAATACAATATTTACAAAAATGTGAGGGGTGTACTCACTTTTGTGAGATACTGTATGTGTCCTGTTTCAGTGTTTTGGGCTTAAATTTGAAATTCACTTTGTATTCTTCCTTTAGAGAATAAGCCTGCTAATTTAAATTGATCCTATATAGCCAGGAAAGCAAAGCCATTTTCCTGGCACTATAGATTTATAAGGTGCCCCACTCCCTTACACCTCCCCTTCAGTTACTTACCTGAATCCAGTGTCGATGTCCCTAGGTGCTGGGTCAGGCTCCACCCACGCTCCTCCCCCACCAACGTCAGCAGGCGGGGGAGACATAATGCGCATGCGCGGTAATGGTCGGGCTCGCATTAGGATTTCCCTATAGGAAAGCATTAATCAATGCATTCCTATGGGGAAAATGCTGTAGCTGGAGGTCCTCATGCAGAGCATGAGCACATCCAGCGTCAGATATCGGACCACAGGTCCATTTCAATTCAGGAAGCCCTCTAGTGGCTGTCTGGTACACAGCCACTGTGGGCAGTCCTAGAGCTGCAATGGAAACATTGCAGTGTCTCTGGTACAGCAATGTTTTACTTTGCAGCACTACGTGCAAATGGGGCACAGCACCCAGACCACTTCAATACGCTGAAGTGGTCTGGGTGCTTACAGTGTCCCTTTAACAGAATACAAATATATTGTTTTATCCCATAGCCTTTTAATATTTCTAAAACATATTGACTAAGGCATGTCATCCCAGCTCACACGGCTGATAGACTTACCTAGTAGCCTTCAAACCTGGGCTGCTTCTGTGTAGAGCTCTTGTGCTGATTATTTTAGGGACATTCTCTGTTATCAGAAGCAAGAGAACAGAAGAAACACCAGGATGGTTTTGTCAGTTCTGTCAGATAGTTGTGTATTAATAATTAAATAGCGTTATAGACTAGCGTATATAATGCAATAAACTAAGATAGTATATTAAATACCAAATATGTGTATATGTGTGATAGAGCACATGTTCTAAGTATAAGTGCATATTAGTATTTTAGCAACTAGTATATTCCCTTTTTCTAAATAGTCATGCAGCATTGCTAAAGAAAAAAAGGCTTAGAACATGTTTGAAATAATTCTACATTTGGACTACTCTTAATTATTTAGAGAATTGGTGGAAAGGACAGATTTTCTACAAGGAATAGAGCTACTGCAATAATAAGCAGTTTTAGGTTATAAAATGGGTTTGAAAGTGCAACTACTGTTCATCTGTAGATACAGTTTACAACCCCCAGCTGTTCTATGACTGTATTGTGCATTGTTCCTATAGCAATTTCATTCTCTAAGAGTCACAATTATTTATCTGAAAAGAGTTAAATAATGTGCTCCATTATCAACTTTTCTATTTAATGTTTATTCTGTTGGAAACCACAGAAACCCGTTGTGCTTTTAATATCTCTTTTAGTATGCCTGAAACATACTAGAAATTGATATACCAGATATTTTAGTGTGGCTAAAAAAGTGGAAACTTTTAACACTATATATTAGAATATTAAAACCATGGACCTAATACGTAGTAGGGCAAAACAATTTCAGTTATACTTGTTTAAAAATTTATGTAGTGGGATAGATTTCTATACTGTAAGAAGAATAGTTTACAACTGTTTGAGTGATGAAGGAAATGGGAATTCACGCTATAATCTTTGAAGTTCCCATAAAGGTCCAAGGAAATGTATATCTGGTGATATGTATATGTGTTCAGCTGCCGTAGAATGTCTAGCTTTATCATTCCAAGACAAATATACCGATCATCACTGAGTTATGTAGTAATAATATTTAGAACCAAAGGGTATATTTGAAAGATAGCAAAAGCCAAATGTGCCCTTCCTGGATAAATATTTTAATATTATTAAACCACATAGAAAGAGTAATCAGTCAAACCTCAAAAGACTTTCTTTTTACGTGCATTTAGTATACCCACATGTAATATTTTCGTATTTCTTCATGAGGCTTGTTTTAGCCATGTAAGAAATATAGAAATTTTATTAGAACTCATACATCATATGAACGAACCTGATCCATCCCAAAAGCTTGTCATGTGTGTGAACGTTTTTTTTTTTTTTTTTTTTTATAATTCATATTTGGTTCAGTTTAAAGCTTGTATAAGAAAGTGAACAATATACAATGAAGAGATCAAGGTATAACAACATCAGACCAGTAAACATTCAAGGGTCAAGCATAACAGAGTGAATATTGGTAGTTAAACCAGTCAACAGTAGCTGTAATGAAGTTGGACAACAAAGTATAAAGACGAGAGTACAATAACTACCCACAAAGAGTAATATAAGAAGAAGAGGAGAAAAAGAGAAGGAAGACCAAAAAAAGGGGGTTAAGGGTAAAGGAAAAAATAAAAGATGGGAGGAAAGATTTGTGTATAACATGTAGAAAAATCATATTTTCCAATATTCAAATACAGCATATCATTTTTTAATTACACAAACTTAATATTGCCATTTTGAATAAAGAGCTTATCTTTTATTTTTAATTTATTTATTCTTATGTTTTTATTGATTACATTTCTTGCAGGGAACATATAAACCTGTACTTAGTAACCAAGAAAAGAGTCCTGAAATTGTGTACTTTTAAAAATTGTAACTAAATGACAGTTTGAGCTTTCATAACTTGGTAAATAAATGAATAGAGGTTTATGTTTTTTGCTAATAGATGGGGAGATTTCAAATTTTTTCACCTTTTTCAGTGCAGGTAAGCTTGAGTTAGTCGTGAGCCCAACTGCTTTAAGCACCTTAATGTGCTAATTATCACTTTTTCTTGTATGATGAAAGAAAGATGGAACAGAATATTAAATTAGCTTAGTACAAGAATGAAAGACTCCAATAACAAGTATGGTTCAGAGAAAACTCGGCCAAATTGTTATAAAAAATGCTTTAACAAATACTTTATTAGAAAGAAGGGTCTCCAGGCACTCACAGTGTCCAAGACATAGGCAAATGTATTGGATTACAGTATCAGATCAACATTTTGACCTGCTGTGAGGTCTTTGTCAAGCAAACACATACTTCAAACATCATGCAACCTTAAAACTGCAAACACCCAGGATACATGCCCCACATTACTGCTAATCACAAGCTTTCACTAACATTTATAAGTCATTTTATAATTTACAAATGCTGCCTCACACCAACCTATTACTTACCAGGAGATCCACATCAAACATCACATCAATATCCTTACTGATATTAGCTAAGCCTTGGATGGACATTCCTTGTTGGACAAACTTAAGGTAGCTCTCAAATAAAGCCCATTAGTTAAAAGCCCTAGGCCAGATAGTTTAATCAATTACTACTATACAGTATTCATCCACCAATTAGGACACCATTGACTATGAAATCTGTAACTTATGCCCTTTTTCCTAGGCATCTCCCCACCAATACTTCATAATTGTAATTGTTTCAAGTAGGTGAAAGCTCTCCTTCAAGAAAACCTTGGTACGATGTCTCTGCTAATTCAAGTATCAAAAATAATAGCATTGATTTAGCTTCCTGGATTTACTCTATTTCTAATACAACCTGTTACTTATTGACACCTGCCCTGACTGTATTTGGGAATGTGTACTCATCTACTACTATAACTAAGCATGCTTTTTATGAAATGCAAAACCTTATTCAATATGCAATACTTACAGCATTTCCACTTTTCATACAGGTATTGTCTTGAATCACCACCCTAACAAGCAGAATATAATTTCCCCAAACACTAAAACCAGTACATATTACTAGTCCTAGTCCTAGAATAGCTGGGTAAACGTAATAAGACAGAGGGATAGCCAGTCAAGGAATAGCCAGATACAAAGAGAAACCAAAATCGGAGGACTGAGAGTCAAAAGCAAAAGTCAAAGATGCCAGAAAAAAGAATGGTCAAGGGTAGCCGAGTATAAAAAACTGAAAAAATATAGAATCATCTATATATATATATATATGAATGCGTCAGCAAGGCTCATCTTCCTGTCCGCCCACACCTCCCATGCCTCACCCTTCTGTCAGTCCCTACATTGGCATCCTATAAAATATAAAGCTCAATTTAAAATTTTGGTTCTTGCTTTCAAATCTCTACATAATGCTGCTCCCACCTATCTATCCTCCCTTATACACAAGTATGTCCCGTCTAGGCCCTTACAATCTGCTGAAGACTTACGTCTATCTTCTGTCCGTACTCCCACCTCTGATGCTCGCCTTCAAGATTTCTCGAGGGCTGCACCGTTCCTGTGGAACTCGATTCCCTCCTCCGTTAGATGCTCACCCAGTCTCCACTCCTTCCAAAAATCGTTAAAAACCCACTTCATAAAAGCGTATCAATTAAACTGTTAATAGCTCCTGACTGATTCCTCTTCTACAAGTGTCAATAGTCTAATACTATCCTTACCTTTTGTGTCATTTTACCCCACTCCCTCTAGCATGTAAGCTCATTGAGCAGGGCCCTCAACCCCTCTGTTTCTGTGTGTCCAGCTTGTCTGGTTACAAATACATGTCTGTTCGTCCACCCATTGTAAAGCGTGGCGGAATTTGATGGCGCTATATACATAACATAATAATAATAATAATAATATATATATATATATTTATATATATATATATATATATATATATATGGCACTATTGGGATCAATAAATAAACCACAACAAGGCAGTGAATAACTGAAAAACAGCTGTATTTATATGTATTTATAGGACATTTACATTATAGCCACGTCCTCAAAACACAAGCAGGAATCACAAACAACATAATACAGTATTACTTGTGTGATGATTAAAGGAGGCATGGCTGTAATGCCAAAGGGAGAAGCAGGGATGGATGGAACAACGTTGTGCTGAATCTCACACCACATGACCGACCTAAGGGCTGTATCTACTGCAAGGCAAACAAGGCATTTGCCTTAGGCGGCACTTTCCAGGGGGTGTCAAAAAACGCTGCCCCCAAATGCTCAGGCTAATGCCTTGTTAGCCTCATTTTATGGGGGGCCCAAGAAATGTCCGGCTGGCCACCTTTGGTCCTCCTCCGGGGCAGGCAGCCAGTTGTTTTTTCAGGCGGGCAGCACTTTCCCTGAGCTCTTCTGCTCAGCTTCCTCGCGCGACCTGCCGGAAGCCGGAATATGACCTCACTCCGGCTCCATGCATTACTCTGCAAAGCGCAAGGGTGCTGAGCATGGAGATCACAGCTGCCTCACTGACAGCTAAGTGCGAACGCCTGCCTTTACGTCTGCCTACCTTCCTGCCCAGCAGACCCACTGGACCCCAGGTGAAAACCCACCCATCTCTATCAAAAGAAGGGAGGCTGGGTGGATTTAAATAAAAACAAATAATAATAATTGTAAGTGTTGGAGGAAAATGTGTGTGTGTGTGTGTGTGTGTGTGTTTATCAGTGAATGTGAATGAGTGTGTGTCAGTGAATGTCAGTGAGTGAGTGTGTGTCAGTGAATGTGAGTTAGTGTGAGTGAGTGTGTGTCAGTGAATGTGTGTGTTAGTGTGTGTGTCTGTCAGTGAGTGTGTGTGTCAGTGAATGTATGTGCGTGTGTCATTGTGTGAGTGTGTGTCTGTCAGTGAGTTTGTGTCTGTCTGTCAGTGAATGTGTGTGTATGTCTGTCAGTGAGTGTCTGTGAGTGTGTGTGTCCAGTGAATGTGTGTGCCTGAGTGAATGTGCATGTCTGTCAGTAAGTGGGTGTGTCTGTTATGTGCTTATGTGTGTTTGTCCGTGAGTGTATGCATCTGTCAGTGTGTGTCTGAATGATTTTATGTGTCTGGCAGATTGTGTCAAATCAGTGAGTGCAAGTGTGAGTGTGTGCTGTTCTGCAAGTGTGTGTCTGTCAGTCAAAATGTGTGTTAGTAAACAGGAAGAGGTGTGGCCGAAAGGGGCAGGTAAATTTAAATTAAGGGGTACCCGAGATCTGTCATGCCTAGGGCAGAACCATTTCAAAATACACCAGTGGGTAAGTGCTGTGATGGGCATCACTACAGTCATGGTCTGATGCATTTAATCCTCATTCATCTGTATAGTGGTGAAGGTAGATCTTCAACACAATCCATTCCTCCACTATTTCCATTGCTTGGAGACTTCCTATAATCTTATTGCCAAATTATGTAGAATCCCCAGATCATATACTGTATTCAATCTTCTGTTAGTAGATTGCTGGATAGGATGTGGAATAACTGGCACACTGGGGTATTTGGTCATATAGAACACTCATCTGCCCCTATTCAGACAATAATGTGCAAACATTATTATTTTTTTATTTTCATTTTTTTTTATAAAGAAGCCCTGTCATCCAAAATTAGAAGAAAAAAAAACAGAAAAAAACACAGCACATTGATATATTATTGTTATAAACTGTTCCTTTAACTTAACATAGCAGACAAAGGTTTTTAATTCAGAATTGTATAACTCCCTTTCACTGCACCATTGAATCTTTGCATAGATTATTTAGAGAGGAATAATTCACATCTGTCTTTATCCAGTATAACAATGTCTTGAGTATTGAATTTCATAAAATATTAATGTATCTTTGTAGTGAGGACTGTTTTGTACTTGCTGCACATTGGAAGTAGGTAATATATCCTATCATATTTCATTTCTTAACATTTGCTGCAGCTGAGAATAAAGATGAATTAAAATAAAAGGTACCATATCAGACTTTTTCTTATAATCTGACATATGGACAATATTTTAAATTCATTATAATTTTAAAATCAAGTTCATGTCAAATCAAGAGTTTGTACAATTTGAAATCTTAACACAAGTTAGTGTAGCTACAAGTTTTGAAAATTCATGTTTCATAAATTGGTCATTTTTTTTTTTTCAGGGTAAGAATTGTGTGCAGTTACACCGAGCTCTGGCAAACCAGACGTCTACATTCTAGAAAGCTTACTGCATCCAATAAATTTGCTTAAACTTTCTTTCTTCATTTTTTTCCCCTGAATTTTGCTATAAAAGCAAATCTCTCTTTCTAGACTTACTATAATTCCGAGACAGCATTTCAAATTCCAAAAGTATAAACATGGACTCATTTAACCCCTTAAGGACCAAACTTCTGGAATAAAAGGGAATCATGACATGTCACACATGTCATGTGTCCTTAAGGGGTTAAACAGTACCATATGCTTGACTGGCAGTTAAAATATCAAGCAAGGCAATAATGGTATTTTTGCCAATACATTAATTTACAATGCATTCTTAATTCTCACAATAGCTAACATAGCTGGGATTGTGGTATATATTTCCATAATTTATTAATAACCAGGATGCTTGATGGTCAAATTAAATCGCTTTAGCTGCTCTAATTCGAAGGCTTACAGATGTCATGGGTGTGTGAGTCAGGGACTTAATATTCACTATGTCTCATTAATATTTAATATTGCATTGGCATGTTGCTTGTTCAAATGGTTTGAAAGCTTGCAAATTAAATCCATGCGTTTCAAGTACATCCATACACGTAATATTTTTGTGAAAGCAAAATCTACATATGATGTAATTAAATTATTAGTGCTAACAATTATAGCTAAGATAGTCTGGGCTTTCCGTCCATACTGAATTTGCATATTATATATTTATCAATGATCTAATGGTCTAATGAACTAATGGTCCGCATAAAGTGTGTCTTTCTGTCTGCCTGGCTGTAGCCCATTCATTTAACTATCTCTCTATCCACCACTTTAACTGTATGTCTGTCCACAATACTGTCTGTTTGTATATTTTTCCGTGTATCAAATTGGTTGTAAACTAAAGTTATTCAAATATAAAAAATATTAGAGGCAATACTCATTAAATGAATTCACAGATTGTTAAGCATAAACCATTCATTGCCAGTCACATCTTTTTAATTAAACTTATCTCACCATATGTCACACGTGAATGATATTAGATGTCTTTTTTTTAGGTGTTTCTTTTTATCATGTAATTAGATGTTTCTTGTTACAAGCATGAGTTGTATATAGTTTTTTTTATGATGTCCGGGCATCACTGAGCTGACATTGCTCATTTCCCGCAAGCAATATGACTGGCTGGAAAAGTACTGAAAAACAAAGTCACCTTAGGTATACCAGATAGAACTCATTAAGAACTTGCAGTTACAAGTACTACCACTGTAAAAGGAACCCAAATATAACAAATTCATAGAAATTGTAATTTTTTTTCTAGCCCAGGCCAATATTAATGGAACTGAGAAGTGGAAGTTTGAATCCGATGGTGACTTTACAACCTTCTTCATTTTGGTAATTAGCCAACTTACAGATGTTCTCTCAGTCATCAATTTTGCATAATGTTGTAAACTTACCAGGAAAGGTTGAAGGATCTTAACATGTATAGCTTGGAGGAAAGACGAGACAGGGGGGGGGGGGGGGGATATGATAGAAACATTTAAATACATAATGGGAATTAACACAGTAAAAGAGGAGACTATATTTCAAAGAAGAAAAACTACCACAACAAGAGGACATCTACTATAAGATAAGGCCAGGTAGTAATGAAAAGTATTTTAAAATATTTGGCAGACTAGATGGGCCGAATGGTTCTTATCTGCCGTCACATTCTAGGTTTCTATGTTTCTGTGTTATGAAGGTCCTTTCCAAACAAAGTGCAACTTAAACTTATATGAATAGTCCCATTTTTATTTTTATTAAAGAGATATTATACATTTTGCATAATATTTATTTTCGTGCTAATTAGATTAAATATGGTATTTTATTTAATACTTGCAATAGCAAAAATAGAGTAACCTTTACAGCTTTTTGCTGTCAGTAATAGTGGAAATATTTTTTCCAGAAATTGATTGTGAAGAGAATGTAATCCTCTTATTTTTTCATGGAAGATTTCTATTTGCACTGTTAAGGTTTATCTCAGGACGACATTATTAGTTTGACAGATGGAGACACCTAAGTACTGCCTCAAGGCATAAAAGGCCACATTTTCCTACTGAACTGCACTTAGTCAGCATTAATAACATATGCGAATTTTAGAGTTCTGCATGCTGCACTCACTCTGTCATCACAATGAATCTTCGCATGCCAAATCCAAAGTTATACATTGTTAAATTGTGTTTTTAGAAAAAGCTTTCATTAAGCATTTCACTAGTTTAACATGAAACATCATTTTAAATATCTTCATTGGGGGCTACTGGCACACTTTACAAATTCCTCCTGAAAGACGCTGCATATATATATTTCTAGGACCTACAAGAGCAGAACAACATTCTAGATATGTCCAAATGATTGATAATTTCTTCTGATATTATTATTAAAGTTATATTTTTCGTTATTTCCTCTTATTATATTAACTCCTTAACACCACATGGCAGTATTCAAAGCCCGGCAGTTCACTCCCCCACCACCCACACACACACAGCAAGACTTCCCTCCCTCCTTGACCCCAGTCGTGGGGACTGCCTTACAGCCCAGGCAGTCCCCCTGGAGAACTTCCGATGCCTCTAAGGTCCCCATGGGCAATAATATCAAGTGGTCACATGGCTGCAACAGCAGGCAAATACACGCTTAAATGTAGTGTAGATTGGATTAGCCGTATTAGTCCAGTAGACAAAATACCAGAGTATTGCAGTATGCAATGATACCTTTTTATTGGACTAACAAAATATTTAAAAGGCAATCTTTCAAGAGTTTTCCTCTCTTCTTCAGGTCTGAAGCAATACTGATCAATCTGATAGAGTTTAACACTTAAAACAACTGATGTTAGAGAAGGGGAAGGAGGGGGGGGGGGGGCGTGAGTGGGGTGTCATAAACAGCAGAAGATGTGCCTGAAAGTGAAAGAAAAAGTAAATAAACAGTTGAGAGTTAATAGGCTAGTTGAAAAGAAGAAAAAAAAAGAAAGAAAAAACACAAGCAAACAGCAGAGCAGGGCATGCAAGTATATAGTTGTATATATGTATGTATATACAGTACCTCAGTTTACAAACCCCTTGGTTAACATAATTTTTGGTTTACGAATGAAAATCCATAAAAAATAATGCCTCAGTTTACAAACTTTTTTCGCAGTACAAAGCAACTTTCCCCAGGATGCATTGCACCTGGGAGGTTTATGCATGCTGGAGCCTGTGGGTAGCACATGGCGTTGAGTGCGGAGGTATTGGAGCGGCTTTTGCATCGAATTTTGGAGCCATTCTGTAAATTGTTTGCACTTGTTTTGGGACAAGCTGTGGAAAGGTAGGGAGCTGAGCTTTGTCGTTTGCATGCCTTTTAATGTGTGCTCTGCATTGTGGGTTGGTTTCCATGCCAGCTCATTTTGTCTTTTTTCTGACCTCCATAACGGATTAATTGGTTTTCAATGCATTCCTATGGGAAACCGTGTTTCGGTTTACAAATTTTTCACAATTAGAAACATCCCGGAGAACGCATTAAATTCGTACACCGATGTCCCACTGTAAATTGATCCAATAAATGTGAAGCGAGAATATTGAAAAAGAACTATATAAGACATTAAGATGTGTGTTTATCTAAAGTTTCGGTAGTGTGTGAGAAAGCCATGGTCTACATTAAGTTCTTTATTTCTGGTGTTGAAATGTGTGATCATTTTCATCTCAAATGTCTTTCGTTCATGAGAGTCTTTTAAATTCCCTTTAGGGACTTTAATCCTGAGGTTTTGGATGGAGTGACCAGTCTGGGTGAAGTGATGACCAACAGGGGTACAATATCCATTTTCCTTGTGGTTCTTGATTGAGTGTCTGTGTAGATTCAGTCTGAGATACAGCTTAAGGCAAGTTTCTACAATGTAGCAACCTTTGTCACACACTGTACACTGTATCATGTACACCACATTCACAGATGTGCACGAATATGATCCCTTAATGTTGTATGATTTGTTATTGTGTCTGGCTGTGTTATTGCCACATATATGTTGACACAGTTTGCAGAGTGATTTGTTGCATTGTACAGTGCATTCTGTGTGAGCTCCTGTTCTGTGGTCAATTTGCTGCGGACCAATCTCTGTCTCAGGTTAGGTGGTTGTTTGAATGCTAGTATGGGGGTTCATATTTATCTGAGTGTGGGGTCCTCTGAAATTAATGGTTGTAGCTCTTTATTATTTGATGTACTCCTTCTAGAGTTGGATTGTATGTAACTACTAGAGTTTGGTTAACTGGGACTCGTCACAGCATTGTATATTGTAGGTTTGTAAGATATGTTTCACTCGGATGTAAGCGAATATGTCTCTAGAGGGTAGGTTAAATTCTGCTTGCAATTCGGGGAATTGTTTAAGGTTTTGTGCATCATACAATTGGTGAACCCGTTCTATCCCCTTGGATACCCAGGTTTTGACAGGAATGTTTTCTGATATGGAGTTGAGAACTTTAATAGGGGCAAAAAAGAGACGGTTTGCTGTTCCTGTAAGTGGGCCAGCCCATCGTGCCCAACCTCGTAACATTAGTTTTGTGCTAGGCAAGTAGCCCTTCTGTTTTTTGTCCCCCTCTGTGCCCATCCAGATCATCTGATCTATCAAGGCTGGGTGGACGCAAGCATCCTCCAATGGTTTCCATATTGGGGGAGTACCACCAGTCAAAATTCCCAGGCCCTGCGCTAAAATGGTTGCCTTATAATAAGCCTTTATATTAGGGATCCCCAAGCCTCCTTTCATCGGTCTTTGCCAAGTTAGGCGCCTTTGAATTATTTTTTTTTTCTTCCAGATATAGTTGTTAAAAACGTTTTGGAATCTTTTTATAAGTTTGTCTGGTAGTGCCACCGGTATTGTGCGGAATAAGTACAGCACATGGGGCAATGCCATCATCTTGGTGGTGTGGATCCTGCCCATCCATGACACCTCCAGACCTTGCCATGAGTCTAATTGGGTTTGCAGTTTGTGGATTACTGGCTTGTGATTTTCCTGTACAAGTTGGGCGTCGGATTTGGTTAGGTTGATGCCCAGTTATTTTATATAAGTGGATCTCCAATCAAATGGGTGTCATTGCTAGTGTTTGTATTGCAGAGGCGGGTAGACCTATGGGCAATGCCTGGGTTTTTGTCAGGTTATTTGTATAGTAGTAGTAGGACACTTTGCCCTATTGTTGTAGTAAGTTCATTAAATGAGGGATTGATGTGTGGGGTTCTGCAACATATAGTAATATGCCATAAGCGAATAGTGCATTTTTTTGTGTCCCGGCTGGGGTGGTGAGCCCTCTAATGTTAGGATGTGTCTTTATGTGATGGATGAGTGGTTCTAGACATAATATAAACAAGATGGGGGAGAGTGGACAGCCTTGGTGGGTGCCATTACTAATGTTGAAAGGGTCTGATAGGAACCTGGAGTTGAACACTCTAGCTGTAGGGCCATGATACAGTGCCAGAATACCAGTTAGGGTGGAAGTAGAAAAACCCAATTTGGCAAGCGTCATTGTCATATATTCCCAGTGTAGCCGATCAAACGATCAAACGCTTTTTCAGCGTCAAGCGCTAGGTTAACCCCCTTCTGATTGCTTTTCTTGGCCCACTTCGTTAGGTTGATGAAGTGTCTAGTATTGTCACCAGCCTGTCTACCAGGAACAAAGCCAGCTTGTTCTGCTGACACTAAATCCGCGAGTAAGGGTTTGAGTCTCGTTGCTCATAATTTTGCATAACTTAACATCAGCATTTAACAAGGAGATGGGTCTAAGGTTTCCACAGACAGTGGGTTGTTTGCCTGGCTTAAGGAGCGTTACTACGTGGGCTTCCAGCATCTCTTTGGGCATGGAACTGGAGTTTTTTATGTCATTAAAAAGTAAGGTGAGATATGGTACCAGAGTGGATTTCAGCTGGTGATAATAATAATTAGACAGCCCGTCTGGACCTGGAGCTTTATGCTTCGGAATGGATTGGATGGCTTTTGTGACCTCATCTTCTGTGAAAGGTCTGTCTAGAGACGTACTTTGAGCTAGAGTTAGTCGGGGTAGTGAGGTAATGCCTTCTAAAAAGGATTGTATATCCATGTTGCTTGGTTGGGATGTAGATGTGCCGTCTTTAAGGTTATATAAATTATGGTAGCATTGTGCTAGTTCAGTACTATGTCTTCTGGGTTATATAGGTTGCCCTCGGAGTGAGAATGAATGTATGGGATTTTGGACTGGATGCGGCTGGCCTTGAGTTTGTTTGCTAAGAGTTTGCCCGCTTCATTGCCCTGGGTGTATTGTGTGAGTTTTAGGGATCTCATCCAGTGTTCGGTGGTTAACAAGGACAAAGATTGTAGTTCATTCTGGAGTTCGTTTATTTTCTTGGATAAAGATTTGGAGGGTTTTAATTTATTTTGGGTTTCTAATGTCATGAGGTCGTACGTTATCTTGTTTTGGGCAACTGCAGTTTTTTTTTTCGTTTCGAGCCCTCCCGAATGAATACCCCTCACATTACCGCCTTATGTGCTGTCCATATTGTGCTAATTGGAGTATCATCCAATGTATTTTCCTGGAAGTATTCGGCTGCTTCATGTGTGACTGTTTGCAGCACAGATGTGACATCTAGTAGTCCTTCATTAAGTCTCCACTTCCCCCTACCTCTGGAGGGGTGAAGGGCTGATTGTGACTGGCGCGTGGTCTGACCATGATCTCACCCCTACGGATACCTCCCTCACATTTGGTAGTGTGGTGGCATCGACCACACAAAGGTCTATACGGGAATATGTCAAATGGACTTGGGAAAAGTATGTATAGACTCTTTCTTTGGGGTATTTAGAGCGCAAAGTGTCATACAGGTTGTTTTCAAAGAGCAGGGTGGAGAGAAGGGAGCTTTTAGTTATCGCTTGCTTTGTGGGGTGTTTGTTCGATTCCCTGCGGATATCGAGTTTGGGGTTAAGGGTGCAATTCAAGTCGCCACAGATGATAACGTGCCCTTGTTTCATCTTATTAATTAGTTTCAGGGCTCGGCGGATAAATTATATTTGGTCTTCATTAGGAGCATATATGGAAGCCATAGTAACCAAAATACCGTTTAAAGCTCCCACCAACACCAGCAGTCTACCCACTGTGTCTGTGTGGCGTGAAGTTTCTGTGAATACCCAATCTGAGTGAAAAAACACGGAGACCCCCTTAGATTTACTTGGAGAGTATGCGTGGACAGCTTGGGGGTATTTCTTATGATGTAGTTGTGGGGGTTTGCGAGAACAAAAGTGAGTCTCCTGAAAGCACACTATCGCTGCTTCAGATTTTACCATTTCCAGTGCAGCCAAGCGACGTTTGTGCAGGCTATTTAGTCCCTTCACATTAAGGGATAAAATCTTAAAGGAGGCTGCCATATTATTTACAGCATGGTATTGCGGTGAAGGGTGCCGTGGGATTTGGAATCATTAGCGTTATGCGTTGGGGGTATTGGAGTTGTGAGGGCATGAGACACATGGATTGTGGACATTTCGTCAATATGACATTCTGATCTCGTTCACTTTTTGCGAATTTATGCTCAAGGGGGGTATGGGGTATGGGGTATGGGGGAGGGAGTCAAAAAAAGCGGAGTTGTACAAACGATAATTTAAGTAAATAACAACTTTGCAAGAGTCGCAAAGAAAGCGATCTGAGTGTGGGTCACAGAGGGCACCACACATGGATCGTTCGAGGAGGGTTGGCGGGTGACTCACCTGTTTGTCGCCCTCATTATGTGTTTGTGGCTACATTGTGTTTTTAGACATAGTCATATTGGTCGACACAAATATATATAAATTTCAACGTAATAACATAGCCCTTCTAATTGTTCATATGGCAATTAACTTTTCCCAGTACCTGCCCACGTGAGCATGTGGAGGACATGTTGACATTGAAACTAACATTAACATTTACAGTTAATACATCCGTGCAGACAGGCGAATGTCGTTGATTAAAGTACATGGGAGTAACAAGAAACTTTCCCAGTACCTGCTCATGTGAGCATGTGGAGGACATGCCGGCATTGAAACTAACATTATCATTTACAGTTAGTACATCTGTGCAGACAGCTTATTGTCGTTGATTAAAGTACATGGGAATAACAAGAAAAGAGATAATGAGAAAAAATTAATGATACTTAAGTGGTCCGTGCGTGTGAAGGTGGTTTGTGGTAAGTTACGCCGTAGGCACGAAATCGCGTTTTGACGGTGAACCGGCCAGAGTCCATTCAGGCCTAAACTTTCTTGGTGTTGACTTTTGTGGTGCGGAGCGTCCCATTGCTTGGTGTAGGCCCCATTCCTTGAGTTTGGCTAGTCCCTCTTCAGGTTCCAATATGGGTACTGATTTCCCTTTGTACCATACCAGCAGTTTCATTGGGTAGCCCCATCTGTAGGATATATCATGGCTTCTGAGCGTTTTGGTGACATCTATGAATTCTCGTCTGCGCACCATGGTGGTAGCCGAGAATTCTGCAAAGATAGATATCCCTTGGTAGGGCTCAGGCAGAGTTAGAGATTTTCTCGCCGCCTTAAGGAGCTCGTATTTAGATCCATAATAGTGGAAGCGAGCGATAGTGTCCCTAGGTGTGTCTGCAGTGAACCGGGCAGGCCATGGTAGGTGGTGTACTCTATCCAGTGTCCAGTATTCCTCAGCCAGGCGCAGCACCATTGCTTTGCATAGGCCTCGCAGATATTGCGTGAGTTCCACTTGAGGCACCGAGTCTGCTATGCCCCGGAAACAGAGGTTGTTTCGACGTGCTCTATCTTCCATATCTGCCAATTCGAGTTTCATGGTGGAGTGTTCCTCCTCTAAGTGTTGAATTTTATCCACAAGATCATTGTGCACGATACAGAGTTTGTCTGTTTTATTCTCCAGTTGACTTGTGCGGGCCCCCAGCTCCTTGATATCGCTGCTGAGGTCGGCTGCTATTTGGCGGAAGTCTGCCTTGAGGGACCCTTTGAGGTCCTGCAGCATCGTGTGGAGACTTTTATTTGTCACCGGGTAATCATCTTGCGCGTTAGAGTTGTCATCTAGATCTATCAGGCCTTCAGACATGGGTGATTGTGGCATGGAGTCGTCGCCATCTTGGATTTGCCTCACCCGGTTTTTCCCAGTTTGCCGTACATGGTCTGTAATTTTTGTTTGTTTGGAGGGTGCCATGTTGCAGGCTGATGCTATTTGTCTCCAAAATTGCGATTTTTGTGCCTTAATCGTCGCTTATTAGTAGCTTTTGGGCTTGGTGGGTCGCAGAGCACTCACTCCATGCATCCGCTCTGTTCGGCGGTTAGCCACGCCCCACTAAAAAACACTATTAATATGCACAGCACCCTGTGTAAGAGTGTAAGAAAAAAATTTTTTTTACATATACTTAAAAGTATCAGGCAATATTCACAAGAACACTGTTTCTAAAAATAAATAGTTAAAAAAAAATACATAGTGTAATCTATTTCAATACAATGTACAATAGATGGATGTATGGTTTAGCTCACAAGTATGGAGCCGTGCCAGGCTCTATGGGAATAGCCTTAAGGTGCCAGTACTGGCTTCGGTAGGTGTTCACAGGTGAAGCAGGAAGGTGTATAATTCAAAAACAATTGATTGAAAAATGTAAACTCTGGATAAATAAAAGCAGTGTGCAATAAACAAATATACACTACCGCACAAAAGTCCTTGTTATACAGCAATAAAAAAATACAGCATACGCGTTTTGACATGAAAGTATTCCTCAGTGCCATGTTGCGAGGTGCTCTGTATTCACAATTTAAGAAGTCAAGTTGATTGCTGAAGTTAGTTCACCTGCCGATAGGATGCGTTACTTCCGGGTCGCGGTCACTTCCGATCTCGTTAGTCACTTCCGGTCATGTTCGTGCATCGGATTGGCGTCATGATGTCTTTGTCGGCCTGTAATACAAGCCAATATTTCTTAATAATGTGCTTGATATGTTTAGAATCTTCATTACAATCCCAAACAATTGGAATCCCTATTTTGGTTGTATCTTTCTCATTATTGGTAGGTAAATCACTTTTATAGGTAAAGAGATTATCTCTATTTAGTGATCTAACCTCTAATTTTTGTTTTTCAAGGGTTTGTGTAACCTCTAATTTTTTATATCTGGTAGCCTGGCTGTAGATGATACCTTGTTTGGTGTGATGGGGATGGAAGCTGGAATTGTGTAGGTAGCTGTACATGTCTCTGGGTTTTATATATACTGACAAATGAAGAATGCCATTGGTGACAGTTATTGTGCAGTCCAAGAAACTCACACTATAATTTGAAAAGTTTATTTTAAAGTTTATTGATGGGTGGAATGAATTCGATGATTTATGGAAGTCTTTAACCCCTTAAGGACACATGACATGTGTGACACGTCATGATTCCATTTTATTCCAGACGTTTGGTCCTTAAGGGGTTAAGGCTTTCTTCTCCTTCTGTCCATATTATGAAAATACCATCGTTGTAACAACAATATGTATATGGTTTGTGGGGCTGTGTACATAAAAATCTGTTTTCTAGGTCAGCCATGAAAAGATTAGCATATTGGGGTGACATTTTTGTGCCCATTGCTGTCCATGTCATTTGTAGATAGTTTTTGTTATTACAACTGAAATACCGTAGCTGTGTGTGAGTATGAATTATATAAGCTGGGCACTTAGTGCATATTTGTGTGTTGTTTGTGGGATGAGAGAAATGTATTTCAGGCCTCATCACCATCCTTATGTGGTATGTTACTGTATAAGGATTACACATCCATTGTTATAAGTATAGTGTTTTCAGGTAGTTCATTTATTTGGTTATGTTTATTGAGGAAGTCTGTAGTGTCCTGTATAAAGCTTTCAGTCTTAATAACTAGGGGCTTAAGAATGTTTTCTATTAGGCCAGATATTTGTTCTGTGAGTGTTCCCATACCTGTTATAATGGGCTGTCCTGGGTTTCCTGGCTTGTGGATTTGGGGCAGCATGTAGAAGTTTCCCATCTGATTGGAAAACATCAGATTTTCTAATTCTTACTGTATGTGTTTCAGAAATGATTTGATAAGTTTAGCTGTATATTCCTTGGTGGGGTCTTTGTCCATTTTTTTGTAGTAGTTTACATTGGACAACTGTCTGTTCCGTTCTGTAATGTAGTCCTGGGTGTTCATGACAACTACTGATCCACCCTAGTCAGGCTTGATGATGATGTTTTATTATTTATTAAATTATCCATGGCACTTCTTTCCATAGGTGAGAGGTTGTATGTGATTTGTTTTCTCTAGTGTGATAACAAGGGATGCCACTCTAAACCTACTTGCTTACTCTAAACCAGAAACATGTCTCTCTCCCTCTGATACTGCTACCCCTGCCTCACTATCCTTTGGTGATCTTCACTTTACCCACAAGAGAGCTGAGCTGAGAGTGAAGGTGGCGGTTTAGGATTTCTGCTTTCACCCCACTGCTCCTTTAAAGCTTTGCCCACCCCCCTTCCCTTTCTTTCTTCACCTTTGAAATTCACTCAATTCATCTATTCAAACCCATCTCTGCTAACATAGCTGTTATATATTTACCCCCCCCCCCCCCTAGTAATATCCCTTCCCTAATTCTTGGGGATTTCAACATTCCCATTAATCCACCCCTGACCTCAGTAGCCAGGGCCGCCATCAGGGGGTGACAACCATAATGGTTGTCACGGGCCAGGCGGCCCTGGGGGCCCAACGTGGAGCGGCGAAACTGCCGCAGGTGCATCTGCACCGGGGCCTATCAGGCATTTAGGGTCACCCAATGGGCCCAATATCTTCAGGGGCCCGGTCAGCGCAGCGGGCGTGTAATTGCGCGACCGGGCCCCTTTTAAAAAAAATTGCGGCTACACCGCAAGTGCTGCTGGGATGAAGTGATGGCCGGTCACTTCCTCCCAGGTTACTCCGCGCGGGAGGAGAGCAGCGGGAGAGCGGAGGACAGGAGAAGACACCAGAGGCCCCCGCACCCATCATCCCCAGCCACCCTCCTGCAACTTAAAGGTAAGAAGAGGGTGGCTGATAAATGAGGTGTGTGTGTGTGTATATGTCTGTGTGTATGTCAGTATGCATGTATGTCTGTGTGTAGTATGTATGTCTGTGTATGTGTCTGCAACTATGTATGTCTCTGTGTGTGTGTATATGTCTGTGTGTGTGTCAGTATGTATGTATGTATGTATGTCAGTATGCATGCATGTCTGTATGTATGTATGTGTGTGTGTGTGTGTATGTCAGTATGTATGTGTGTATGTATGTATGTATGTATATATCTATCTATCAGTATGTATGTCAGTATGCATGTATGTCTGTGTGTATGTCAGGATGTCTGTATGTATCTGTGTATGTATATATCTATCTGTGTGTGTGTGTGTGTGTGTGTATGTCTGTATGTATGTATATCAGTATGTATGTGTATGTATGCCATTATGTATGAATGTATTTCAGTATGTATTTATGTGTATGTATGTATGTATGCATGTCTGTTTGTATGTCTGTATGTCAGTTTGTATGTATGTTTGTTTGTCAGTATCTATGTATGTGTGTCAGTATGTGAGTATGTATGTACGTCAGTGTGTGTGTCTGTATGTCAGTATGTGTGTTTGTGTGTGTATCTGTATCTGTGTATGTGTCTATATGTGTGTATGTCTGTTTCAGTATTTGTGTGTATCTTTCTGTGTGTGTGTCTGTGTCCTTTTGTGTCTGTGTGTGTGTATTCCTGTGGGCGGGATTTGGAGGTGGGGCTTGGAGGCGGGCACCTGGGGTGGCCCTGTCAGTAGCTTCCAAACTCCTTTATATTACCTCCTCCCTTGGCCTATCACAGTGGGCTAATACTCCCACACATGTAGCTGGCAATACCCTTGATCTTATTTTTTCTAATACAAAGAAAAGAAAAAACACAGTTTTTCGTATACGTGTGAATTGAGGCGCTTCGTACTTGGGGTGTGATATAAATTTAATTATCAGCAGCTGTAGCACTCTTAGGGTCCTCCTATTAACACAGAAAACAGATATATACTTAGACACCACTTTGTTTGAAAACTAAGTTTAGATGATAATCCCCTTAACTTACACACAGTGGAATAGTGCAGCGCTAGACAGAAGGCTTACCCTTATAATGTGGGGCATTGCTCATATATAACCGGAAAAAATATAAACAGAGAAATACGTAATAGTGCAATATTGTTAAAAAAGAATTAACATTCTAAAAATTAGAGAAATTAATGCTCACAAATCAAGAGCCTTTTAGACGTTATGGCTCTGAACGTATGCACTTGCTGTGCCTTTAAGGTAGCAACAGTAACCTTCTCATTTGCCCCCTTCACTGGTTCAAGTGGAATAGGTGTACATGGAAGACATAAGCAGGTGGCAAAAAGTAGTGCAGATGGTAATAGACTCTTTAGGTTACAACTTGAAAGATAACATAAAAGTTGCTCACCTGATTCTGGAGCCTATAAATAACTGGCTCCAAGTTTGTGCACTTACTTGCCAATATCTGGAGTGGCAAGGGACCCCCTTTAAATCAGCATGGAACAGATGGTCCAAGAGGATAATGGATTTATCAAAAAACGTTTTATTACAGAAAATAAAAAATACTCCAACATGGAGATAAAAACAAATAATTCCGCACAAGGTATATCAACAAAAAAATGTTTGTAATAATAAGTCCTCTTGGCGTCCGAGACGCGTTTCGCCATCTGTGCAGGCTTTCTCAATCTGCATTATTTTTTCTAATGCATGCACTATCTCTAGGCTCCACAACACTCCATTTCCTCTCTCAGATGAAAACCTCTTATCATTTGTTCTTGAATGCCCCCTCACCCAACAGCCTCACTCTAACCCTCCTCAACTCAGAAGGGACCTGAATCTCTTGACCTCCAGTAACTCTCAAATGATCTCCATTCCAAACTCTTATCCATCCACACCTTTTATACTACCCTCACCTCTGCCCTGGACACTGCAGCCCAGCTCCAAAGATGCACCTCAAGGAAGATGCGTCTTCAACCTTGCCACATTAAGTTGACCCGCTACCTGCAGAGATGCTCCCATTCGGCTGAAGGAAGTCCATGTCAGACATCTTCCATTATAAATTAATTTTATGTTAATATAGCACAGCCTCACCCTTTCTAAACAATCCTACTTTTCTTCTCTTGTTAGTTCATGCTCATGCAATCCCAGGTGTCTCTTTAATACCTTCAACACTCTCCTTCGTCCACCTCAAGCAACCCCTCAAACTGACCTTTCAGCAGATAGCCTGGCATGCTACTTTACCGAAAAAACTGAACAGTTAAGGGAAGAATTATCTCCCCTTTGCTCCCCTTATCTCGCATCCACACATTGACCATACTTTCCCTATCCTACAGGCCTTTGCCCCAGCTACAGAACAGGACGTGGCTTCACTTCTCCTCTCCTCTCGTCCCAAAACCTGTCTGCTTGTCCCCTTGTCTTGTACCATCCTTAACACACATCCATAAACTGCTCTCCTTCATCTGGTGTTGTCCCTGGTTCCCTTAAGCATGCTACTGTTGTACCCATTCTAAAAATGCCATCTCTAGACCCATCTTCCCCTTCCAACTATCGGCCCATATCCCTGCTTTCTTTTTCCTCAAAGCTTCTAGAAAGATTTGTCTTTACTTGTATGACTCCCTTCCTAAATTTCAACTCCCCTTCTCGGTCTCTCCGCTCTGTCAGTGACCTTCTCCTGTCCGCTACTCGCATCCTTAATGCTAACTCACGCTTGCAGGACTTCTCGCGGGTAGCTCCCTTCCTTTGGAACAGCCTATCTACCCCCATCAGACTCTTCCCTAGTCTTCAATTGTTTATGAAGTCCCTCAAAACACATCTGTTAAGAAATGCTTATGGACTCCCAGTGTAACTTATCTATACTTATCCAAATCTGTCTCTTGCTCTCCTATAGAGCCATACTCAACTTTCACCTCCAGCTCTGCTACTTTCCCACTTTGTTTTGTGGCTTTCACCCTTGCTGCCCTGTTGTGTATTTGTACCCCACCTCCTCTCGACTATAAGCTAATTTGAGTAGGGTCCTCATCAACCTATTGTCCCTGTGTCACTGCATAATTGTCTCATTTATTGTAAATTTCCTCCCACCATTTACAATATTGTAAAGCGCTGTGGAATTATTTGGGGCTATATAAGTACCAATAATAATAATACAGTCAGGTCCCTAAATATTGGGACATCGACACACTTCTAATCTTTTTGGCTCTATACACCAACATAATGGGTTTGAAATGAAACAAACAAGATGTGTTTTAACTGCATTTACTTCAAGGGTATTGATGGTATTTTATTTTTAAGGATGTTCCAAACAATTGATTTGGCCACACCTTATGTTTTTGCTATCTCTCTGATGGGTTTGTTTTGTTTTTTCATCCTAATGATGGCTTGCTTCACTGATAGTGCCAGCTCTTTGGATCTCATATTGAGAGTTGACAGCAACAGATTCTAAATGCAAATAGCACACTTGAAATGAACTCTGGACCTTTTATCTGCTCCTTGTAAATGGGATAACAAGGGAATAACACACACCTGGCCATGGAACAGCTGAGCAGCCAATTGTCCCATTACTTTTGGTCCCTTGAAAAGTGGGAGGCACATATACAAATTGTTGTAATTCCTACACCGTTCACCTGATTTGGATGTAAATACCCTCAAATCATTTCATTTCAAATCCATTGTGGTGGTGTATAGAGCCAAAAAGATTAGAAGTGTGTCGATGTCACAATATTTATGGACCTGACTGTATATTGTAAATATAAAATATATAAATATACCCTTCTTTTTCCTTCTATTGGTTATTTCTTACTTGATCTGTGAATAAAATCAACATCTCCTTGCTATCAATTATCTATTTTTTCCATCAGTAATCTGTTTTTTTTTTTTTTTTACACAGAGGGAACTCACAAAAGAAACTAAATGGTTCACCCATTGTCTGTTTCATCTGCTTGGTGATTTATTCTTATATCGTTTCTTTGGGTAAATCATTTCAACTGTGATATGATGGCTGATGATGTACAGTAATTCCAAGAATGTACTCTATGTCGCAACAAGTATATTTTAATCGAATACATCTTGAAAAAGTAACAGAGAAAACGAAGCAAATGGACTGATGTATGGACTGAAATATCATGGTATCAGAAATATCAATAAAGAAAATAATGATGTAGACAGCAACATATGCTACATTCATAATTACACAAAATAAAACAGACTAAACAGTTTATAAATATAATAAAGTAATAGCTTTATGTTTTGGGGTCTGATATTGTTATCTATCAACACAGCATTAATAACATGATTCATGGTCACTTTAAAGGACCACTCCACACCACAAAAGCACTTCAGCTTGCAGAAGTGATTTGTTGGTGATGAGGATTTTAGTTTAACCCCATTTTATAAAAGTGCTAATGTCTATGAGAACTCTGCACTTTTATAAATTAACTAGGAAACAGCTTCCTGGCTGTCAATCAAACAGCCAAGGAGGTTTACAGCCTCATTTTTTTTTTTTTAATTCTTTATTTTTGTTGTGCACGTTAGTAACAAATAACCTTGGTGCGCCACAACAGCGGCATCAGGTGAATTGGTGAACATTTGCAATACAAGTTGTGACATTCGTTAAACAGGCACATTTTTATGTTAGAGAGATCAGTATTTCAATAGTTAAGGTTCTCATTTAAATGGGTTAGCGAGGTGCACATGTCAGGAAAGAGTAAACAGAGGAGTGACATAGAGGCGAAGTATGACATGTGCAAACATTGAATGAACACGGCTTTACAATGTAGTATAAGGTAGAATAGAATCAGCCTGTCTCTTGTCTGGCTAGGCTGGGAATAAGTGGTTGCATATTGTGCTAGACTTAGACCAGAAATAAGCCTACAGGGAGCATGTAACAGGCATGTGTGAAAATACTACTGGTTATAGATTTGAGGTGATCTAAACAAAGGAAATAAAAATAAGGTGAATGCAATCTAAGTTATAACATGTAAGCAAGGTAAAGCTGGCTGATACCCTGGCTACACTTGGTTTGGTATGATCCCACACCGGACATTTAGCCAATGCCGCTTAGAGTCCAAGTCTGATGAGGTAGCTTGGTACCGGGTTCTGCCTCCCCTCCTTGCTCTTTCTGTGTGCGGCGTCGAACTTGGGAAGATGGTGGCCTCCATGGGCCGACATTCTTGTGAGCCATGTAGCTTACTGGGACTACCTCTGGGTCATACTGCTCCTGCCGAGGGAGTCCGGATCCCCATGGTCGAGGTGGGTAGTAGCGTCCGTGTTGCTGGGCTTCTAGCGTTTTCTCGCTTTGTTAGCCTTGCGGGGGGGTGGTGGTTATGCGTGTGCATGCCGCTTCGTGTAGTAGGATGACCCGCGGGACCCGCTTGGCTGTTAGCAGGCATATAGAGTAACTCTCTGGGTTGTTCACCTTCATGAGATTCATTTGGTGTCGCTTCAATAAGAGCCTCCAATTTAGCCCAGAAAGCAGCAAAGGTCGCATCTATGCGCTCCAGCACATACTCAGCCGCACCTCCTCGTGTCTCCATGGGCTGATTCAGGCCCGGCTGGTGGAGCAGAGGCCTGGCCGCCATCTTAGGTGAGTCAGCCGTGATCAGGCGTCGTGGTGAAATAGCTGTGTAGGGTCGACAGAGGTGCCAGCCAGTGGATACCGGGATAACCCCCGCCGGTCCAGAGGGGGGGGGGAGAGAAGATAGCTTTGTTCACCGGGATCACACAGCAAATGAAGTAGCTCGGAGAGCGGCCGTCTCTCCAGAGCTCAGGCTTGTGTAGGCCGTCGGCCACTATCAGGACGTACCGTGTCCGGACAGGCTCACAACGAGTATCCTCCGGTGCATTGAAGACCCCTTGTCAGCATGAGTATGTATTGCGGTCTCATTGATGGGTGGCCCGGGTGTAAATCTCGCTTTATTGGGGCCCGACTGCAGGAGCTCTAGCAGAGCACGTCTGGCTTCCTTGGCAGTCAAGCTCCGCCCCCTACAGCCTCATTTTTTGAGTGTGCCTGCTCTCTGCCACACAGACTTCAGACCAGCTTCTTTCAGACCGCAGATCAGACGTGTGCATGTGCACAAAAGCCATGGCACATGCACGTGGGCACCAGTTAAGAAGCTTCTCAATGAGAAACCTCTGATTGGTTATTTCCCTGTTAAGAGTCTAAAAGTTTCTTCCGAAAAAAAAAAAAAAAACAATCAATACATTCTGCAGTCTTTTCAGATATACACTCAATAAATATATGTGTAGCGGAATGGTACTGGGCTGTCCTACAACATGCATGGGAATAATTGTATTCGTTTATATTGCTAGTTTGATGTGTGTGAACTACTGTATTCCTCTGGTTGTTCGGTAGAAACATTCGAATAAAACAAGGGAATGAAACTACCGAACAACCAGACCACCCTGTGTAACGTGTGCCTTCAATCCTCGTCAGGCTACTTAACAGCAATAATTCACCTGTTTGTATTCTCCTGTTTGTGACCAACCGCAGGGCCAAAATACATGGAACTGTTTTCGGACACTTTGTCCCAGCGGTCGGTCAAAACTACACCTTGCCATAACTCCCGAACCCCTGGTTTGATCTGGGTGATTTTTGAGTATGTTGCTCACCCAGATCAGGGCTACCAGGGGATACCATTCTTAAAGGGGTACCCCTATGTTTAGGGGTACATCCAGAAACTGTGGAAATTCATGTACATGATAAGGGGATTATGATGCTAGAGGAGGGGAGGAGATGTGTGGGAGGTTACTGTTCACAGATTGGACAATGTATTAAGTGATAGAACCTCCTCCCTTGCATGGGAGAGGGCTTTATAAGGCACTGTGGAATAAAGCTTGTCAGTTCTGCTCCTGAAACTGTGTGTCGTCGAGTTATTGGGATTGCGGTTGGGATACTGCTGTATTATTTTACCTGCTGGAAACCTTGCCTGTGGATTTATCATCACCTTGTTCCTGAGCCTCACTGGGATCTCTAGTGGAGAATAGCTGTGAAAGATCGGCTCTCCGCTACAACATGCATGAAAAATGAATGTATTTATCCATTGGGGGTATATCTAGTAAAAAGTGATGTATTTTTTTATTATTATTTTTTTTGCCCATTTGGGCAGTGGAGTGTTCCTTTAAGTTCTCTAGGCATACTTTCATAGGCAAGGCAGAGAATATATCATATGAAGCATTAGTGTCAAATATTGTAAATAATTAACTAGTTAGTATTATCCAGTTAGAAAAATCATGTATTTAATTTGTACTCATGAAACTAGTGACTTTAAAAAAAATCCTAAAACCACAAAATATCTAGGTGTTGAATCTATGTAGCTGAATCACACTAGTGGCTTATAGCTGCATTGAGCTTAATTTGCCAGAATAGTCATTGGGGCAGTTGAATGACTTTTCTCCAGTAACCGACTCAATAATGACCCTATCTGCATTGCCCTATTGTAGTTTTTGTGTGTAATGCTTTGTTCGTATAACTTATTGGATAAATTTGATTTTAACCTATTTTCACAATTGTTTGTCCTCATTGCTGGCATCCCTTGACCTTGCTTGTCTGTTATTGACCTTACATGGTGATAATTCATATTATTTGCAATTATAACTTAGGGAGATACATATAGTTAGGCTAATTAACATAATTAACAGAAAACCATCTTAAGTCATTATAAAAAGATAAAAAGATAAATATAAATACAAAAACATGATATCAGTAAAAACTGTCTTCCAATCTATTCCTTAACATATAAAACCAGATCTACATTGAAGGCTTTGCAAACACATATAGACAAAAACAGTTCAATTGAAATGTGAGTATACATTCATTTTACTTTGGACTGGAACACATCTCTCATAGTTTCCAGTGAAATAGACTTATTTTTTGTTTCAAAAAAGCAATTTGTTTCATAGCTGAAAGTCATTTTGTGTGAGTTTGAAGTATGAAAACATTTCACTGATGCTAAAGTATTCCAGCAGGGATATTAACATTAATCATCTGATACAGTATTATTTACACATCAATATTAATTTTGGTGAATTTTTATATTTATTTTCGGATCAGACGACTTTTCACTATCCTTTCACTCTGCACCAAGAAAATGTTCTGGATTTTTATGGGGGCTTCTTCTGCAAGTAAAATATTTTGCGACATTTGCAAAAGAAAGCTGTATTCAGAGTAAGAAAGCTGTATTCAGAGTAAGAAAGCTAATCTAAAATTGGACCCAGTGGATTTCAGCAGAGCATTGAACAATGTTGTACTGAAATCCACTCTCTATGTAGAAAAACAGGAATTATATAATTTTAGTTTATATTTTCACTTGTTTTCATGTTTTCGAACACTTAAAGTACAGTAGCTTTATATGCTTTTTTACTATGTCCCCCTATATTGTGCTAAGTATAACTTGTGAAAAAATGCCTGGTATTTTTATTAATTTGCTGTAATGAAGTAAACTACGGAGGACTGTAAAACGAGATTTGTTTCATATGATTAAATATAACTCATTTATAATAAAGAGTAATTAAAATTAATTTAAAAAAAACATGAAATTAATGAGAATTGCCAACTGAATCGTAACAATGTGGCTTAGTAGAGAAGTAAAATAAGAGATTAAAAATAAGAAAAGAGCATTTAAAGCATTTAAATCGGACAAATCATAGGCATCCTATATAAGAAATAAGGAAGCCAATAATGCTTGCAAAAGGGCAATTAAAGTGTCTAAACTATAAAATGAGAAATTGATAGCCAAAGAATGCAAAACCAATCCCACAATTTTTTTTAAGTACATCAATTCTAAAAAAAAAAAAAAATGAAACTGTAGGTACACTGAAAATAGAGATGGGTTTGTTAGCTAATGAATACCAGGAAAAGGTAGAAATTTTAAATAAATGTATTTCTTCAATATATATTAATGAGGATCCAATGGCAAGAGATATGCAAATGATTGCTGCAAAAAACGTGCAGATAACTTGTGATTGGATGACTTGAGACAAGGTGCTATAGCAGTTAAAGAAAATTAATGTACTTAAGGAGCTAAGTGGGGAAATAAGTGAACCTCTGTATTTAATTTTTCAAGATTATTTTGTTTCAGGTATTGTACCAGAGGATTGGATGAAGGTAGATGTTGTTCCTATATTTAAAAAGGGTTCAAAATCCGTGCCTGGAAATTATAGACCTGTGAGCTTAACTTCTGTAACTGGGAAAATATTTGAAGGGCTATTAAGGGATAATATTCAGGAATTCATTGGGAAGAACTTTGTTATTAGCACTAATCAGCATGGTTGTATGAAACATAGGTCATGTCAAACTAACCTAATTGCATTCTACGAAGAAGTAAGGAGAAGTATAGATCAGGGTGTTGCAGTGGATGTGATCTACTTGGATTTTGCCAAGGCATTTTATACAGTTCCTCCCAATAGGTTAGTCTTCAAACTAAAAGAAATTGGTCTAGATGAATATTCTTGTTCTTGGGTAGAACATTGGCTTAAGGACAGAGTACAACAAGTTGTCATTAATGGTAAATTTTCAGGCTGGATAAAATTGGTAAGTGGTGTCCCTCAGGGTTCTGTTTTGGGACCGCTTCTATTTAACATATTTATAAATGATCTTGAAATAGGCATTGAAAGCCACGTATCAGTGTTTGCAGATGACACAAAACTTTGTAAAGTAATAAAATGTGAGCAGGATATTGCTTTTCTGCAGAGGGATTTGGATAGATTGGGGGACTGGGCACTAAAATGTCAGAGGAAATTTAATGTAGAGAAACGCAAAGTTATGCACAAGCAATTTACATTCTAAATGGTAGTGAACTAGGGGTAACCACACATTATTATTTTTATTATTATTACTATTATGTTATTTATATAGCACCATCAAATTCCGCAGCACTTTACAATGGGTGGACGAACAGACATGTAGTTGTAACCAGACAAGTTGGACACACAGGAACAGAGAGGTTGAGGGCCCTGCTCAATGAGCTTACATGCTAGAGGGAGTGGGGTAAAATGACACAAAAAGGTAAGGATAGTATTAGACTAGTGACAGTTGCAGAGGAGGAATCAGTTGGGAGCTATTAACAGTTTAATTGATACGCTTTTATGAAGAAGTGGGTTTTTAAAGATTTTTTGAAGGAGTGGAGACTGGGTGAGCATCTAACAGAGGAGGGAAGCGAGTTCCTCAGGAATGGTGCAGCCCTCGAGAAATCTTGAAGGCAAGCATCAGAGGTGGGAGTACGGACAGAAGATAGACGTAAGTCTTCAGCAGATCGTAAGGGCCTAGACGGGACATACTTGTGTATAAGGGAGGATAGATAGGTGGGAGCAGCATTATGTAGCGATTTGAAAGCAAGAACCAGAATTTTAAATTGAGCTCTATATTTTATAGGAAGCCAATGTAGGGACTGACAGAAGGGTGAGGCATGGGAGGTGCGGGCTGCCGCATTCATTATGGACTGTAACGGCGCAAGTTGGGAGTTCGTAAGACCACTGAGAAGCAGATTACAGTAGTCAAGGCGAGAAAGGACAGTGGAATGGACCAACACCTTAGTCGCATCTGGCGTTAAGTAGAGAAGGATTTAGGAATTGTTAGAGACAACAAATTAGGCAGCAATATGCAATGTCAATCTGCAGTTGCTAAGGCCAGTAAGGTTTTGTCATGTATAAATAGAGGCATAAGTTCTCGGGATGAAAATATAATTTTGCCTCTTTATAAATCGCTGAAAAGACCACACCTTGAATATGCTGTGCAATTTTGGGCAACTGTTCTAAAGAAAGATATCATGGCACTAGAAAAACTGCGAGAGATGAGCTACAAAATTGATAAAAGGAATGGAGCATTTTAGTTATGAAGAAAGGTTAAAAAATGTAAACCTGTTTAGTTTAGAAAAACAGCACCTGAGAGGGGATATGATAAAATTATACAAATAATGGCCAGTACAATCTTTTATCTGCAAATCTATTCATAAACAGGGCTATACATAGGACACAAGGTCACACATTTAGGCTGGAAGAAAGGAGATTTCATCTAAGGCAAAGAACAGTTTTTTTTACAGTAAGAGTAATAAGGATATGGAATTCTCTGCCTGAAGAGGGGCTTTTATCAGAGTCCATACAGATGTTTAAACTGAAATTGGATAAATACTTGCAAAAACATGACATACAGGGATATAATTTCTAATTAGTGGGATAATAGCTGCTTGATCCAAGGAGGCATCTGACTGCTATTTTGGGGTCAAGAAGGAATTGTTTCCTAGTTTGTTGCCTTCTTTTGGATCAACAGCAAAAACATATGTGAGGAAGGCTGAACTTGATGGACACAAGTCTCTTTTTCAGCTATGTAACTATTTAACTATGTAACTTTAAGATCTTGTTATTAAAAATGTTTAACATCATGGCTGTTAATGATACACTTACTATATGGTTTGCCTACTATGGCTTCCATTTAACAGGCTTTACAACTGAATTAATAATGGTACAAAAAATGTCTAAATGAATTATCTACATAAGTCACCTTTGATGTCTATTGGCTTTTTTGTAGATAAATCATTTGGAAAGGTTTTTTTTAATAATTTAATCAGTTGAAAAGCGTATTAAATCAAGGCCTATGTTCGGTCCTACTTAGTATTGAGGTGGAGAAGGATTAAACATATTTCGGCTATTAAGTTTAGTTAACAAGGATGCAGAAATGATTCAGTTACGTGACACTGTATTTCACCACCATTTCATTGTGATCTATAAAGATTGCTGACCTTTTTTTTCCAACAAGGCTAATACTTTTTTTTTTAAAAATGTTAAAATGTAATATTGAAGGTTCGATAATCTATTAAACAATTACTAACCATGAAAGCAGTGGGCTGTTAATTATGTCCCAGCTAACCCAGGTCTTACCACATAACCACTTGTAAATAGATTAATTTCAGTACAAAGGTATGGCATTATCTAGTTGCTATTTTTATGAACACTCAAGCCAAAGCTAAATCATAATGAGTGCGTTGATGTTGTGAACATTTGTGATGAAGTCCAATGATTTTTTTTCAAGCTATTTTTGTAGCATGATCTAGAATCATGCTCCCTGGAGTATTGGTCATCAATAAGATCAATTCTTCGAGTGAAAATGATTGCCAAAGGAGGGAGACAATATATCTTCTCTGTTCTTGTATTTTTCAGCTGAAGTTAGATTTTGGAATGTACAGAGGACAGACATCAAAAGCTAATTTTAGGGAAGTTTATGTCTATAACATAAATACAACTTTTTGCTTCTCTAGCCTAAAGAAATTAAATATTGGATCTTGACTTAAAGTAAGTCTAATCAATATTCTCTCAATGATTTTAAAATCTATCAGGAGAAGAAGAACTAGTGAATACACACCTTCAGCTGTTTGCACTTTAGTTACTTTCTTTTAAAACCTTAAAACAACACTATAGTCATAAAAAGAACTTTAGCTTAATGAAACCGTTTTGGTGTATAGATCATGACTCACTGATCTCCTAGCTGTCACGATTCGGGGAACCCAACACGCTAACACACACACAGACACACACACAGAAAGTGTGCAGTACCGGACCTTAGAGTGGCACACACAGAATAGTCAGGAGATAAGCCGAGTAAGGGGAACCAGAAAACAGAAAAACGAGAAACAAGCCGAGGTCAAAGGGTAGGAGAAAGTCACAAAGTCAGTATAACAAGCAAGAGAGTACGTAACCAGAAAGCACACGTTCAGTATCAATACATAAAGCAAAGACCACAACAGGGCACTGAGAGGCAGGAAAGGTAAGTATAAATATCCTAGCCTTAATTCTGATTGGATAACTTCCAATCAGAATTAACAAACACACGTGGGGGGTATCTATACCCCCCACTGTGATTTTTGTACTGTCGCTTTAACGCCGGGTCACGTGAGTGACCACGGCGTACTGATATGGGTGCCGGCTCCCAGCATGCAGCGTTAGACATGCTGCCGCTGGGGGGAGGAGGAGGAGAGGACGTGAGCGGCGTGTCAAGAGGAGAGGACGCCGCTCGCCGAACGGTAAGAGGAGGGGGGACCGCGGAGCCCTGACACTAGCTCAATTCTCTGCCAATTCTCTGGGAGTTAAATGACTTTTGTTTTTATTTATGCAGCCCTAACCACAGCTTCCCTGACTGTGACTGACACATTCTGCATGAAAAAGAGGTTTAATTTTCAATAAGATCTTAACTTAATGTAAGCGTTTTTTTATCTCTGAAGGGTCTAGCAAGCTATTAACAGAGCAGGAGATAAGAAATTCTAAATTGAACAAAAGTTGCAATAAAGGAAGTTTAAACATTAGATCACTCTTTACAGGAAGTGTTTAGGAATCCTGTGTAAGTCACATGCAGATAGGTGTGACTAGGGCTGTATAAACAAAGTGACTTAACTCCTAAATGGCAGCAAATTGAGCAATGAGACTGCGATCTATACACCAACACTGCTTCATTAAGATAAGTTGTTTTGGTGACTGTTGTGTGCCACACATATAGTGTGTTATATTGGACATCAAGATGCAGATAAGTCACATTTGATACTGCCATCTTTTTATTCAGACATACCATATGGCTTAAGGGAAGCCCATTTCCACATGTATAAGTATATGACTCATATATATATAGTATTTTTCAATACTCTTTTAAAATCTTTTTTATTGCTCTAACAGGTTTTGGATTGACAAACGTTCGGTGGATTCTCTCTTTCTCAAGTCTAAAGCATTTCTCAAATACTTTAAACCTGAGAAACGGATGATCCCCCAAAAGCTTGTTCTTTTAGTCCAATAAAAACTATAACAAGCTACTTATTTCTTCTGTTATTTTACATCAGCATTATTGGACTAATACAGCTACAATCTCTACACACACACACACAATTTATCCCCTAATATTTTGTTTGTCTTTTTTACTATATTTAAAGATGTGGGACTGCTGCTACACTTAATACATATTTACCATTATCATCAACTTCTAATTGGGCTGGTGGAATGTTATCACAACTTGTGAAGAGGTGCTGAACTATAGTGTTGGCTCTTAATAATTTTACAGATAATACACTGTTTGCTCTTCATCAAGATGGATTAGAGGAACATGATTTTTAATATTAATTCTATATGAATATGATTAAGTCATTCTAAGTAAGATATGATATGTTATAGGATCTTAATTTTACATTCACGTTGAGTAGTAGTCCAACAGAGATATTTGTTTTGGAGATATGTTGCCTTACTCATTATAGAAATCCCACCTCCATCTTGACCAATTTACTCAAGTGAAATATGTTGTGAAAAATGGTTGCCATTATCATATATTAAAACATGATTGAAGGATGCACGGTCTGCAGGTTAAGATTTAATGGCTCAGAGGTCAATTCTTCAAACAAAAATAATATGTTGGGCTCCATATGTTTGTAGCATATAGAATATAGCACAGCAGGGGTTGTGAGCCTGACACACACAATGAAAGACAGTGCCTTACATGTTTTGGACCTGTGGGGTCCTTGTTGACTATTCAAAAATACAAAAAGTATAGGTTTAAATAGGGAAACCCAATCACCAATCATTAACACTTGCTCTAAGAGAAGCAACAAACATTCAATTAATTACAATATCATGATGGAATATGACACAAATGTTGAATCCTATGATCCTCAAATTATAAACTAAAAGGAAAAGTTAAACTGCCTTGATTTAATATTTTTGGATAATCTTGTCAAATGATTTGCCTACATAAGTCTCATTTAAATTTCATGGTTTTTTTTTTGTTGAGAAATCATTTGAAAAGTGTATTCAAAAATAATATTTTTTATTAGAAAAGCTTATGCAAAAATATTAAACCGAGGCTTATAGTACAACCAAACCAGACAAACAGAAAGCAAAAAGGTTCTGTTAACTGAAGAGAATATGAAATCATATGAAGTGATGTTGTCACGTAAACAGCTTTGCAAAGCAACACAATAAAAATATGACAGTGGCTTGGATTTACTAAACTTTCTAAATGATTCAATAACGTTTTCAAATGATTTTATAACAGTATTGAATTATTTGGAAAGCTTATTAAATCAAGGGCTTTGTGTTTTCCATTTGGTATGGTGTCTTGGATTGCAGTCAATCAGTTACCCGTTTAAATGCATTAGAAGAAGAGTGGGCAGCAGTGCCATCTTAACAGCATTATGGGACCCCGGGCAAAGCAGGGCACTGGGGCCCTGCCTACACAACAAATCACAGGAATAGAAATGTGAATTATCGATGAAATTAAGCTTATATTTATTGATACCTTCAACAAATGCAATACATGCATACACACAGACTGCTAAATAAATGCACACACTGACTGCCAAATACATGCACACACCGACAGCTGAATGCACACACACACCGACTGCTGAATACACGCACACACCGACTGCCAAATACATGCACACACCGACTGCCGAATACACGCACACACAGACGGCTGAATAAACACACTGACTGACTGCGGAGTACACACACACAGTCTGCTGGATACACACACTGACTGCCAGACAGACAGTTCAGACAGACTGTTGAGTACACACAGACAGACTGCCGAGCACAGACAGACTGCTGAGTACACACAGACTGCTGAATACATACACACAATACGCTTAATACACAAACACACACAAAGAAACCTAAACACACACAGGCTGCTAAATAAACACACTCACACATACACACATACACAGACTGTGGAATACACACACATACACTGGTGAATACACACACAGAGACTGCTAAATACACCCAGACTACTGATTACAAACACACACACACACACACACACACACACTGTTGAATACACACCCAGACTGCTAAATATACCCAGAATGCTGAATACACCCAGACTGCAGTGAAGGGTTCGGTGTATGTGTTTGTGTGTGAGGGGTACAGTGTATTTGTGAGGGGTGCTGTGTGTTAAGTGTGCTGTGTGTGTGTGTGTGTGTGTGTGTGTGTGTGTGAGGGGTGCTATGTGTGAGAGGGTGCTGTGTGTGAGGGTTGCTGTGTGTGTGAGGGGTGCTGTGTGTGTGTGAGGGATGCTGTGTGTGAGGGGTTCAGTGTGTGAGTGTGAAGGGTGCTGTATGTGAGGAGTGCTGTGTGTGTGTGTGTGCAAGTGGGCTGTGTATAAGGGGAGGTGTGTGTGTGAGGGGTGGTGTGTGTGTGTGTGTGTGTGTGTGAGGGTGCTGTGTGTGTTTGTGAGAGGGTGCAGTGTATAAGGGTTGGTGTGTGTGTGTGGGGGGGGTTGCAGAGTGAGAGGGGTGCAGGCAACAAATGTTTTTTGTTTGTTGTTTTTTTAAATCATTTAAAAAATAATAATAATAAAAAAAAATGATTCATAAATTCTTTATGCCCCCCCAAATTACCTTTGGTGAAGGAGGGGGGAACACAGCCAGACGTGGTGGTCCGGTGGTGGTGAGTTCTGAGTAGAGTTCTAAGTTCTGTGTCTCCTGTGAGTTCTGTGTCTCCTGTCCTCCCATGCACAGAATGCTATGCGGATCTTTGATCTCCCCACCGGTCCGAGAGGGCCCACAGGAAGAAAACAGGGCCGGCTCTCCATGGACTGGCAGGGGAGATCAAAGGATCTTACCTGTTGACCATGAACAAGGGCATCGCGGTGGGGCCCCCATGCTTGGGGGCAGGGGCGTACCTAGAGCATATGGCACCCGGGGCGGGTCCTAGTTTTGGAACCCCCCCCCGCACTTTAAAATGTACAAAACACCCACAATTTTTTTTAATGTATGTAGCATTGAGCAGTGCTTCCATGTTTCAATGTAAGCATGCTTTTGTATGGAGTAAGTGTGAGTGAATGAATGGGTGTGTTTGTATGTAGTGTTGGCATTTTAATGCAGGCATGCTTTTGTGTGTAGTGTTGGCGAGATGCAGTGGTGTGGTTATATATAATGGTGATGTTTTAATACAGAGGTGTGTTTGCATGTAGTGTTTGCACTGGAATGCAGGGATGTGTTTGTGTGTAGTGTTGGCAAGATGCTGAGATGTGGGATTGCCATATTTAAGGACACCAAATAAGGGAGCTATCTGCTAAACAGCACCCTAATTTGGTATCTTTACATATGGAATCTCACATAAGGGCACCAATTTAGGGAATTCTCTACTAAATAGCTAAAAGATCTACATTTTAAAAGCCTTTTTCTTAATTTTAATATTTAGGTTGTTTAGTAGATAACTCACTTATTTGTTATCCTTATGTGGGATTGACATATTTAAGGACACCAAATTAGGGAGCTATCTACTAAACATATACACAACCACAGATATACACACGCATTTAGTTATTAAGAGGTCCAACCAACCTCCCTACCTTACTCTGGGAGTGACAAGCGGTTGCTGCTGGGATCTCTGTGCTCTTCCTTCACAGCTCACTTGCACGACCAGTAGTGATGCCGATGCCAGGATGACGTCATACCCCGGCTGCCGGCTTACTGCAGGGCGTACACAAGCTCCTATATGGTCCATAAAAATGTTTAATCTCACTGCCTTCCAGTATATATCTGTCCTATCTGTCTGGGGGAATGTGACAACGTGGATGTATATGTAAGTGGGTGAGTATTACGATCAGGAGAAAGGTATATGGCAGGGTGGGACAGTGTGGTGGATACTATGTCAGTGTGTGCCATTGCACACAGTGGATTGAAGGAGGTGACTGCAGGTGAGGTGGTGAGTATATGGTGTTTTATGTCACGGGTGGGAACAATGGGATTGGGTGTTATATGGAAGAGAGGATATTATGTCAAGGCAGGGCCAGGGTGTATGGCAGGGTGTGTATTATGATACGGTGGAGGTATATAGCAGGGAGGGGATTATGGCAGTGTGGGTATTATATGACATGTTAAAGGGGTATATGCCAGGGTGGGAATTATGACCAGGTAGTGGGTTTATAGCAGGGAGGATATTATGACAAGGCAGGGGTGTATATGGCGGTGGTGTATATGGCAGAGAGGGCAGGGGTGTTGAAAGAGGGTGTGACAGAGTGACTGAGGGAGGGGGTGACAGAGTGACTGAGGGAGGGGGTGACAGGGAGACTGAGGGAGGGGGTGACAGGGAGACTGAGGGAGGGGGTGACAGGGAGACTGAGGGAGGGGGTGACAGGGTGACTGAGGGGGGGTGACTGGTGACTGAGGGGGGGTGACTGGTGACTGAGGGGGGGTGACTGGTGACTGAGGGAGGGGGTGACTGGTGACTGAGGGAGGGGGTGACTGGTGGCAGAGTGAGGGGGTAACAGAGTGACTGAGGGAGGGGGTGACTGGGTGACAGGGTGACTGAGGGAGGGGGTGACAGAGTGACTGAGGAAGGGGGTGACAGGGTGACTGAAGGAGGGGTTGACTGGTGACTGAGGGAGGGGGTGACTGGTGACTGAGGGAGGGGGTGACAGGTGACTGAGGGAGGGGTTGACAGGGTGACTGAGGGAGGGGTTGACTGGTGACTGAGGGAGGGGTTGACTGGTGACTGAGGAAGGGGGTGACAGGGTGACTGAGGGAGGGGGTGACAGGGTGACTGAGGGAGGGGGTGACTGGTGACAGAGTGAGGGGGTGACTGGTGACAGAGTGAGGGGGTGACTGGTGACAGGGTGACTGGGGAGGGGGTGACTGGTGACAGAGTGACGGGGTGACAGGGTGACTGAGGGAGGGGGTGACTGGTGACAGGGTGACTGGGGAGGGGGTGACTGGTGACAGAGTGACTGAGGGGGGTGACAGGGTGACTGAGGGTGTGACAGGGTGACTGAGTGGCTATGGGGGGATGACAGGGTGACTGAGGGAGGGGGTGACAGGGTGACTGGTGACAGAGTGACTGAGGGGGGTGACAGGGTGACTGGTGACAGGGTGACTGAGGGGGGTGACAGGGTGACTGGTGACAGGGTGACTGAGGGGGGTGACAGGGTGAGGGGGTGACAGAGTGACTGAGGAAGGGGTGACAGGGTGAGGGGGGGGTGACAGGGTGACTGAGTGGGGGGGGTGACTGGTGACTGAGGGAGGGGGTGACAGGGTGACTGAGGGAGGGGGTGACAGGGTGACTGAGGGGGTGATTGGTGACAGGGTGACTGAGGGGGGTGACAGGGTGACTGAGGGGGTGACAGGGTGACTGGTGACAGGGTGACTGGTGACAGGGTGACAGGGTGACTGAGGGGGGTGACAGGGTGAGGGGGGTGACTGGTGACTGAGGGAGGGGGTGACTGGTGACTGAGGGAGGGGGTGACTGGTGACTGAGGGAGGGGGTGACAGGGTGATTGAGGGAGGGGGTGACAGGGTGACTGAGGGAGGGGGTGACAGGGTGATTGAGGGGGTGACAGGGTGACTGAGGGGGGTGACAGGGTGATTGAGGGGGTGACAGGGTGACTGAGGGAGGGGGTGAGAGGGTGACTGAGGGAGGGGGTGAGGGTGAATTTACAATAATGTTTCTTACCATGATTCAGGGTCTGTCTCTCTCTATCCCAGCCCAGGCAGTGCAGGAGGTGCAGGCAGAGTGGCCGCAGGGGAGAAACCTGTCAGAATGCACGCTCTGCGCCCCCTGCTGGCACACTCCATAACAGCATCCCTGGTGCTCAGTGATGACTCAGAACACAGGCTGGGAATCCCCTCCCTGTGCTCTGACTCACTCACTGAGCGCCGGAGCCGCGAGGGAGAGGACGACCAGCAGGAGGGACAGAGTGTGGCACCCCCCTACTGGATGGCACCCGGGGCGGACCGCCCCCCCCGCCCCCCCCTTAGTACGCCACTGCTTGGGGGGCCCTCGGGCAACTGCCCAGCGTACCCATGGGGAAAGATGACCCTGGTGAGCAGGTCCTAAAAATTTCTCCTGGCAGACCCTCTATTTTTGAACTCCCTATAAAAGTTAAATGGATATGCCCCTGTTTATTTCTATCAACAATATTTATTTTTAAGAAACAATACAATTGAAGCTGAGATTTTAAAACTTACTTCCGACTAAACATTAAACATCTTTTATATGTGTGGATTATGTAACTTTGTGTGGGTTATGGCAAATTTTGCATTTCTTTATGAATCATGGTTCCAATTTTTTTTTTGCTTTTCTACAGATGTACAACCAGATTTCATTTTGTGGTGCCAAGTTTTTCTAAATATATTTTCATGAACTGTTATACAGGCAAGTGCCAATGTTACAAAGAACAGATGGTCAGATGCATCGTCTGTTGTATTGTTCAATGACATAAAAAGCAACATGGAGTTGTAAGTACATAAATCCAGTAATACAGCTTGAATCCAAATTTCAATTCCTAATTACTTTTTAGGTGCCTCCATTGCAGTAGACATCAGGTCTATTTAAATACAACATATATCTTATTTGGGTGATTTACTTATTACTTAATGGAAATAATAAAACATATGTTCATTATATATTTACTATAAATAAAATTAAAAGTGTTCATAATTACAATAAGACAGGACAATGCATTGCATCATGCATTGTTCTTTTTTTGCTTGATTCAAAATTGTTCAAAACACCTGCCAATATTAGCACTTATTATAATACATTAGTATCAACAGCATATTGGAATATTTGCTACAATGTTCTTGTTGTTTTTTACATCAAGCATCCATTTAACATTTCCATCCTTGAGTAGAAATGAATGTCCATACTACTTTGCGTTCCTCGGAGAGCGTTCAATCAAATGATAATATACAACGATTAGGAAAGAAAGTTAAGAATTGGTTTAATGTGTCAAAATCAATATGTTCGCTGCCAGTGGCGTACACATGATTCATGGGGCCTCGGTGCAAAAACTGATCCATGGACCCCCTCCCCCCCCGGGGCTTACACTACATGGGCCGGGACCGAAACACATGGCGGCGGGCACCTAGTCGTAGGGGTTACACCGCGGTATGTACGCCAGCGCATGCAGATGCACATACACTTAAAGGACCACTATAGACACCCAGACCACTTCAGCTCAATTAAGTGGTCTGGGTGCCAGGTCCCTCTAGTTTTAACCCTGCAGCTGAAAACATAGCAATTTCAGAGAAACTGCTATGTTTCACTAAGGGTTAATCCAGCCTCTAGTAGCTGTCTCACTGACAGCCGGTGGAGGCACTTCCGCGATTCTCACTGTGAAAATCACAGTGAGAAGACGCTGGATGTCCATAGGAAAGCATTAAGTAATGCTTTCCTATGGGCGGTTTGAATGCGCGCAGCTCTTGCCGCACATGCGCATTCGGAGATGAGAGGTGGAGAGATCCCCAGCGCCAGGTGGATTTTAACCCATTCAGCCCAGCGGGAGGGGGCCACAAGGGTGGGGGGGACCTAAGGACTATATAGTGCCAGGAAAAAAGTTTGTTTTCCTGGCACTATAGTGGTACTTTAATGGCAAACATTCAGATACACATACAGACAAACAGATACCCATGCAGACCAAGAGATACACATACAGACCCACGTACAGGCACACACACACACACAATATTGCAGACACACAGAGATACACATAGATATATACACACACACACATACAGACACAACCTCATAGTGGCAGACCCACATACACACTCACTGACAAACACATATACACTCTCACTAACAAACAAGCATACACACACACACACACTCACTAACAGACATACACACAGTCTGACGAACAGACGCATACACACTACCTATCAGACACATACACACTCACTGACAGACATACACACATACACACTCACTCACAAAACATACACTCTCACTGACAAACAAACACTCAATAACAGACACCAAACAGACACACACTCAATAACAGACACACACAAACTAACACACAGCTAACACACTCAATAACAGACACGCACACAGTAACACACTCACTGAGACACACACACACACACACTCACTGACACACAGAAGCTAACACACCTTCCGGAATGGAACGCAGAGCTTGCCCTGTTACACATCTCGACACAATCCATCCGAGCGTACAAAAGATCTATACTACGTCACTTGCTAAACGCCGCCAAAGCTAACATACCAGCACACTGGAAAAAATGCGACACACCGACGAAGAAAGAATGGATTCACAGGGTGGAAGACATACACGGGGCAGTAGACATTCACGCCTCCCTGACCGGCCGTGAAACAAAACATATGGAGATGTGGCTCCCGGGGTTCATGTACATTACCCAATATAGACAAACATAAGATGCTCCTGAACCCACTAATGGAGCAGCAGCAGTCGTGGGTCCCACTTGACGCAGATCAACTCACCCTACACCCCTTCTATACCTAATTCCTACTTACCTCTCTCCAACTCCGCAACAGCTAGGCTAACGGGTCCCGGGGTCTGGGGGTCAAGGGCCAGGATCAGAGGGACATACCATTGACCATGCAATCTACTACACCTTAATGTCACATATGTTCCCAGCCCTCACGAGGCACGGACAACCACCCGTACTCTGGGAAACGCGGGATAAACTTAGACACGCACTATCACAACATGAGTCGATGTAAGGGACAACACAGGTTTACAGCATACGGTACTGTACCACATAGACCTACATCACACTCACCCTGCGCAAACACAGATACACACACTAATGACTGAACACAATTACTCACACTCGACATTTGCATTGTCAACGACGACTACATGTAACTTGCAACCTGGGATATCCGCGAACCGCAGGCTCTGCTGAGAGGGGTAACGACAATGGCCATAACCAATTACATCAACAAAACAGAGGGTAGGGCATCTCCCCTGGGTACGTACAGCCACAGAGCGGAAACTACTTCCCACTATTATAGCTTAGAGGGAGATTATGCCCCGAAATCATATGCTTATACGAACAGGTGACTACCTGAGGACTGTGACGCCAACTACGAAATACGCCCCAAGTAATCCCACCATTTCTGCGCGCTAGGGTATACCTGGCGACGCCAATGCGGACCTGCGAGTCTGAACCCAACAGGGGCCTGCGAGCCTCCTTTCTTGATATTGCTTTGACATCCCGCCCAAACGTTCAGGTAGCGCATTGTTGTCTAACTTACATCATAGATCATTGAGAACAGCATGTCTCGATACAAACTTTGTTTGTCCATAGCACATAACCATACTACGTGATGACCTCTGATCGCTCCATATGTATTATTCTGTATGATACCACCGTTTCGCACTGTTGTTATCTATAACGTGTAAACATTATATTTATCTTGCTAAGAGACCTGCGAGTCTCCCTATTTAAGATTTTGCAGAGATTTGCATATCTCAATGTATAATATGCTCTGGCAAATAACAGAAACCTGCGAGTTTCACACTGCTTACCAACTAAATGCTCTTTATAACATGAAAACACCTTAACCCCTTAAGGACACATGACATGTCTGACACGTCATGATTCCTTTTTATTCCAGAAGCTTGGTCCTTAAGGGGTTAATAAGAAGATTTAAAAAAAAAAAAAGCTAACACACCCACTGACACTCACTAGCAGACACACACTCAATAACAGACACACACTAACAGACACACACAAACTAACACACAACTAACACACTCAATAACAGACACGCACACAGTAACACACTCACTGTCACACACACACACACACACTAACACTAACACACATACACACTCACATTTTTTTTTTTTATTTAATCCCCCAGCTTCCCTACCTTTGGGAGTGCTGAGGGGATTTCAGTTTTCCCTGGGGTCCAGTGGAGCTGCTGGGCGGCCGGTTACTGCAGGCGGTGAGGGAGCACTGATCATCCTCTTCAGCTCCCTCGCGTGCCGCTTACTGATGCCGAAGAGGGAGTGACGTCATATTCTATCTCCGGCATCACTGCGGTGTGTGCGAGGGAGCTGGGCAGAAAGAGCTCAGGGGAGAATGCTCCCTCGCATGCCCGCCCACAAAGTGATGCCACTGCCAGTCTTGGGGGGCCCCGAGGTGGCCAGCTCCTGGGCCCCCCAGGAGAAGAGGCTGGCAAAATGCGGCCGTGGCTGCACTGGCGTACATACCCGGGTCGCAGCTGCGACCCCTGCGACCGTGGTATGTACACCAGTGTGCGCTGCTCAGCCTATTTTAACACGAATCATTTTGTTTTTCAAATATTTATTTGAAATCAGTGCAAAAATACAATTGATTTTTCTTGTATTATATATATATATATATATATATATATATATATGTTTGTGTCTATAAATATTTACACACACAAACTCCCACCTCTAGTGCTCGTGTCCAAGACTTCTCTAGGGCTCCACCGTTCATGTGGAATTGTCTTCCCTTCTCCGTTAGACACTCACCCAGTCTCCACTCCTTAAAAAAATCATGAAAAACTTGCTTTTTCACAAACGCATATCAATTAAACTGTTAATGGCTCCAAAAAACACCACACTAAGTCTTCATTGAATACTTTTCTACCAATCTACTTCCCTAATACTTCCCTTACTTTTTGTGTCACTTAACCCTACTTCCTCTAGCATTTAAGCTCATTGAGCAGGTCCCTCAACCCCTCTGTTTCTGTGGCACTACGGAATTTGTTGGCGCTATATAAATATAATAATAATTATAAATAATTTGTTGGCGCTATATAAATATAATAATTATATATATATATATATATATATATATATATATATAATTATTATTATATTTATTTAGCGCCAACAAATTCAACAAGAAAAAAAATCAGTTTCACATTTTTCAAGGCTTCTAAAGACATATATATATATATATATATATATATATATATATATATATATATATATATATATTGATAAAATGGTGATATCATTACACTGCATGGCCATCTTGTACTGTTTTTTCCACCACATCAAAGTGCCCCAATAACTGTGGATCCTAACTTAATTTCAACATAGGAGCCAATTCCACTAAATGCTTTTTTAACATCAATATTTTATCTGCTCCATGAGACTCTCCTCTTTGCTTTGTTTTTCAGTACATTTATTAAACATCTATGTGGAGAGGTAGGATACTTTATTAGAGAACCTCTAACACGCATGGGAACAAAACAAGTATAATAAACAGTACTCCTTAAAAGGCACATTTATATAACCCCATTAGCAACACCTTAATTCTGGCAAGACAGATAATTTTGTTTATATGACAATTGCACATCCTCATGGATGCAGGTTTAAAGGCAAGCATAGTTAACCAAGATTTTCAGCTTTGCAACAGTGATAAAATGTCTGCTAAGGGGGGTAAAAAGTGACTTCTCTAAATGGTTAGTTGCAAGATCAGGCAATCACGGTGTACAGCCTGTATTGCAGCTACAAGCAGCTTAGGTACCAAATCCATCCTTTCTAATTAATGAAATTCCTGTCAAATGCTGAACTATGTGTCAGGGTTGTACTGGTTATAGTTCTATGACTATAGTTCTATGTTCCTTTAACATTCTTTAATATATATTTTTTTCTGTTTTTCAAACAAACCTCAATGTTTGGTGATTTCCATCTGTCGAACTGCAGGGATGGAGAAAAGCAACTGTATGGAAGGCACTATAGAGACTGAAGGAGCAGGCTGTCAGTATGTAACAGCTTTCAACTACTTTGTCACAATTCCATTGGGAACCATTTTACTTATAGCCTGCATCTCCATATAGATACAAGCCACGTAGCTGTCAATCTCTTATTCCTTATGGACACATTGCTCATTACTTCTTTTTTGTTACCTGCATGATATTTTCACCCCACTTCTTTTAGATTATAAGCTCTGTCATTTATGGGCTATTTTATATACCCTTATTTAAAGAATGGTGAAATATGTTATCAATGTATAAATAAGAAAAAAATATAATAAAAAAAAAAGACATTGATTATTTTCTTATAATATCAGTTCAATTGCTTGTTTCCTTATATTAAACTTTAATATAACATTTTTTATCACAAAAGTTCTGCTAGAAAAAAGTGACCTCTCTAAAAATATATATATATATGTATTATATATAAGAATATGTCGATACAGATTGCTTTGATAAATACAGTAAATAAAGAGCAATCAAATATTTACTGGAAAGTCATGTAGATGACATGGTCACTTCCGTCTAGTCAAACACAGGCAATCTATATAATCTGTACAACTTGAAGTTTATGATCATTATTAGTAATAATATTATTAGTGTTTGTATAGTGACAATATATTTTACAGTGCTTTACAGTTATAGACAAGAAGTAATTGGCATACAAAATATTAACAGTTACAAGAGTTTTTTACCTCCTTGGTGGGGAGGAAATCACCTACGCTACACAGGATTGAGCAACAAACGTTTTTTTTACTCTTCTTATGTGAGTATACCTCATTTTATTTTGCTTTTACAGCAAGAAAACAGAGAGCACTATTTTTCAGTTTTTATTCTCATTTTATGTAATTGGTGAATATCTGTGACACTGCAATTTCAAGGGAAATACTCGTGAACACTCAACACTTTAACTGGCCCTTGGCCATGACCTATCATCTAAAAGGAACCAAGTTGAACGACATATCCACAGGCGGGGATCATACTGCCCAGGTGCACATATCTAGAGCTGAACATAAGCTCCAGAAATCTGTATGTTGCATTTCTCTTATTTTACCTCACCACCTATAGAATATACTACACTATATTCCTGTTTTCTCTCTTGATATTTTTCATATTGACTCACCACCATATGAATTTGAGGACACACAGAAGGCATTTGCCTGTACCCTTCCCTGACCAGTTACAAGAGGTGTAAAAGGCCCTGTTCAAACAAGCTTACAATCTATACTGATATCTCCCCTAAAATGATCAGTGCCCCTACAATTTAGGTAAACAGGTTTCAGACACAGTGGTCATATTTTGAAGGTTTACAAAGACTGTACTGGTAAGTGTTTTATTTAAAATAACTCTGCATCTATACATGTACTAGCTTTTTCAGCAAAGAAACAATTAGGAGCATTATGTCAGAGTCCTATTAGTTTGACATAGAGGGACAAACATATATGGCAGGTTTTGAGTGTATTGCCACTCGTTTACTAAAATGCAATTCATGCTGTCGTCGTAATTATTCTACAACAATAATTTATGCATTGAGATATTTGGCAGTTTATAACTTCCACAATTATGTAAATAAGAGTGGAGATTTTCAACAATAGTAACCTTTGGTGTGTTGAATGAGCCCTTGCGGAATGTCCAAAGTCCCCAAAATTCTGTTAAATCTAATCATTTTCTTTTAGCTATGTAATCAAGCCTATTTGGATGTAATTTAGGAAAATTATACATTTTGAATCTAATCAAGTAGTGAGTAGTTGCAATTATGCAAATTACTAGAAAAATAAACTGAGTATTTTTTGTAAAGTTCTTTATATATTTATAGAGACAGGCAGAACGATAATGGATGGATAGATAGTGAGTTAATTTTAATACTTTTTTTTAATAAACAGAGAATAAAACATGTTTCTGAAGAAGCTCTTTTGGCTTCGAAAATAGATAAATTGTTCCATGTTTTCTTGAGATATAACTTGGACTTTCTTTCTAGCATGGGCACCGAATGCTAACGGAAATGCCAAGAAAATGTTCAAATTGTGACCAGTGTTTTGATGTTTTCATATCCTATTATTGTGTTTATTAATAAGTATTGATGTAAGAACATATTATTTTAATATTAATAACACATATGTTTCTGTATTTAAATTCAGTTCCCGTGGGTGGAAAAAGTATACCCTTGTTTTTGTATTATCTCTTAGATTGTTTTGATTAGATTTAGTAGATTTACTGGTGGTTGAAAGGCATTGGAATACATGATAGACACACAATGTGTTTTGTTCTGAGAATGCCAAACTGCCGTCACTACTGCAAAGGTTGTGAAAGAAACTGATAGAATAGGCATTGACCTTGAATATTAACTCAGGAAAATAACTAGACATAGGACAATGCATTTGTATGTATATCTATCTATCTATCTATCTATATATATATATATATATATATATATATATATATCTACATCCAGATAGTCATCTTCTATCTTCTCTCAATCTTTATAAGTTTAGGAAGATCTGGCTTCACAGGATTATTCAGTAAAGTGAGAATTGTTGGGAATTCAGATTGAATTGTAAGTGAATTTCAAATTCTAGATAAAAATTGCATTATTTGAAAGTATTCCAAATTAGTCAAGTTTTCAGTTCAACTATAATGGCCTAATTTTCTTATTGCCGTTGAATCCCAGCAATACACACTTTAGTAAATTATCCAGTAAGGGTTGGGAAGGGTGACGGAAGGCTTACTGTTAGAAAAAGAATCATCACCCATCAAGATGCTCTCAAAAGGAGTGCTGGTATTAGTGATATGTATCACATACAGTTATCACATATCATTGTCACTTTTGCAGGTTCCAGGCAGAAGTTAGGACCAGTCAGGGTATGGCTGCTTTTTTTTTTTTTGTGTGTCATTACATTTCTAGAAACAGCAGCAGGGACACACTCACTCTTTGTCTAGGAAGCATTGTTTCAAAATTGAAAGACTGAAACATTATTTGCATGGTTGTAGGTTCAAGTCCAGTTTGACAACCATGCAATAGAATTATGTTTAGTGCTTACAGTAGGCAAAACTTAGTGAAAGTAACTATCCCGTTTTCCTATGTCTCATATCTTGACCAAAACATTTGTTAAATGCACAGCTGAGAAAATTAACAATAGATTTAGAAACACATGAGCAGAGGTGAGTTTATTGACGGTTGCTGTACATTTTTTATTTAACTAGCCATGTGGAATGAAGTCTGAAACTCAGCCAACTTAAACTCCCACTGCTTATGCAAAATAATAAATGACGTTGATATTGATAATGATGAATATGACTTTTAATAAAAACTAGCCCTACGGTGTCATCAGTTAAAGTTCGTATCCAGCCTAAAAATGCCATCTGGCATTTTAATTAAGTGGTTATTTATTTAATAAGATTGCCCTGTATCTGGTAACAAGAAGCCACTGGCCTTCTGCATATAAATTTGTCACCGTAAATGCTTTGTACAGCAACTTGGGGACATGGAGTTGCATATCATTATGTTACAATGCTCCCCAGTTGTCTACACTTATGTTGTAAGTGTATTTACCATCAACCTCCAAGGAGCTCAACTAAGCAGTCAAAATACATCTGCCTCCCTATAAACTGAGGAGAAGGTGGTAAGAATTGTCTCTCCAGTGCTTGGTTCATGGTCCATGAATACATTCCCTACTGCTTTTGATTAATGTTCCATGCATGAGTACCTGCTTGCTCAGTCTGCAACTCTAAACTAAAGTAGAGATTGACATATGCAATATATGTGTCTGCCAAGAGCAGATGTCAGGGCTTCCGTGATTGTGTCAACCAGAAGTGAAACAAACCAGGAAGCCAGAATGCATGAGAAAAATAACCAGCCAAATGTCAGTACAGGCAGCAAGCCATAATATTTTCCTGATGGTGTGATGCACTTCTGGTGTGCAAGGCAACACATTACACACAAGGAATAAAACACATTGTACTAGAAAACATGTAAAAGTTTGCTGATATGTAAGAATATATATCTATATATATTTAATTCCAACCACTTCAAATGTCTACTATACATTTTAAGTTACAAAATCAACAAATTAGTACATTTATCTCTGTATTTTGACTTCTATCCTGTTCATTTTTTTCCAGACTAATCAATTGCAAATATATTGTTGTTAAATTTTGTCTTTACATAAGAAACCTAAAATAATGAAACTTTATAGTGCTGGTTTGCTAGATGCACAATTTGTAGCAAGCCTGTCAGGTCCCCGGTCCCCTACTTCGTGCTCCATGTCACCCTCTCCATGCATGGAGACGCCGCACCAGAGCACAACCCTCCATGCAAAGCGGCTGGCTGACCATCAACACTGGCCTCTTGCAATCCTCCAGACCATGCCGCTTCCCGAGTTGCACAGAAGGCGGAGCTTTGGGAGAATCCTATGGCATGTGCACGCCGAAGCAATAGACCGGATGGAAACCAGAGAAGGGGGTAACATGAAGGTGGAGCTACAGTAAGGGGACATGACTCCTTTCCTTATTTAAACTCTACTAATTCTTGACTCTTTGCTCAATAAAACTGTGCTCCTGTTGCATTAATACCTTCAGTGACTGTCCTGTTTTGCTTCCTAGTATTTGAATCCTACTTGACTCCTGACTACTAATCCTCTGCTGCCTGTCCTGACCTTTTTGCTTTCCTGACCATTCTTCATTTGACCCCTTTGTACTGCATTCCTGATTGAGTTTACAGCCTTTTCTGCATCGTGGGCTTCATCTCCTAAATAGCATCCTAACAAAGCTACAAAATAGCAATATCTGCAGGTCTGTATATATATATATATATATATATATATACATATATATATATATATATATATATATATATATATATATATATATATGTATATAGATAGAGTTCAAGTAGAAATCTTATCTGCACTAATGTCGCTTTACAACTCAACTTTGAATTCTATGTGTCGTCTTTGCTCAGAAATGCTTTAGACTTGAGAAAGGGAGGTTCTCCCAAAATTTTGTCATTACAAAAATTCTGTTAGTCCAATAAAAAAGGTATTACAAGATACGCATTTTATCTGTTTTTTACACACACACACATATATATATATATATATATATTTATATATATATATGTGTGTGTGTGTGTGTGTAAAAAACAGATATATTTTTCAATATATATATTGAAAAATATAAAGCCAGTACTCACAGTCTTGAAAATATACAGTTTTTAATCCAGAGCTTAATCAAGCTAAAACTTGACGTTTCAGTTCGTACACTGAACTTTCTTCAGGACATAAGTATTATACTTTATACTTAATAATACTTAGTATTGTCTGCTGAAGAAAGTTTGGTGTATGAACTGAAACATTGATTTTTAGCTTGATTAAGCTCTCTATTAAAAGCTTTATCTTTTCAAGACCGTAAGTGCTGGCATTATATTTTTCCAATATAAATTGTGTAGCTGAGCACCGGGCAAAATGCACTGGGAGGCTGGAGTGCAAGACTTGGAGTGTATATATGTATGCTATCATGCTGGTCCAATAAAAAAGGTATCATTGCATACTGCAAAGCTCTGGTTATATTGGCATCTATCGATAATTCTTTCTCTCTCTCTATATATATATATATGCATATATACAGAGAGAGCAGATGGTCCAAAGGTAGGTATACATTTTAGTTTATTTATATTTTTTACATTGTTTATTACATTTATATTTAACACTGTTTAATCTCACACATGCTTAAAATGTCTTATATCAAAATTGCAACATTCCTCAAACCTGTCCAGTACACTTTAAAACACAGTACGATACACATTCCGTTCCTCATCAATATCCATAAATGCTTTAGAGAAGAACTATTTTAATTTGTCCATTGTCTGGGGCTTCCTCTCAAAAATCGTATTCTTCACTACAAACCAAAAGAAGAAGTCCATTGGAGTTAAGCCGTGTGAAAGTTGCAGCCATTCAATATCGCCACATCGTTTGATCCAATTCTATGGGAAAGTATTGTCAAGGTAGTCCTTTACTGCAAAAGTATAATGAGGAGGTGTCCCATCTTGTTGGAAGAGAAGTTCAGCGAAGTTAGCCATGGTTCTTAGTTGTTGCACTACCATGTTGCGCAACAAGTTTAGGTAATTGTTAGTATCCATAGTTCTATCAAACAAAACTTGTCCAACAACACCTTTGCTGGACAGTGCATCACACACTATGATGCCTGGCAGGTTCAGTGGAGATGTGATAGTCAAATAAGGATTTTCTTCTGCTCAATACACACTGTTATGCCTGTTCATGTGGCCCAACAATTTGAAAGAGGCCTCATCTGACCATATGATCTTAGCAAGAAGGTCTGGTTCATTAGAGGTTTGGTTACGCATCATCAACTTATAGAATTGCAATCGACGATCTGGGTTGTCCTCCAAAAGACCATGTAACAGTCTTGGATGGTACAGCTTCAATTTCAATATATGCATTAAGCATGAAAAAGAAGATCTTGAAAAAAGTCATTTATCAGACTGAAACGTTGACACAATTATGGTGTATTTATTTACACAATAAAAGCTTGCAATTTCTGTGAGTTTATTTTTCATGAATTATATATTTTGGCTGAAGTAAGCACCCAGGCAAATACAAGACAACGAGAGCGAGTGCTGGACCCACGTGGATATATATATAACAAGTGAATCCATAAATAAATAACATTTGTTGTACATAAACTGTGAAAACCTGAATTTATTATTGGCATATACCTGTTGAAATAAATCTTATATATATTTTTTATACCAGGTCAAAAAGATTTCATGCAAAGTCATAATTACAGAAGCTTAGGGATTGTCTCTTTGCTAATATATGTTTTAAAACAAAAGACAAACATGCAATAGATGGAAAATTAACATTAAAAGCATCAAATTACTCAAAAACATGCATAGAGTGCATTTTGGAGGAAGGTTTGACTGCATAAATGACCAAGGTGAACATCGAACAGTAGCCTGCATCTCTCTGTGCAATATTAACAATCATTATCATTCCTGCTTCTTAAGTTTCTCTATAATGTATAATATCTCCCACAGCTCATTGAGAGGAAGCTCTGTCTCTGCATCTGGTCTCCATGCATAGTTAAAATTGGCAGTTTGCCTGGAGCAAAATGAAAAGCGTGGGAAAAAGTGATGTTGTAAAAGGTAAGAGGTTTTAGGTTTTAACAAGAAAGAACAGGTTATTATTCATTAGAGATTTTTAGCCAATGTAATCTAGTTACTTTCCTTAAGCTCAAAACTACACTAACCTTTTAAATGTTGGAGAAAACAAAGGAATTCTTTTAAAAACAAAACAATCATTTTAGCTTTGATTTCAATGTTATGATAGAATGTGTGTTATGTATTTTAGTAAATAATAACAAGCTTTAACACACCTGTGGAGAGAGACGGTTCAGTGGCTAGAATGACACTTGCTATCATAAAGTGTTTGCAGTGGTTTATGGGGAGTAGCGAATATATTAATACAGCATTATCTCGTACAAGTGTTAGCGTGAAATACTCCTATAGTATCTGCTGTGATTTCAAAATAGTCTTGGTACTCAGTACTGGGAGGATTTAAGGCCACAGCAGGTTAGAAACGTATGATGATGAACTGATATTACATACAGCTATTCTTTCTAGCCTGCCATCACCTGGCTGAATCCATAGAAAGTCATTTGAGACCAGTCCACAAACCATAGTAATGGGTGAAATCAAATAATTAGGCTCTAAAAGTATTTCACGATGGCCTATATTTAATATTTTTGGGTAAGCTTTAAAAATGATTTAATATTTTTGGATAAACTTTTCAAATTATTTTTTTTTAAATATTAAAATATTAATTAGTATATCATATAAAATCATCAATATATAAATAAATATCAACATATGAATTCATTTTTTAAAAATGTGAACTAATTTGAATAGCTTATGCAAAAATATTAAATTGAGGCCAAAGCTAAAGCCTCAATTATTATTATTATTATTATTATTTTATTATTTATAAAGCGCCAGCAAATTCCGTATTGCTGTACAATGGGTGGACTAACAAACATGTAATTACAACCAGACAAATGGACGCACAGGAACAGAGGGGTTCAGGGCCCTGATCAATGAGCTTACATGCTAGAGGGAGTGGGGTGTAGTGACACAAAGGGTAGATGTAGGGTTAATGAAATAGGTTGCTAGAAAAGTATTCACAGAGAACTTAGTAGGTTACTTTTGACAGCTGCAGGAGAGGAGTCATGGGAGGGGAGTCTACACTGGGACAGATGATATTTAACATAGATAAATGCATTTTGGGATGAGTGAGTATAAGCAATGTATACTGTAAATGGTACCTTGTTAGGAAACTTAATAAAATAGAAGGACTTGGGAGTAGTTGTAGATAAACTAAACAACTTTGTCCATTGTCAGTCAACAGTTGCAAAGGACAGTAAAGTATTCACATGATACAAACATAATTTTGCCTAGTTATAAATCAATGCTACCTTGAATACGTGGGTACAATGTTGGGCACTTGTTTTTAAGCATAGTATGTATCTAGAAAAAAAAACAATCTACAAAATTAATAGAGGGAATGGAAGATTCTAGTTGTGAAGAAAAGCTACAAAACTTAAATTGATGTTACAAAATGAGATATCTCAGAGGGGATATGATAATATTATATGAATATATACAGTGCCAGTAGCAGCTTGTGTTTAGTTTGGTCTGTGGAATGGAAAGGAGCTACTGAGTTACCATCTGTCTCAAATGTCAGTCCTGATTAAACTAAGGAGAAGACCTGCAGTGTCCAGGGACTGTTGTTCCACAAGGGACTTCTTCATGCAAGTCAAACTGATTATGGACTTGATTGAATATTTGTTGGATAAGCTTTTAAGATCATGTAATATTATTGGATAAATATTTAAACTTATTTAGTATCATGGAAAACATTTTCAAAAATGTGCATATTGATTTTTTTTATATACATAATATATTTTTTTATATGTAAAAAAAATCATTTTAAAGGTTGATCCAAAAATATTAAACAATTTGAAAATCTTATCCAAGAATATACATTGAGAGCTCAGTACATAGAGTTTTGCTGTGCCACATTACAGTACACTGGTCAACTAGGCATTTGTATTGTTTGTCTAGAGCCGGCCTGGGCCTGCTGGGCACCCTGATCTTTTTCTCATGGAATCAATTTTGGGTTCAGGATTATTGAAAGTGGAAATGTTTCTATTTGTTGTTACGTAGTTACTTATTTGTTGTTAATACAGTACTGCAGCAAAAATGAATGTTTTGTCTCTATGTATGTAGTACTATATAGTATTACAGTTACATAGATGCAATCTGAAAAATACTTTATTAAGTTCAATCTTTTCTAAATCTCTGTCTCTGCTGTTAAGCCAAAAGATGAAACTCCAATTACTAATTATGACACAAAATGTATCTTCTTGATTAACTAATCTAAATTGTATCTCTATTTGGCGCAACACGCTGTTACTCCACATATTAACGTTTATATCTTTGAATATTATGTTTTTTTAAAAAAGTGTTCATAAAATCTAGTACAATGCCCTCTTTAGGCAGAAAATTCCAAATTTTTCTTATTTTTTTCTGTGTAGAAGCCCTAACCCTTTTCTCTTTCATAAGTAACAGCTCTATTTTTTAAGTCTAAATGAGTGACCTCTTGTACTTTGTATAGTCTTATTAATAAATAGATTACTATGCAGCTGTATTTAAAATGTACAATGCTATGAATTGCTGGGGATGATGGGTATGATGTGGATAAGTGAATGAGAAGTGCAGTTGATAGACATGTAATTAAGAGCTATGGAATATGAAATGGCTGTCGGAGATCAGTGTACCAGAGATAAATCTAAGCAAGCAAGATTGTTAATGTTAATACGGAGACCTCTTAGTATGGAAAATCAAATCTATCTGATGTATGCTGTTGAGATACTTTTAGGATGCTTCATCAGTCTCACTGCACATATTACAAAACTAGGTATTCCTTTACTATAACCAATAATATGTGAGCATCATCTGATGGAACCAGAAGGAACTCCTATTTTATCACTGGAATTGTCTCATTTTGCGGCATATTTGAAAATGTCAAATTTTTCAAATATCGTGCAAATATGAAAAAATATCTGAAAAATCTAATTTCAAATGTTTTTCACAAGATAAAAAAAAATAGAATTTTCACTTGTTTAAATGGTACATTTTAACTAACATGGAAATATTGCCCAAAATACAGCAAGTGTATTCTTAAAGGTTAACCTTCAGCTCATGGACACTAGACTGACTAGTCAATGCAGCAAAGCGAGATCATGTCACATCAGATTACTGAGAGGCCATAATATCATATCAGAACCATTATTTATATTTTCAGATGAGAATGGAAAATGCAATAAAATAAATATGTCAGTTTTGAAAATGCTCTCCTATACCAAATACGTTTCTAAATAAGCAGTAATTGAGATTTTATATTCAATGCTAATTTGTTGTCATTGTTATGTTAGGTAAACCTTAATTTAATATTTTTGGATAAGCTTTTCAAATGAGCACAATCTGTAAAGAAAACCTTTCAAATGATTTATCTATAAAAGTCAAAATTAAAGTATATAAGAATTTTTGAAGGAAAAATAATTTGAAAAGTGCTTGCTATGAGATTGTGATCATTTAAAAAGCTTATTGAAAAATACTTATTTAACACCATGGACGGAGAACTGATTATCTTTCTTTTCTAGGTCTCATACTGCTTTGCAGTGATAACCCATGGTCATTGCTGCTGAGACTGTGGTCATGTCGCTTCCCGAATTGGAAGTGGGAAATACAAGCCACTGGCTGCCATTTTGGTTCTGCTCACCACAACATGGGATCTACATTAGCGGCTCTTCACATGCCTCCAGAGGTCCTTTCGGGCCATAGGTGTGCATTAGTTGAGTGTGTATTAGGAAGCTTTGGGAAGAAACTCACTGGAGTGTAGCTTTGGATGATGCTTATTGCGGAATCTTGAGTGGTAGTTCGGCGCTTGAACATTCTACATTGACTTCCGGTCATTCCCCCCACCTCTCCAATAGCACCTTGATATCATTATATACATTATATATATTAGAGATATAATACACTCATTCACTACCTTACCTCATGCATATCTCCTTGGTATTGTTCAATGGATGGTTATTATCAAAGAAAATAATGTCCCACAATAATATAATGTCAGGAAGTCACAGAATGACATTCAAAAAATTATTTAGACTTTAATTAATCAAGTTATACATGTGTATTTGCAAAACAAAAGGGTTTTAACGGGCATTAAATACCTGTTCGGCACATATGGTTACTTAGAAACTGAAAAATATAATGCATTACCATCTAAGCATATAACATGTCGCCTTTGTACTATACATAACTCCCACAGACCTCTCCTTAAGTAACCTCATGTATTACCATACATTCTACACATCTGTCATTTACATCATTAGAACACAATTTACATGACAATACTATCTAACCTTGATCCCAGCAAGGAAGATCTGCAGTTAGACCACTCTTGCATAAATGGCTTCGGGGCTTTCATTATCAGATTGGAATGTTCAGCTATACTCATTAGTGTTTTATTATGATATGGTAATTTCAACCTGGCAGCTGGTCCTCCATACCTTGTAACAAATATTTATTGATGACTTTCTTTATATACTAAATGTCTTTCAAAATCATCGAGAAATATGTACATATTGCCTATATGAAAAATACTTTTGTTCTCACATTGACTCACCTTGAATGTATCAGCCTATTACAAATGATAGCAACCATTTATGTTTATATAATGTTTGCTTCAACAACATTGCCTTTTAAAGTAATGTTAAATGACCCTTAATATTGTAGACTTCTTTATTGCCTTTAAAATGTAATGATGTCAAACTGGCTTTCCTGAAATATAAATTTTCCTTTTTTTTAATGTTTTAAGCACAAGAACTCCATTATTTACATGAATGATTTTTAGAAAATTAATCTTACTTTAATAAAATGATAGAGATGTTACAAGATATACTGTTTTACTGCTGATTACATAAAACAAAATAAAAATAAACTCAGTTCAGAGATAACTTGTATGAGCAAAGTATATGAGTGATAAATCAATTAATTCTCACCACTAGGGTCTCAAGCAGTACATTCTCAAACCACCAAAAGCACAAGCACAGCAATAAATGCTGGCTCCAATGTTCCAGGACATTTTTTGCAATCATTTGTTTTTTCTTTCTGAGAGTTGCAGCACGTATTGTGAATTTTAGTTTGGCCTTTTAGGGATAAGATTTACAAGAAAGAAGATTTTAGAAAATTAGTATACATTTTTTTTTTTACAGATATAGTTTTATGGACCCCCTCATTATTATTAGAGTGAGGGGGTTGGTAGGGTTCATTTAACAGAATGAGGGTGGTTGGAGCTTGTGGACTAAGATACCCCATGATATATTATGATTAGGGCCCCTCCCCATCACCAATAGTGGGGTATAGGGTGGTGTCTTTAGGTTGACCCCCGGCATCTTAATATTAGAGCATCCACCAGTGGACAGCGAGTGCACAGTGATCTGTGCACCTTTATCTTTTTAATTCAATGCCCCCCACCCGATACCCATGACCACGGACTAGCTCATCACTAATTTTAAATATTTAGAAGATATGCTCTTATTTCCGCATGTCAGGCAACAGGGACGTTTAAAACAATCCTCATATGTACCAGCTAAACAGTCTATCGGCCGAGTGAACCGCAAGGTGGAACGCATGACGTATCGGCCGAGTGACACGTGAGCGGAAGTGATGCGAAAACCAGGAAATAAACGAAAACGAGACGTGAATCGCAGGGCGTCACATTCCCATGGAGAAAGCCCGCGGAATCACGGACTCATAATCTAGGATTGAACTTTGAAAGAGGTATAAAAGCAGGAACTGGTCCCTAAGAAGAAATAGAGACTTTTTTTATCCAGTTGAAGAAGCTGTTACAGCGAAACGCATCCTGGAGCTTGGAATACACCGGTCTTTATCTATTTGGACTTTTTATATGCCTATCCAGTGTTTTTATATTGCTATACATAGTTTTTTATATTGTCATATATAGTTTTATGCTAATAAATATACTTATATTTTTATAAACACTGCTGGCATTGTTCCTGCTCTTTTAAAGAAGGTGTGTGGTCCTTAACCACATATACCCTTGTTTAGAGCCGATGTGGATGGCTCTGTGTCTGTAAGTACCAACCTGTTCTTTTTTATACATATTTGGAACCATACGGTACTGCACCATATATATGTTTCAACATTTCAGAATTTAAAGAAAAGAATATCCAGCAAAAAGAAGGGATAGGGTCGCCTTCACGGACCCCACAAGCTATCAAATTGAGCTATATACTATTAGCTCTCCAAAGTGTGAGTGGGAATTTTTCACTCTTAATTGAAATTCACTTTTTGTCACAGTTTACACTATGTTTTGTATATTTTGTTTATTTTTAAGGTATTGAATATCTACTTAGGACATTTTTTGTATACCAAAAGGTACTGTCTATATATATACCCACACTTTAAGTTTATTCACAAGTGTTACTATTAATATTCACAACTGTTACAATTATATAAACTCCTAGCGCTGCACCAGCATACTACCACTAGTCTTAGGATACGATTTTAATCAAAACAATAAATGCAAACAGGTGATTTCTGCAGATTTGCTTGGCCTGAACGAATTCCAACTGTTTTTGACCTTAGTAAAAATAAGAATTGCCATTTTGGTGGAATACCATCAATTTCACTGAGTTTTGTCCATCCAGAAAAAAAAATCAGTTTTTAGTGAATAATCCTGCATGTTGTGAGCATGGTAAAATATAAATATATATATAAAATTGATTTTCTCCCCCCTTCTGGGTGATACGTTTATTCCTCATTCTTGTGTCCCATATGAGAGGCATGGGAGCCTCAGGGTTCTGTGGAGTATCTATAACAACTGGGACTATTACTGCCTTTACTTTTTACATCCTTTATAGCTCTTCCTTTAGTCTCTGGTATTTCTCCACCTTCTCATGTTCCTTCTTCCTGATGTTATAGTCACTGGGTATTGCCACATCCACTGCAAATGCAGTCTTCCGCTCCTTGTCTACCACCACAATGTAGGGTTGGTTGGCCAGCACTTGCTTGTCTGCCTGGATCTTGAAGTCCCACCAGATCTTAGCCCTGTCATTCTCATCTACCCTTTTTGGTATCTCACATCTGGACTTAGGCCGGTCCAATCCATATTATGTACAGATGTTTTGGTACACAATCCCAGCAACTTGGCTGTGTCTCTCCGTGTATGCTGTTCCTACTAACATATTGCATCTGGCTACTAGGTGCTGGACTGTCTCAGAGAACTCTTTGCACTGTCTGCACCTTGGGTCTTGCGTGGTGTGGTAGACTCCAGCTTATATTGATCTGGTGCTGAGTGCCTGTTCCTGTGCTGCTAGGCTTAGGGCCTTAGTGCTGTCTTTCAGCCCTGCCTTTTCACTGGTCAGATTTTGTCATGTGAGCCACACCCACTATCTGCCGCTGGTACACCCCATGGAGAGGTTTGCCCTGCCATGGAACCTCCTCCTTTTCTGCATCCTCTGCCTGTTGTTGTCTCAGGGATTCCCTTAGTAGTTCATCTTTGAGAGCCATCTTTGTGATGTACTTGTGGATACTCTGTGTTTCATCCAGGACTTTTGCCTTGACACTCATCAGGCCCCAACCTCCTTCCATCTGGCTGGATTTCGTGTGGAATCTCCCATTCATAGTGAGTAAAGAGCAATCTAGTGTCACAGCTGGAATATATATATATATATATATATATATATATATATATATATATATGTGTGTGTGTGTTTGTCTTTCTGTCAAACCCAGCAAGAGCTGTATGAATAAGATCAGGGGCACAGTGGAAGTGATTACATGTTTTCCCATATTTCCCATACATATTTTCCTGTGGCTGCTTTTGATATATGGGTGCACAAAATTTCAGTTATAATTACAGATGGATGGGTAAGTATATGATGCATCCTCTGGACATAACTTTAGATAGAATGCAGTGGAAAGACTGCATTATTTCAACTTAGCAAGAGTTTTCTTTACCTGTCCTGTAATGGACAAAACAGAAAAAGAAGTGTATTTGAGAGATGTTCAGCTTGTAGAGGGTTGGAAAAAATATCATAATCGGGGAACTTGCTCCAGGTAAGGTGTACCAGATGCAGTCTGCATGAACAAGCTTTATGTAGAAGGGGAAGTGATGATTAAAATAAGATCACTTTAAAAAAACATGAAGTTGAAAAAGTAATCAAAGAAGTAAAAATCCTTGAGATTCGTATGGATAAGGGCATAAAACAGCATATCACATTAACTGAAGCAGTAGACCAGGCAGCAGAAGTAGAATCTGGAGATATTGTTCTAACCCTATAAAAAATTAACATGTAATGTGTCAAAGGGATATGGATAAACCTGCACATGATTTGAAGCGCTCTGTGACTTTCAGTTACATTTTTAAAAACATTGGTGGACATCACATTGCTGTCCAATTCCCCCTAGGGAAAGAATATCCCACTAGGGACAGAGGAAGAATATCTTCAGGAATTCAATGAATAGCTCTAATGAAGAGAGAGTTGATGATAGGCCAGGAGTAAACATTAGTCAACAAGCTGCTAGTGTTTTGTTTATTATTTTGTTTGTTTGCTTGTTTGTTTTTTCCCTTCAGATCTGCCTGTTGTTTGTTTGCTGGGGAACTTTTAAACTGCTTTTACACAGTTCTGCCTGTTCTATATGAAATCTAATAATAATAATATAATTTAAAAAAAAACTGTACAATGAAACACTCATATAAAAAGCAAAGCAAGAGCCTGTTAACGTATTTTTTTTTACCAGTCTGTGTAAATGTGTAAACATCTCTGGTAGGTCTGTATTTAACTGCTGCTGCATATGCTGCTATAAAAATAATTAATTTGGCAGCCGGTGTCTATTCTAGATGCACAGAACTTATTTCAGTTTTTCTATAGAATGGTTGAAAGAACGTTAATTCGGAGAATATGAAAAATTTGTATTTCCTTGCTACCAACTTGTTATTGGTTTTGTCTATTTATATATTCCAGTTGATATATCCTAATTTTTTTTTACATATATTTTTTTTTTTTATTTGATAAATTTTTATTGGTTTACAAGTTTACAAATACAGTAAATGTTTTGGTATAGCGAGATAATGTCGAGATTACATTTTCTATACAACGTAATTGGTAAAACAGTATTAGGACATAAAGCGTCACTAGAATATCATTGTATAAGTGCTTTTAGAATGAGGGTGGCTAAGCAAGAAAAATAAAGCATTAAAACTTGAGCAGAGATCATATGTATTTGGTTATTCTATGTGGAAGTAACGTCTCATACAGTTGTAAATATCTAAATAAGTAGCATTGTCTGAGAACACCCCAGCAGCAAAGTAGTTAGATGTTAGAGGTTAACCTACAAGAACAGATCGAGTGCAGAGACAATGTTGTCTATTTGTTGGGTTTTGAGTTTTATAGCCCTTGCTTTTAGCTGAGTACACAACAAGCTTAAGATAAGCACGAAGGACGCATGAGATCCCAAACATTTTTTTCTAAATAACATCATGAGAAGATTCAACAGTGGTAGAATGTAGATATAAGTATGTTTGATAGAATGAATATTTTGGAGAACCAAGAATCGGAATGCTGTGGTGAGTCAAACATTAAGGATTGGGAGAGTTGAGAGAAGAGAGGAGTGAGGAATTTTTATTGAGTTGGTCGAGAGTGGGAATGGATATGTTTGAACCAAGGGTCCCAGATGGATATGTATTTAGCATGTCTCCCTATTTTGGAAAAGGTTATTCCCTCCATTAGTTTAATATCTTCCACTTTCGATATCCATTCCCTAATTGAAGGGGAGTCGGTTTGTTTCCAGTGTTTGGGAATCAGTTGGGAGGCTGCCATGACCAGGTTGCGGAACAATATCAACTCTAGTGGTTTAAGTTCGGGCGGGGGTAGTAGAAAGATATAATGCTCTGGGCTGAAAGAAAAAGTTTTATGGAAAATTAACTGAATAATTATATGAATTCTCGACCAGAATTTGTTTATCCTCGGGCATTGCCACCAGATATGAGCGTGGTGTGCATTTGGAGCCTGGCATCTCCAGCAAAGGTAAGGTGTTGCGGGATAGAATTTGTTAAGTTTGGCCGGTGTATTGTGCCAGCGGGTAACTTTTTTGTAATTACATTCGTGAGCGTGTGTTGAGATAGTGGATTTATGTACTAAGGTAAAAAAAAATTCCACTGTAGTTCAGTAAGGTTGGTAAGGAGTTCATCTGTCCACTTTAGCGTAAAAGTCGGGTGAGTTTGAGTGTATGCCTCTCTAATTATCAAGTAGAATGTTGAAAGGGTTTTTATCTTTGGAGGGTGTGAGGTGCATAACGTTTCGAGTCTAGTGAGTGGTCTATTACCCTCCGGTAAAAGAGAGTGGGATTTGATGAAGTGTTTGAGTTGATCATAAAAGAAGGATTGAATCCCTGTGTGAGAGTCAGATAAGGTGAGATCTCATATTGGTTTAAGTTCATTCCTGTTTAAGGCCTCGTTTAACTTCAAGTAGGGTCCATTAAATTTAAAGCCAAATTGTTTTCCTGATGCTCCTTTATGAAGAAGAGGATTTAGTGTTAGAGGATAAATTGGGGAGGGAAAGGGAGAAATATTTGTTTGTTTCCTCAGTGTGAGCCATATGTGAAATGTAGGAGATATCGTTGGGTGTTTAAATAATTTTCCGGTGAGTTGAGGAACATCTTGAAGCCAGGTATAGACCTGAAGTGGAATGTCCAAGAAGCTGTTTTCCAATGTGACCCATTGAAGTGTTGTGTGAGTTCTATTCCACTCATAGAGTCTTTGTAAATGAGTCGATTTATAGTATGTTTCTATGTCTGGGAGATTTAGACCTCCTTGTTCCCTTCTTTTTATCAAGGTTTGATATGCTAGTCTGGGAGGTTTGTGAGACCAAATGAACTTTAGGAAAAGTGATTTGACAGAGATGAAGAATTTTGTTGGAATTTTGAGCGGGATGGTTTGGAGGAGATAGAGGATTCGTGGAAGGATATTCATTTTAAGGATATTAACGCGACATAGTAGTCCGAAACATGGTTTGTGCCACCTATTTAGGTCTTTTGTGATGGAGTCTATCAGTGGTGGAAAGTTAATCGCGTAGGTGTTATCAAGATTGCTGGGAATGTGAATTCCTAAGTATTTAATTGATTTGGTTGTCCAGTTAAATGAGAATTGGGACCTAATAACTTTGTTCGTCTGATCTGACGAAAAAATAGGCATTAGATCACATATAGTAAGGTTGGCCTGAAAAAATGAAAGTTTGCCGTATGTTTCCATTTCCGAAATGATGGCAGGAATAGTCATTATTGGATTTGAAATGGTGAAGAGAAGGTCGTCTGCAAAAGCGGTGACTTTATAGTTCTGATTTTTAACTTGAATTCCCTGTATTAAATTATTATCCCGAATGCCTTGGAGGAATGGTTCCAGGACTAGGATAAACAATAGTGGCGATAAGGGACATCCCTGTCTTGTGCCATTTGTTATGCTCACTGTTTTTGATAGTTGACCATTAATTCTCAGTTTTGCTGTAGGTTTAGAGTATATCATATTAATCCATTCCAGCCATCTGTCACCGAAATTTAAGAATCTAAGGGTATGTTTCAATAGTGACCAATTAACCCTGTCAAAGGCTTTTTCGGCATCAATAGCCAATAAAGCACTTTGTGTCTTGTGTGTGTGGGCCCAATGAATAATGTTAATAATTTTTGTGTTGTTGTTTTTAGCTTCCCTACCCATAACGAATCCGGCTTGATCTGGGTGAATTAGTGTTGGTATAATGGGTTTAAGTCTATTTGCCATAATTTTGGTTAGAATCTTTAGATCAATATTGATTAGGGAAATTGGTTTGTAGTTACCACAGATAGTTGTATCTTTTCCCGGTTTAGGAATTATTGAGATGGTTGCTTCGAGAGACGAGTTTGGAATATGTGATGCTATGTGTGGCATGTTGTAGGCTTTGATGAAAGGTTGTGCTAGTATATGTGAGAGTTCTTTGTAGTATTTCCCTGTAAAGCCATCGGGGCCTGGGCTTTTACCTAGGGGGAGTGATTTGACTGTAGCGTAAAATTCCTCTGTAGTTATAGGGCTATCTAGGAAAGCAATTTCATTACTCAGAATAGTATGTTTTATTCTTGGTTTTAGAAAAGCTAGTATACTTTCTGACGTGGGTTTTGTATTAGAAAGGTTGTATAGTTGGGAGTAAAATTTATGAAAAGAGTCTAAGATGTCTGTCATATGGCAAGAGAGGGTACCATCTGCTTTCCTGATTTCAGAAATGAAGGAGGATTGTCTTTCTAGTTGTATAGATCTAGCAAGAAGTTTACCGGCCTTGCCACCTTGGGAGTAATACAGGTTTTTCGTTAGAGATAGTTTGCGTTTGGCATGTAGATGTAGAATAGCCGTTAGTTCAGATCGTTTGTCCGAGAGTAGTTTGTATTCATCTAATGAAAGGGATTTTTTGTGGTTGCATTCTAGGTGTTTAATTTCCCTGGTGAGATGTTCTACTTTTTTATCCCTGTTCTTTTTAAGAATTGTTGCTGCTTTAATCAGTTCCCCTCTAGTGACTGCCTTGTGAGCTTCCCATGTCATAATTGGAGTTGTATCCGGGTGAGTATTTTCGATGAAATAATTAGATGCTAACTTACGCAGACCTGTCAAGGTCTCCCTATCATTCAAGATTAGGTCATTGAGTTTCCATTGGGAAAAAGGTGTAGTTACTGTTGGAATAGAGATGGTGAGGGTCATAGGGGCGTGGTCTGACCATGTAATCTGGCCGTATGTAGAAGATTTTATGAGAGAAAGGTATCTATGCTGAAGGAATATGGTGTCGATCCTAGAGTAAGTACCTGCTGGATGGGAGAAGAAGGAATAGTCTTTTTGCGTAGGGTGTATAGCTCTCCAACTATCATAAAATTGGGCCTCGGAGAGAGAGTTTTTAAGTAGAGTTCGTGTTTGGGTCTGGTAATTTCTGGACTTGGAAGTGGTATCCAAGTTCTCATCTAAAGGGATATTGAAGTCTCCTCCCATAATGAGAATTCCATCTTGAAACATATTGAGTTTATGTAGTATTTTTGTAAGGGCGTGATTCTGCTTTTTGTTAGGAAGGTATAAGTTTGCCAAAGTGATCTGGGTATTGCCAATTTTGCCCTTGACAAACACAAATCTACCAGAGTCATCTGCCAGATGATCTTGGTAAGTGAAGGATAAATGCTGATCTATGAGAATTGCAACTCCCCGAGATTTGGATTCAGAGAAATGGCTAAAGTAGCCCAATGGATAGTCTTTATTGCGCAGTTTGGGGGGAGAGTTTTTCCTAAAATGCATTTCTTGGATAAACACAATATGTGCTTTGTTCCTTTTAAAGTCTGTAAGTGGGATATTACGTTTTTCAGGGGTGTTTAAACCTCTTGCATTTTGTGTAAGAATATTTAGGGTGGTCATGGTCTCTTTAGTTATTTTTTTTTTAACTAAAGTATTGAATAGAAGTTTTGATTGTTCTCAGTAAATGGATTTGAAAGTGTCTGGGGGAATGGTGGGGATGAGTGTGAAGAGTAGTTTGGTAGGGAAATAGATAGAACTTGTGGATAGTTATCAGGTGTTTGTACGTTGTTACGTCAGAAAGACGTTACTTAGATTGTCTAAATTCAAATCCAAGATTACCTTACTGTAGCTGTCTGTGGAAAATTAGGTAATTGTCCGTATCTTGGTTCTCCAATGTATAGGCTATCATCTAAACGAATCGTTTGTGAAACAGAGTGTGGAATATACTGTAACGTATCGAAATATTGGTACAATGAAATTACAATACAACAATCAATAGCGTAATATCACTTAAACTGTACAAGAATTATTAACAATTTTTAACAAAGTAGAGAACCTCGCAGAAATACAGATAGTTTTTAGTGTTGTTGGGTTGAATCTCTGCTTATTAGATAAATAAGAAGTTATTTGTCTCGCTAGTAATGGTCTAAATGAGACCTAACTAAGGTACAAAGGAAAAGAAGGAATAGAAAGATGGAGGAGGGAGAAAGTAGTGGAGAAAAAAGAAGAAAGATGGAATTGGGGTATAGAGAAAAGAATAATGAGTTTCCCTAACGGGAAAGTAGTTCAATCTCGACACTAGAGAATGAACCAAAAAATATTTGGGGTTGTAGCGTAGCGCTGGCGCTGAAGACCCAAGTTTCGATCCAATATTTTTGCTAATTGTAGTGGAGAGGAACCGCAGAAGTGCCAATTAGTTTCTCCTCTAGCTAGTGTGATGTAGGGAGCTGTTTGAGAACCTATTCTATGATAAAGAAAAGGGGTTAAAAGAACCAAGAGGTACGTTTTTTGTTTTTTTAATATTTTTTTTTATTTATTTATTTATTTATTTATTTTATTCTATTTTTTATACTTTTTTCTTCCTTGATTATTTATTAATTTTTTTTTTTTTTAATAAACAATAAGGGAATGGTGTGTACGATAGTGAGGGAGGAGGAAGGGAGGAACGTTCTGTGCTCTTTAATATGTATGTAGTTTTTAGGTTGATATTAAGACTACCACAAAGGTCTTAGTGACTGACTCGAGTTAGTTAGGCCTTGACACACATCTGCAGTGTAAACATATAGTGATTTCTTTAAGGATTTTAAGAATTATGCAATTATTAATCACTTTGTACCTATATTTTATCTGTAGGATCTCCAGTATCCATCTGTATCAGGCCTAATGTGGTATTGTGAAAAATATTTACAACATGTTACATAATATTTTAGGGTTACCGTAGAATTAACCTGCCGTTATTAGCGATTAGTGTGGGATATGCAAATTGACTAGAGCGTTAATTTACTCAATCAGTAAAAACAGGTGATATCGATATCAAATGTTACAGATGATTTAACGTGTTTTTAACAAGTCATAGTTAGGATTTAAGTGGCGGGTATATCCCTGAGTGAGTTCAAGCTAAAATGTTGCACATTATAATTAATAATAGCTTTCTCTTAACGCAGTTTGTCGAGGAAAGCATTAACCGCTGGAAAGTCTAAGTAACAATAACATTGGCAGATAGAAAGTAAAATAACAGCAGTCTATTTCTGTAGCGTAGCCTATTAGAATAATAGAACAGAGAATTTAAGATTTCTATATTCATCAACTCGCTTTGGCATTTTAAAGCCATAATTAACATGCTAGATAAAGATAGATTATTATACGACCTGTGAGGCATGCTCTTCTGGAGCCTCTATTAGGAATGTTTGTGGGAGGATAACCAGTGAGAGTCACATAAAGGGAAAGTTCTCTTGGTAAAGGGATGAATCTAGAAACAGAACGATAAACTCAGGTGAAAATGTCCCAGGTCAGGTGAATAGGTTACTTTTCAAGTAATGCTTCCCACCAATAGAGAGGAGGAGAACATTTCGATGTTTGTTTTGCGGTTGTCAATGTGTTCCATTATCTTGCGGGCGTTGTCTCTGAGGAGTGTTTTCAGACGGGATTTTACCCTGTCTCTGGTTCGGGGAGAAGAATCTTTGATCCGAACGTCTCTTCCTTGCTGGGGTGGACCACTTATGTCGCTGGGTTTGATGAAGTGAGTCTTGGTTCGGAGGCGGCGAATTCCAGTCTATGACTGTAGTGTTAGGAAGGTCCAGGGCTCTGAGGAAAGGAGCGACATCAAGGAATGTCGTGATAGAGTGGACGATGCCCTTAGCGGATACAATTAGTGCAAAGGGGAATCCCCAACGGTATCTGATATTTCTTTGTCGAAGCAATTCTGTGACTGGTTTTAGGGCCCTTCTCGCCTGAAGGGTATACCAGGACAGATCGGGGAAAATTTGTATGGGGTTGCCCTGAAATAATAGAGGTTGTGTCGTGTCTCTGATGGCTTTTACTATATTGTCCTTTATGTTGTAGTAATGTAGTCTACAGATAATGTCTCTTGGTGAGTCCTGGGATAGGCCTCTCGGGCGAAGAGATCTATGGGCTCTATCCAGCAAAATAGGATTATCTGCAGGAGATTCAAGGATTAGATTAAATAGCTCAGAGAGTATAAGCGTTATTTCCTCACCTTGGGCCTCTGGTATCCCCCTGATTCGCAAGTTATTTCTTCTTCCTCTATTGTCGAGGTCGTCGATATGTCTCTGGGTTGCAGCCCAATTTAGAATTTGTGAGTCTAACGTTGTTGCAATATTAGTAATTTGGGCTGTTGGACGTCAGTGCCCATTACTTCCAGTTTGGATTGAAATGAGGATTCTATTTTTCCCAGCGTTTGTTGTATCTGCTGGATATCGGCCTTCGATGGTAAGTTCTTGATCAGTGTTCTAATATCTATTTCATCCTGTTTGTCTGTTGGTTGTGAGTTTTCAGAGTAACAGGGGCTGTGTGGTAATGAATTTGAAGGAGAGTCCGTGTCCGCCATATTCAAGGCCGCAGCCGCGGCCTCCGACGCGCGGTCAGGATTTTCTCTGAAATAGCGGGTTAAAGATCCCGATTTGGTTACAGGCGTCTTCCCTGCGTTACCTTGAGGGTTATTCTGCTTTTTGTGGTTGCCCATGTTTTGCGATTCTCTCCGATTGCTATGGATCAAACTTGGGTCAGGAGCAGAGGGCTTAATGTGCGTCCATCAAGCTCAGCAGTTGGCCACGCCCCCTCTTTTTTTTTTTTACATATATATATATCCCTAAAAACAGCCCAGCCCCTAACAAACGCTTTGTTCTCCACACAGAAGCTTCTATGTTTGGGCTGGGGGCAGTTCTAAGCCAAGTGGGAGAAGATCGAGGAGAACACCCTGTTGCGTACCTCAGTATGAAACTGTTACCCTGAGAGGTGGGCTACACGGCAGTGGAGAGGGTCCTACTGTAGCAGCCTAATGCCTGCTCTTATAAGATTAATCCACTTACTTGGGAAATGCTCCCTCCTGGGACTCTCTGCAGGTCAATGCTAAATAGGGCCCTTGAATGAGGCACCTGTTTTTTTTTTTTTCCTAGCAGCAAAATTTGCAGCAACTTTATAACAAAATGTTATTTATACTATTATTTTAGAAAAAAACACAATATTAGTGGAGTGAGAAACCATATGAACCATAATTACATTAGATATCTACTAGATGAAGTTGTGTATTCACTGTACTGTAAAGCTAACCATTGAAACATCAGTGAATTAAAAGGCAAAATAAAACCACTGCCAAAAGATGAGCATTTTGCTCTTGAGCCATCCAACCAAAGAGATTGAGGAACTGGATTTATTTTTCTCCGTCGATTTTTTTTTTTTTTTGCACCGTTATGTAGGCTTATAATGGATTAAATAAAAATTAGAAAACTGAAAATTGTCAACTTTTTTTTACATTTCTTTGTAAGTTTCATTTGGATACACATTCATAGATTTTAATACAATAAATACTAAAAGAAAATCTAAACAGACACTTTGTTAGACCTGTCCCATTGTTGTTAGACTTAGGGGATTCATTTTATGATGTTTGCTGTTTTTTATGACATCTAGTAAATGTATCAAAAAACATTTGGCTGGGAAAAGCAGTGATGCTACACTAAACAATTTATTGAGAGCTGTTCCTTGAAATGTGAACGAATATGATATGTTTTTTTCAACCATTGGGATCCCACTAAAATAGCATGGGGACTCATGTTAAAGGATAAAGAGGATTGAGAACCACCACTCTAATAAATATTACATATGTTATGTACATTTAGGGTTTGCTGGTAGGGTTTCAGTGGGTTAGGGTCTGAGGGATCACTAATCACCAGTGATGTTTGGCAATTTCTAATTATAGGACCAGGGAACTGGAGATCTCATGGTCCTATTTGGAATTTAGAGGTGGGATATTTTTTCATATGGGTCAGAGAGAAAGGGTGCCATATTGATATATAGGTATTAGGACCAGGAGACTGAGTATAATTATAATAACATATAGATAAGGCATAAACTAAACAGGCTAGTCAAACAACTGACTGCTGCTATGTATTCACATGAGTGTACTTGTTTTAAGAGTGACATTATATACTAAGTGGGTAAGACCCTGGACTCCGGTTTTCTCAAGCTTAAAAGGGGTTCAGTGCACTGTTGAATATATGTGATTGGGAGCAGGTCAGCAAGAAACAAAAGCAAAGCAAAAAAAATCAATCAACATCGAATATAAAGAAATTCTTGTATATAGCTTATTCTCTGGCCTCTGACTCCACTGTCATCATATTTGGGTGCATTGTTGCTTGCTGGGCACCTCTGCCGTGTTATACATATATATATATATAATTTCTAAAAAAAAATAAAAAAATATTTTTATGTTTTTTATTTATTTTAATTTACTTATTATTTGTATTTTATAATATATATATATATATATATATATATATAAATATATATATATCTATATATATATGTGTGTAATTTAATTCCAAGTGTATTTTTATATTAATATGTATTAATATATGTTTTAATATAAAAATACACTTAGTATGACATTATGTATACAAGATATATATACATATTATGTATAGATATAATACATGTATATATATATATATATCTTATATATATATATATATATATATATATATTTATATATATATATATACACACATATTTTTTTTTACACTGATTGCGTTTTTTGTACTTTATTTTTTTTTATTTTACACTTGCAGGGAGACTGCCTGTCAGCACAGGTAGTCCCCCTGCAGGCAGATACATGGACAGCTATTGTGGCCATGTGACCGCTCTGTTAGAGCGATTACGTTGCCACGGGGTCCTAATTCACCGTGTTATGACTGCCTGGGCTGCAGGCAGTCCCTCCGGACCAGGAGCAACAGCGATCGGTTCAGGACCGTCACCGGTCCTCAAGGGGATGTTTCTGGTTACAGTCCTGAACTGTCCCATAAAAGATTGGCCCAAGCTAAGACTTTACCTTTTAGTTGGTTCATTAGGTAACCAATCTTAGCTCTATCCGAGGGAAAAGATCCCAGTGAGGCCTCAAAGTGGTATTCAATTTGATTCAGAAATCCCCATTCTTGAATATTACCATCAAAATGTGGGGGAGACGATAGGGAGATAGTAGGTGCCTTATATACTATAGGTGGACGTACATTAGGCGGAGGTGACATAGTCGGAGAAACCTCAGGCTGTAGATGCACTGTTCGAGTAAGAAGAGTACTGAAAGCCTGGGCAAATTGATCCATACGGTGATCATTCTCCTCTAACTTTCTCTCGCAAGCTGCTATGTGCTGACACAATTCTGCAGGATCTATGGCCATGTCTTAATGTCAGGATACTAGTTGATCCAGCATGCAGAATTGTGTCACATCTGGGGCTAAATGGTAATGTCTTACCGGGCCTTAGAATCCCCGGACTTAACGTACCAGAGAATAGTCAGTAAACTTGCCAAGATCAGGGACACAGAAGGAGACACAACAATGAGGGAAAGCCAAAAGTCAAGGATACCAGAATACAGGGAATTCAAAATGAAGCCAAAGTCAAAAACCAGAAATAAACGCTCAGGAACACTATCTCAGATAAACTACTAAGGGAAACCACGACAATGGGCCACGAGGAGAAGTAAAAATGCGTTTAAATAAGCCTTCTACAGATCTGATTGGCCAAAATCGGCCTCTGAACCCAGAACATGCATGCGCGTCCCCAGCGTGATGTCACACGCACGCCGACGTCACCACCGTGGACGTACGTGGGGCTATATATTGGCGTGAAACCACAGCGGCCGGCATCAACCAACATGTTGCAGGAGTCAGGTATACTGACGCATGGCCGCTGAGCGGCATTTCCATTATTGTTAGGGAGGCAATTACTGCAGATACCGCAAGGTGAGGATAAATATGTTACACATAGTCAATTTCCTTCGCACAATATTTTAGAGCAAGAACAAATTAAAAGTAGAAAAGTAGCATATATATGATGGAATCAGTTGAAGCCACTCTCCCAACTTGGGAGTCACAGCCCCGAGTGCTCCTATCACAACTGGGACTACTACTGCCTTCACTTTCCACATCCTTTCTAGCTCTTATTTCAGACCTTGGTATTTGTCCTTTCTCTCATGTTTCTTCTTCCTGATGTTATGGACACTACGTATTGCCATATCCGCCACTACTGTAGTCTTCCATTCCTTGTCTACCACAATGTCAGATTGATTGGCGAGTATTTGCTTATCTGTCTGGATCAGCTGGCAGGTACAGCTCATATTCTGTGCAGATGCTTTGGTGCACAATTCCAGCAATTTTTTTGTTTCCTTCAGTGTATCCTGTTCCTGATAACATCTTGCAACCAGCCAGCCACTATGTGCTCAGTTGTCTCAGAGGCCTCATTGCACGATCTGCACCTTATGTATTGCCTGGTCTGGTAGACCCCTGCCCCTGTGCTGCTAAGATTAATGCATCAGAACTGTCTTTCAGATTCAAAAACCTAGACCTGCTTGAATGCTACTACACCAGCAGAACCAATGAGAGTGTTCACATTAAATGTATGTGGAAACTATGGATGAATAAGAGACCATCATCTACCCTAACACAAAAACAGCTGGTTACACAATGTTTGAACATCGTCAAGAGGAAGCTAGTGTCACAACTGGAATTAGACAGGCTACAGAAAAAAAATGTATATATATATATATATATATATATATATTATTTTTTAATCTATGGGCCTATTCCATAGGCATTGGAGCTTTGGCTCCAATAGTCGCTATGCTAATTCATCCCTGGCTAAGGATGAAGTGGCTCTGGATTTTGTCAAACTGTTTTCAAGCAGTCTGTTTCATTGTTTGCCAATTGTGATATAAGCAACCAGTCATAGACAACCCTGCATCAGGGAATGTAAAGAGCATGTTGGAGAAAAACATCTGATGAAAATATAAGAGCTGCACAGGGAACCATGTCCTTCAGTACTTTCTATTATTCTGTTATCAAACTGTGTTTCTATTTGACATTCACACTGTTAACACTGTATAAGTTAAAATACATTAAACCTGAGATAACACAACAGGTGACAAAATGTATTTCTTAGGTACCCGTGTATTCAATTTTTCTTTTTATTGTAGTAAACTATCATTTTTGTGTACTGTTAAAAGTTAGCTTTTTCAATTCGGTCACATTTAAGAAATGTAGTATATGTAAGTCTTTTATTGACTGGTGAAAAATCTTTTCCCCAAATGGTACAGTGTATTGTACAATAAATTCTTTATTTAGCTCTTTTTCATGTTGACTTTTATCACATGCTATCAATCTCTACTAACATTGTTTTTACCAGTAATTAACTATATTGGAGATAAATTATGTGAAAGGAAATAGTAACCAATAAGCATATTGAGGAAAATAAGAAACAATCACAAAAAATGATCAATTAGAATACATTTTATTAAAATGGCTTGCAATTAATATTATAATTCTAGCTTTGCAATTCCATCAATAATACTCAAAATAATAAAAAGTTGATTAGTAATTGTAAAACTTGAGCTAACAGTCCTGGAATACTGGAGGAAAACATTGATTATTAACTATTAAAGGGCTAGCCCAGTGGGTGATTTCATTCATGTGTGGTGTGTAAAATAAAAGGGCTGTCTTTACTAGCAAGAAATGGTACACATGGTGTGTATCTTCTCTTGCAGTAACTTGATTGCTGATTAAACAACTACACCAAATACCAGGTGATTAGAACTTTAAATGGACACTATAGCCACCAGGAGAGCAAAAAAATAGGTCGCAAGAGAATACTGAGAATGGGCAGCAGCTGAAATAGCCTGCCCTTTGGTGGGTCCCCGCTCAGTTCTCAAGCTGTTTTTTGCTCATCTTGTGCCATTACAGAGAGAACATCTCTGAAACATATCAGACTGGTCCCACCCATATGGGCAGTCCAGATCCAAAATGCCAGCAAGTTCCCTCTGCACGAGAGACACAGCAACCCCAGACAATCGTTTCAGCCTTGTTAGGCATCATCAGTGAGGCATAGCTGATATCTCCCTAGGCACCGTGAGCAGGACCACTATAGTTTAATGTAGTGGTTCTGGCATCCATAGCCTGTCCCTACAAAATTGTTAATGTAAAAACTGCCTTTTCAGAGAAAAAGCAGTGTTTACATTGCTGCCTAGATACACCTCTAGTGGCAGCCACTCTAGAGATGCATCCTAGTCCAGTGCTGCACAGTCTGCAGCACTGGCATTCAGAGTCTCCACGCTCTGCATGGAGGTGCTGTACATTCCCCATGGAAATGCATTCATTCAATGCATCTCTATGAGGAGATGACCTCAGCCATGGAGGCAGGACCAGGTCAGTAAGGCCTTTGGAAGAGAGACGTCAATCTTCCATGAGGGTAATTGTCCTAAAGCTGGATTCTGCTGTTGATAAGGTGCATCCAAGGTTCTCAACCTCTTATAAAATTATTACATTCTATAACTTTGAATAGTTTTATAAGTGAGTGAAAAATACTGTTTTCTTCATCTTTCTTCTCAAGATTAGGAGAATGAGTAACACCATCTGGGATTCTCAGCGTGATTCAGGCAGCACAGCACATTCAACAGTTCCAGTCGCCAGATCTTTTTTCTCTCTATCGACACCAAAAAAGTATTTGACCTGGGGGACTGGTAGTTAATGCTGGCGGCAATGAAATATATGGGTTTTGGTCCTCACATGTTTGCCTGGATCTCCTCCTTGTACACTATACCAAGCGCTTGTTTGAGGATTAATGGGGCCATGTCTCCCTCATTTAAAAATTATTGTATGCACAGTGAACCCTCTGAGCGACAAGCGTGTTATGGAGCAACCTTTTGTTGGGGTGACCATGAGGGTTTGGTGCTTGACAAGGATGTCATCTAACCCCCACCACAAAATAAAAAATAAAGATTTAAAACAAAAAAAAAGACAAGTAATGAGCGATTTTCTAATCTTTAATATCGCTTACCTTTGTTTCAAAATGGAGTTCCAGGGAAAAGAATCCTTTTGTCAATCAATGTAAATGAAACCAATCCAAGAGTCAAAATGAAGAATGGCGACCCTATAAATTTGTTCTAAGGTCATGACGACAACAAAATGGGATATTAGTCTATTGGTGAAGAGTAGCACTATGTAACTTGAAAATAAACTCATTGTATGGATAAAACCTTAAAATGTTTAGTGCCAGCTGCCAACTAATGTTCGGTAAGTATAGCCCACACCCACACTACAGCTCATTGGAGTAGTTATGGTGTTTATGGTGCTTCTGTCAAATTAAGTTTGAGCAGTTACACAAAAAAATGGGGTTCTTTTGACTTCTTTTTGTGACTAAGCTAATGCTAATGTTGTGAATGTATGCATTAATCTAATCATCTGGAATGGCACTCACAACTTGCACTTGTTTTAAAACGTTATTTTGGCAAATGCACACCTTTGTATTATCTGAGCAACAGTAGACGGTTTGGTATTTTGATGAAAGGAGCTCTATAGGGTCAGGAACATAAACATATATTCCTGACCCTATAGTGTTAAAACCACCATCTAGCCCCCCTGGCTCCCTCTTGCCACCTGTAATATAGTAAAATCTTACTTGTATTCAAGTCTGCAGCTGCTAGCTTTGCCCCTGTTTGCCTCTGAAACTGCCTGTGTCTGCTTACATAATTATTATCGGCATCACTCTTGTGTCGTTTTGTAACCTTCACTAAGACAGACAGGTAAATCAAGGGATCAATCCAAATATATAAAAAAAAAAAATCTAATTTCAACAGTCTCATTGTTTATGGAATAAACTTTTTTCTTTAACATTTATGTGTTTTCACAAATTGTTAGTAACACACATTTTTATTGGCACCTGTCAATAATTGATATCTATCAATAATCTGGGACATTAAAGTGACTGTACTGAGAAGAAGTCATTGCAGGTAGTGAGTCACCGTGTGTGATACTGTATGTGATATTATTTTCAAGTGGTTTTGACAGGCTATTAATACAAGAATAATAACAGAGACTATTTGTACCAGAATGAGTCATGTTGTGTGACATTTGGTAATCAGTCATTTTTGAACTGTTGAAATTTCAGAGCACATTGTTACTTATAATGTCAACGCTGACATTGGTTAAAATAATATGTTTTGTTTTTATATGATTTTTTAATATGTTGTGATTAAAATTGTCAAATTGTCAAATTTTGATAACCTTGAGAGCACCACATATTATGTACTGTGGATCTTCCATTGGTTGGGTGTTAGAAAATATAAATATTACTGAAAGCTAAAATATCTAATTTTGGCCTTTAAAATTCCACAAAAATACCCAAAACAATCTAATGAACAAACCACCACATATTTGAAATCCACAAAATCGTGTAAAACTATTGGAAAATAATTATTTAAGTAAAATGGGTCATCTGAGGTTACATTAAACGTTAACATGAACCATCTTTTAGAGAAAGAAAATAGATCTTTCAAATTTTGTTTTTTATATACTTGTGTGATTTACTGTATCCTATATTACACTTCAATAATAAAAGTCAGTTTATCTCGTGATGCCATCCTTCTTATTGTTTTCTTTTATCTTTTAGGTTGATTAAGGAGAACAATCAAACAATTCAAGAAAAAACAGGTTTCTTTTTTAATGTTTTGAAATGTAATTATTATTTCTTAACATTAACAAATTACAGACACATAAAAGCACCAATGAGGTTTCCTACAGGAGGAACTTTCCTCTTTAGATTTTATTTACCTTTTCTATACTTTTATTTCAAAGAGTGCTTTGTATCTTTGCACGTGGCTGTTCTTCTACCTTTCATTGAATTATTTTTGTAATTATGATTTCGTTTTTATGTTAGGTGTTTTTACATAGCTCAAATAAATACAGACCTACAGGGAGACACCATTTTTGGTATGTGAACTACACAATATGAAATGGATTTCTGGAAATTGACCAGAGATAAAACTCTAATTAATTACATGATGTAAGTATGAATCTAGTAATCAAAAATAAGATGTGATAAACTGGGAAAATTAAGGGTTATCTTAGTCACTGATCATGGCACTGACTGTCATTGTTTCTTAACCCCTTAAGGGCATGTGTGACATGTCATGATTCCCTTTTATTCCAGAAGTTTGGTCCTTAAGGGGTTAAAGGGACTCTCCAGTGCCAAGAAAACAAACCCATTTTCCTGGCACGGCCGAATCCTGCAGTGCCCCTCTCCCTCCTACCCCCTATCCCATGTTGCTGAAGGGGTTAAAACCCCTTCAGTGACTTACCTGATGTCCCTCTGCGCTGGGTCAGGCTCCGCCCACTCTCTTTCCCAGCCAATGCTTTCCTATAGGGATTCCGGTGACGATGCATAGCTTGAGGACAGCGTAGTTTAAAACACTTTTAACCCCTTAAGTCCGGAGGACGTAATATTACGTCCTGCAGGAACCGGCTCTAAACGCCGGCGGGCGTAATATTATGTCCTCGCCATAATGGCCGCCCACGTGGCCGGCGCTAATCGCCCGCTGCAGATCGCGGTCGGGGGGGATGCCTGGCCCCCCAGGCAACCCCCCCTGTGGCCGGTGACCGCGATCTGCAGTCTCTGATCGCAGTGACAGGCTGTCACTGCGACCAGTATTAAGCATGTGTCAGCCGATTTCAAATCGGCTGACACATGCGGCCGGCGGCGTTCCCCTTCTGCAGATCGCGGTCGGGGGACTTACCTGGCCCCCCAGGCAGTCCCCCTGGGGTCAGTGACCGCGATCTGCGAAGTCTGAGATCGCAGTGACAGGCTGTCACTGCGATCTCAGAGCTCTCTGATCGCAGTGACAGCCTGTCACTGCGATCAGTGTTACATGTGTCAGCCTATTGGCTGACACATGTAACTGGCACAGTGATCCCCCTGCAGATTGGAAGGGGGGAGTGCTTGTACCACCCAGGCACTCCCCCCTGTGGTCAATCACCCAATCTGCAGGAGGTGATCACAGTGACAGGCAGTCACTGTGATCACTGATCCTGTGTGTCAGCCAGTGATGTGAAATCACTGGCTGACACTGTCATTGCCCCCTGTCCTGTAATAAAAATAAAATATTAGTTCAAAAAATAAATGTAAAAAATTACAGTTACAAATAAGATATACTTAGATCATATATATTATATATATATGATCTAAGTATATATATATATATATATATATATATAAACACATACACACACACACACATTTACACATACACGACGTGTATTTAAATATTAATATATATATAAATATATATATTAATATCAAATTACACGTAGACTGATACTGATCAAATATATTTATAATTATTGTTATATATATATTTATATATAATATTAAAAAAATATGTAAATACGTAAAAAAATAAAATTAAAAAAATATTTAAAAATAAATAATAAAAAAATATATAGATGTGTGTTATTTCGTTCTAACTGTATTGTGATAATATATATATATTTATATCAAAATACACGTAGAACAAAATAATATATATCATAATATATATATCTATATACATAAATATATACGTATATATACCTATATATAAATAAAAATATTTTAAAAAAATTATATATATATATACGTATATATACACATATGTATATATATACATATATTAATTCTACACATATATTTATGTAATAATTTTACATAATTAGGTATCCTAATTAATTACAATTAGCGGGACCTGCCTGACAACCCATGCCGAAAGTATAGGGAATTTAATTTGCTAGCACTATATTTAACCCTATAACTTTCCAAGACACCATAAAACCTGTACATGGGGGGTACTGTTTTACTCGGGAGACTTTGCTGAACACAGATATTAGTGTTTCAAAAGAGTAAAATGTATTACAACGATGATATCGCCAGTAAAAGTGACGTTTTCTGCATTTTTCACGCACAAACAGCACTTACACGGACGATATTATTGCTGCAATACTTTTTACTGTTTTGAAATACAAATATTTGTGTTGAGCGAAGTCTCCCGAGTACAACAGTACCCCACATGTACAGGTTTTATGGTGTTTTCAAAAGTTACAGCGTCAAATATAACGCTTGTGTTTCATTTTTTTCACATTAAAATTCGCCAGATTGCTTACGTTGCCTTTGTGACCCTATGGTAGCCCAAGAATGAAAATTACCCCTATGATGGCATACCATTTGCAATAGTAGACAACCCAAGGTATTGCAAATGGGGTTTGTCCAGACTTTTTTAGTAGCCACTTAGTCACAAACACTGGCCAAAATTGGCGTTTTTTGCATTTTTCACACACAAACAAATACTAACGCTAACTTTGGCCAGTGTTTGTGACCAAATGGCTACTAAAAAAGACTGGACATACCCCATTTGCAATACCTTGGGTTTTCTACTATTGCAAATGGTATGCCATTATGGGTGTAAATTTAATTCCTGGGCTACTATACAGTCTCAAAGGCAACGTAACCAATCTGGCGAATTTCAATTTCAAATGTAACGTGCTATATTTGACCCTGTAACTTCCCAAAACACCATAAAACCTGTACATAGGGGGTACTGTTTTACACGTGAGACATCGCTGAATACAAATATGTGTATTGTATTGCAGTAAAAGCAAACAGTATTTTGACATCCACAGTTAAAATGTCACATAGAACAAAAAAAATTAAAAAATTCTTTTTTTCTCCCATTTTTTTTATAAATTTTTTATATTAAATTATGTTCAATACCTAAATATTTGATGTTAAATGAAAGCCCTGTTTCCCCTGAATAAAATGATATATAATAAGGGGGGGTGCATTTAATATGAAAGAGGTGAATTACGGTTGGACAGACATATAGCGTAAATGCCAGGTTTTGTTTACGTTTTGTTCTGTTCACAACTTGTACATTTGGCTGCGGTGTTAAGGGGTTAAAACACTTTTTGATAGAAAGCCACTAGAAAAGGACTTAACCCTGCAAGGTAATTATTGCAGTTTAAATAAACTGCAATAATTACACTTGCAGGGTTAAGGGTGATGGGAGTTTGCACCCAGACCACTCCAATGGGCAGAAGTGGTCTGGGTGCCTGGAGTGTCTCTTTAAGAGCTTAAAGACAAGTATACATTAAAGGCTTACTCCAAGCAGATGACCACCTGTCTGTATATGCAGCATTTTGCTATGAAGCTCTGCAAGTACAGAGTTTAACCCCTCTGCTACCAAAATTGTTACTCCACCTCCGGCCGCATCACTGGAGCATCATTAGCTAGCCTAGATGTTAATGTAAATCCTGTAAAAATCCTGTAAAAATCTCATGCATGCCAATGGTGGCACATTCCGATCCCCACAAACCATGTCCTCTACTCAACCTATTCTCCCTGACCTACCTCCCTATCTTGAGAGGGGATTGACATCAGCCATGGAGCATCTGGCTGCAGGGAAAACTTGGGCTTGGTGCTAGCTTTATTTATTTCTTTATTATTTGCAGGAGGCAGACCACCATAGAAAGGGTTATCCTAAACAAAACTAGAGTTTTATGCACTTAAATTCTTAATTGTTTTGGTAGTAGTAACACTTTTAAGTTCTTAAGTGACCTCATTTTACATGTATATTTAAGTAAATATGTACACATTTGTAGACTAATAAGAAAATTAACCCATTACTAAAGTAAAATCGAAAATAAAGTAATCTCACATTTTTTCAAAAATTATTTTAGTCCCACAGCAGACATTTAAAAAAATATATATATTTACATGTATAAGTCATGATGACGTACAATAATTAATATAGACATAGTTGCTGTATCTTAGTGCAAGTGCCTTTGATGTGTTATAGATATGATGACATGATAAGTAGAGATGTCGCGAACATAAAATTTGTCCATTTGCGAATGGCGAACGCGAATTTTAAAACCCACAGGGACTCTTTCTGGCCACAGTAGTGATGGAAAAGTTGTTTCAAGGGGACTAACACCTGGACTGTGGCATGCCGGAGGGGGATCCATGGCAAAACTCCTATGGAAAATTACATAGTTGATGCAGAGTCTGGTTTTAATCCATAAAGGGCATAAATCACCTAACATTCCTAAATTGTTTGGAATAACGTGCTTTAAAACATCATGTATGATGTTGTATCGATCAGGTAGTGTAAGGGTTACGCCCGCTTCACAGTGACCAAACTCCCCATTTAACGCACCGCAAACAACCGCAAACAGTCCATTTGCACAACTGCAAACTCCCCATTTGCACAAGGTTGGATACCAAGCTAGCCATGTCCCGTTCCTTGTCCTCACTGATGTCATTGAAGGTCTCTTCCTCCACCCAGCTACGTATAACACCAAGGGTCCCCGAAAGGTGACAACAAGCCCCCTAGGACGCCTGCTGTGTTTGGTCTTCCACCTCCTCAAAGCCACCGTCCTCCTCTGACTCCTCTTCTTCAGACTCCTCTCTCTGCATTGCCTCTCTCTGCATTATTATAAGGTGTGTTAAGTAGTACTATTCTTATCAGTTTAATCCCTGCTACGTCTCCTATCAGGGGACGTGTCTATGGCATCGATTTTAGGAACCGGGAGATGGAAAAAGATGCTTGGTTGGTCTTCCTACTTCAAATTTGGGGAACTGCACGTGTAATCTAATGTGCCACCAGATAGGAGTGGTGTGTTAAGTAGTACTATTCTTATCAGTTTAATCCCTGTTACGTCCCCCTCATCAGGCCTTTTTTAGTCAAATGTATCGCCCACTGTCAGTCCCTTTGGGATCCATTCCTCATTCATCTTAATAAAGGTGAGGTAATCTAGACTTTTTTGACCTAGGCGACTTCTCTTCTCAGTGACAATACCTCCTGCTGCACTGAAGGTCCTTTCTGACAGGACACTTGAAGCGGGGCAGGACAGAAGTTCTATCGCAAATTGGGATAGCTCAGGCCACAGGTCAAGCCTGCACACCCAGTAGTCAAGGGGTTCATCGCTCCTCAGAGTGTCGATATCTGCAGTTAAGGTGAGGTAGTCTGCTACCTGTCGGTCGAGTCATTCTCTGAGGGTGGACCCCGAAGGGTTGTGGTGATGCTTAGGACTTTAAAAGCTCCGCATGCCCTCCATCAACAACACATCTGTAAAGCATTCTGTCCTTGCCGGCGTGGTCGTGGGAGGAGGAGGATTACTTTCACCTCTTCCCCTGTTAGATTCCCGTTGTGCTGTGACATCACCCTTATACGCTGTGTAAAACATAGTTTTTAATTTATTTTGGAACTGCTGCATCCTTTCCGACTTGCGGTAATTCGGTAACATTTCAGGCACTTTCTGCTTATACCGGGGGTCTAGTAGCATGGACACCCAGTACAGGTCGTTCTCCTTCAGCCTTTTTATACGAGGGTCCCTCAACAGGCACGACAGCATGAAAAACCCCATTTGCACAAGGTTGGATGCCGAGCTACTCATGTCGCGTTCCTCGTCCTCAGTGATCTCACTGAAGGTATGTTCTTCCCCCCAGCCACGTACAACACCACGGGTACCAGATAGGTGACAACGAGCACCCTGGGATGCCTGTTGTGGTTGGTCTTCCTCCTCCTCCTCAAAGCCACATTCCTTCTATGACTCCTCTTCCTCACAATCCTCTTCCATCGTAGCCGCAGGTCATGCAAGCGATGCTGATAAGGCTGTTTCTGGTGGTGATGGTGACCACAACTCTTCCTCTTCACGCGCATCTACGGCCTGATCCAGCACTCTTCGCAGGGCACGCTCCAGGAAGAAAACAAATGGTATGATGTTGCTGATGGTGCCTTCGGTGCGACTGACTAGGTTTGTCACATCCTCAAAAGGACGCATGAGCCTACAGGCATTGCGCATGAGCGTCCAGTAATGTGGCAAAAAAATTCCCAGCTCCACAAAGGCTGTCCTAGCACCCCGGTCATACAAATAGTCGTTAACAGCTTTTTCTTGTTGGAGCAGGCAGTCGAACATTAGGAGTGTTGAATTCCAACGTGTCGGGCTGTTGCAAATCAAGCGCCTCACTGACATGTTGTTTCACCGATGGATATTTGAAAAGTGCGCCATGGCCGTGTAGGAATGCCTGAAATGGCCACACACCTTCCTGGCCTGCTTCAGGACGTCCTGTAAGCCTGGGTACTTATGCACATAGCGTTGTACGATCAGATTACACACATGTGCTATGCACGGCACATGTGTCAACTTGGCCAAATTCAATGCCGCCAACAAATTTCTTCCGTTGTCACAAACCACTTTGCCGATCTCCAGTTGGTGCGGAGTCAGCCACTGATCCACCTGTGCATTCAGGGTGGACAGGAGTGCTGATCCGGTGTGACTCTCTGCTTTCATGAAAGTCAACCCCAAGATGGCGTGATACTGCCGTATCCGGGATGTGGAATAGTACCTGGGGAGCTGGGGGGTGCCGTTGATGTGGAGCAAGACGCAGCAGCAGAAGAGGACTCAGAATGTACACTACTGTTACACCTCACCTAGGGTGAAAGAGATCTCCAGAGGTGCCCCAGCATTGTGCTCTCCTTCGGAACAGAGAGCCAGGGGGGATGGCACGCCAACCAGCCACCCACGACTGAACAGGACCAATCCCAGAACCTCACAGGTTACTTATACTGAAGCTGGAGGGCTGGGGGGCGACCAGGCATCTTCTTCCACAGTGGACTGGGCTCGGGGAGCAAGGGTGCTGAAGCGCCGACCTGCTGACCCTCGTGGTCTGAGCAATCCTCTGGTTCACCCGGCAGGCGGTGGAAGCACTACTAAGCGGCACATGGATGCGAGTAGAGACGACCACTCTCTGAAGCATGTCAGAGGAATTGGCTAAAACATCTCTGCTGTTGAGAATCTAAAATGCCCTTGTTATGAGGTGTAGTCAGTTGTCTAGCATTTAACAGCACTCACTAAGAGGTTATTTAGTCTATTTATTTCTAGTTTTGATATTCTGATTCACACATGTTGATCTATAACTGGTGGTGTTAATCCCCTTATCCCTCTTCAGTTCAAGCATGTGTATTCAAACTTACGAACACTCTCAACATGTCTGACGAATTCCCTATGCCATGCTTTTCACTTATATCAAGACAAGTTTACCTAGCATGATTGTTTTATATTTTAAAAATGTGCAGTTCCTCTTGACATTTTGTTTCATAACACTAAGTCTGTATTCCAACGTTTTGCATTGCACCATATGTCATTGTCACTACGTGTATGTTCACTGCACTTCAAAAATAAAGAATAAAAAAAAAGAAAAAAAAAAAGAATGCAGCTTCCGAATGAATCTAAAATGGATGCTGTCCAGGAGGTGGGAGGGTCTGGGCGGGAGGGTCTGCTGCTGATTGGCTGGAATGTGTCTGCTGACTGTGAGGTACAGGGTCAAAGTTTACGCAATGATGACGAATAGGGGGCGGACCGAATATTGCATATGTTCGCCCACTGTGGCGAACTCGAACAAGCTATTTTCGCCAGGAACTATTCGACAGCGAACTATTCGGGACATCTCTAATGATAAACACATTAGCCATAGACATGAAATAGGTGAGCATTCATTTGCAAGGACACCACCTTTTATTAGGTCAGAGTCTAAGAAGGAAAATTAAAGGAAGGAATATGAAAACCTATGAGTATATTTAGTGTTAAGACCGAACTGAATAGGTTTAAAAAGGACTTGACACAAAATGTGTTATAAAACAATTATCTGTCTCCTGTTCCTGTATTCCTCATAACAATAAATGACTACAAATGTAACATGTATGGTAACTTTCACTTTTATGTGATGGAAGTTACAAATAATTTAGTTGTGTGTCTGGTTAGACTTTTATGGTCTTCTCTATATTCACATTCAACTCGATCATGTATGCCATTGTTTTGGGGTTGTAAACTTGTGACAGGGTTCTGTACATATATGCTTACTGAAATAATGACAACTCATATTTTTGTTCTAAATCGAATATTTGATGTAATGCAGCGGTTCCCAAACTGTGTGCACACAGGGGCGCTGCAAGATATTTTCCCGGTGCTATCATGATAGCACTGGGAACCGTGCCTCGCTCTCTCCTGCCAGCTTTGCAAGACCGGAGGGGAGATCAGAGATCTCCCTCTCGGGTCCGCTATCAGTATAATGATGGCAGCCGGCAAGGGAGGGAGGGAGAGAGTACCCAGAGGAGCTCTAACCTGTTCTCCTCTTGTGAGCATGGAGTGTTGCAGCAGTTACCACGGCATTGCTCTGAATCTTGCAAGAGTAAACTCTGGCAGCGCCTGAGGCTGCTAGAGTTCACTCTCACCACTAGGATCACCAGGTCTTCCCTATGGACCACCAGGGATTAGTACTGTCCCCTCTCCCAGGCAAAGGTAAGCAGGAAGGGGGATATCAATTTTTTTTTAATTAAAAATAAAAGTATATATTTATCTGCCCTCCTATCCCCACAGACCCACAATAACTCCCCTTTAAACACAATTAGCCCCCATACACACATACTACCCCCATACACACAATTACCCCCATATACACACACTATCCCGCATACACACACACTACCCCCCCTACACATACACTACCCATCTCACCCCCCCCCATACACACACTGGACCCATACACACTCACTGTACCCTTTACACACACACATACTTCATCCTTCACACAAACTACATCCTTCATAAGCACAATACACCCTATACACTTACTGCACCCCACACACGCACACACACACTGCACCCCTCACATACATATTACACCCCTCAGACACACTTCTGCCCCTATCCCCAACTACAGCCCCTATCCTGGAAGATCCCAGGTAAGTTGTCAAACTGTTCTCAAACAGTTTAACTACTTACTCTGGGAGGGCACTACATTACTACTTTCACCATAACCACTAAAATGTGTTGTAGTGGTTATTGTGCCTGGATTGTTTCTTTAAATAATCTACCAGTGCCCCTCCCAAGACTAGGTTGAACGGCAAGCATGCACTTGAAGGGCAAGCATTTCTGCCGAACAGAGGCCCAGTATATGCCGCTGCGCTGTACATACACATAGAACCTAGGAAATTGTTTTAACTTTAGGCGCATTGGAAAAATATTAAAACATTAAGGGCGCCTTGAACCTAAAAAGTTTGGAAACCACTGATGTAATGTGTCTAATTAAAGTTTCACAATAATTCTATGTCAGTAGCGGAATCCACCTCATCATCCACAATTTCTTTATCATGTGGTTGTCTAAAATGGAATACAGTGTTTTAGTTGAGTCTTTGAGGGTTTCTCATAATCATCAATTCTAATTAAAACTGAAGGTAGTGTGCCTCAAACGTTCATAGTCTTTAGCCCATTCACACTTTTCTAAACCTTGTCACGTTAATATAAACTATAATATACTTTCTTTGTTTTTCCATATTTTCTTGTTTACATATATTGTTGGTCAAACCCCTTAAGGACACATGACGGAAATATTCCGTCATGATTCCCTTTTATTCCAGAAGTTGTGTCCTTAAGGGGTTAAATATACTGGATTTTTTTATGTCTTTTACAGTATTCTGCATTTGCAACACTGTGTCTTCAAGGGTTGTATCCTTGCAATATATTTTGTCTCTATGCACTTATTGAAGGGGTGGGTCTTTGTGGTGTTGCAGTCATGTAACCTTGGCTAATGGTGAATTAGCAATGTTTGTATGGATAAATTAATGGATTTGTCCACTGTAATGCCATACATAATTAAGAGTATGGCCGAAACATCGTATTCATTTGTGGCTATCTAGTATCTGCAATTTAATCAAATACAGCCTTTTAGTGGCTTTATACACTGAGTTTCCTGATGATTTTTCATTTTCAATATTAGCTTTGGGGATTAGCGATTCCTCCTTATCCAGCAAAGCATCGGAGAACGTAATGTTTTTGCTGAGGCTCTAAGGCAAATCGATTCCATTTCCTGAATGCATGCTCACTTACATAGTTACATAGTTAGATAGCTGAAAAGAGACTTGCGTCCATCAAATTCAGCCTTCCTCACACCTGTTTTTTGCTGTTGATCCAAAAGGCAAAAAAATAAAAATAAAAAAAAACCAGTTTGAGGCACAATTTTGCAACAAGCTAGGACAAAAAATTCCTTCTTGACCCCAGAATGGCAGTCAGATTTATCCTTGAATCAAGCAGTTATTACCCTACATTGAAAGATTATAGCCTTGAATATTCTGTCTTTGCAAGTATGCATCTAGTAGCTGTTTGAACATCTGTATGGACTCTGATAAAACCACTTCTTCAGGCAGAGAATTCCACATCCTGATTGTTCTTACAGTAGAAAAACCTTTCCTTTGCCTTAGACGAAATCTTCTTTCTTCCAGTCTAAACGCATGGCCTCGTGTCCTATGTAAAGTCCGGTTTGTGAATAGATTTCCACACAATGGTTTGTATTGGCCCCGAATATATTTGTATAATGTTATCATATCCCCTCTCAGGCGACGTTTTTCTAAACTAAATAGGTTTAAATTTGTTAACCTTTCTTCATAGCTGATATGTTCCATTCCTTTTATCAATTTTGTAGCCGCCTCTGCACTTTTTCTAGTGCCATGATATCCTTCTTTAGAACAGGTGCCCAAAATTGCACAGCATATTCAATATGTGGTCTTACCATTGATTTATAGAGAGGCAAAATGATATTCTCGTCCCGAGAATGAATGCCCTTTTTCATGCATGACAATACCTTTCTGGCCTTGGCCACTGCTGATTGACATTGCACATTGTTGCATAGTTTGTTGTCTATAACAATTCCCAAGTCCTTTTCGAGTGTTGTTTTCCCTAATTCACTTCCATTAAGGGTATACGTTGCTTGTGTATTCTTTACGCCGAAGTGCATAACTTTGCATTTTTCAACATTAAATTTCATCTGCCATTTGAGTGCCCAGTCCTCCAGTCTATCTAAATCCTTCTGCAGCAAAGTAATATCTTGCTCACATTGTATTATTTTACAAAGTTTTGTGTCATCTGCAAACACTGAAACATGACTTTCAATTCTGTCTTCAAGATCATTTATAAAAATGTTAAATAGAAGGGGTCCCAGAACAGACCCCTGAGGGACACCACTTGCCACCTCTGTCCAGCTTGAAAATTTACCATTAACGACAACTCTTTGTATTCTGTTTTTAAGCCAATGTTCTACCCAAGAACAAGCATTTTCATCGAGACCAATTTCCTTGAGTTTGAACACTAATCTTTTGTGTGGAACTGTATCAAATGCCTTGGCAAAATCCAAATAGATCACATCCACTGCAACACCCTGATCTATACTTCTACTTACTTCTTCGTAGAACGCAATCAAGTTAGTTTGACATGACCTGTGCTTCATAAAACCGTGCTGATTTTTGCTGATAACCATATTCTTCTCAAGGAATTCTTGAATATTATCCCTTAATAACCTTTCAAATATTTTACCAGCCACAGAAGTTAAGCTCACAGGTCTATAATTTCCAGGCAAGGATTTTGAACCCTTTTTGAATATAGGAACCACATCTGCCTTCCTCCAATCCTCCGGAACACTTCCTGAAAGAAAAGAATCTTGAAAGATTAAAAACAGAGGTTCACTTATTTCTACACTTAGTTCCTTAAGTACACGTGGATGGATACCGTCAGGCCCTGGAGCTTTGTTTATATTAACTTTCTTTAGTTGCTGCAGCACATTGTCTTGAGTTAACCAATTACAATTATTCTGCAAGTTTTTAGTAGCAATCATTTGCACATCTATTGCCATGGGTTCTTCTTTAATATATACGGAGGAGAAATAGTTATTTAGAATTCCTGCCTTTTCTTGGTCTTCATTAACTAATTAACTAAGAATTTATGTACTTAAAAAATGCTTTGGGGTTGGTTTTGCTCTCTTTAGCTATCATTTTTTCATTTTGAAGTTTAGCAAGTTTAATTGCCTTTTTGCACGCATTATTTGCTTTCTTATATCTTTTATAAGATGTATCTGATTTGTCTGATTTAAATGCTTTAAATGCCCTTTTCTTATTTTTAATCTCTTGTTTTACTTCTCTACTAAGCCACATTGGTTTTAATTTGTTTCTTTTATACTTATTTCCCAATGGTACATACTGAGAAATGTACCTTTCTAATATTTGTTGGAAGATGATCCATTTATCCTCAGTGTTCTTTTCACTAAAGAGTTTATGCCAGTCAATATATTGTAACGCTTCCCTTATCTTATTGAAATTGGCCTTTTCAAAATTATATGTTTTAGTATACCCCATGTGCTTTATTTTTTTTGAGTTTATTTCAAAGGACACTATATTGTGATCACTATTTCCCAAGTGCTCACCTACTTGAATGTTGGTCAAAAGATCAACGTTGTTTGTTAAAACCAGGTCTAGACAAGCGTCCATTCTAGTTGGTGCTTGTACAAGTTGTGACATGAAGTTGTCATTTAACAAGTTTAAAAACCTAATTCCCTTTGCTGAGCTACTAGTCCCTATGTCCCAATTTATGTCTGGGTAATTAAAATCTCCAATAATTAAAGTGTTACCAAGATTTGCAGCTTTCTCAATTTGCTCAAACAGCTGTTGTTCCTCGTCAATATTAACATTAGGTGGTTTATAACATATCCCAACCAATAGTTGGTTTCCCTTCTTTTCCCCCAAGATATTTACCCATAAAGCTTCCACATTTTCCTCATCGCATTCAATTTGCTTAAGATTTGGCTTTAAATCATGGTTGACATACAAACATACCCCACCACCCTTCTTGTTTTTCCTATCCTTCCTAAATAATGTGTACCCATTTAAGTTAACTGCCCAGTCATGTGTCTCATCCCACCATGTTTCAGTTATGCCTATTATATCATATTGTTTAGTGTATGCTAATGCCTCTAGTTCCCCCATTTTGTTATTTAGGCTCCTTGCATTAGTAAGCATACATTTAATATCATGCGTCTCTTGTTTATTTTGTGAATTACCAACATTACATAGCTTCTCTGTTCTGAGCTTGCCCCTCCCCCCGTCTCCACCCTCCTTATACTGTTCTAAAGCCCATCTCCTTTCTGTCCTATCTCCATTTTGTAGATTGCTATGACCCTCCCCCCCCTACTACTAGTTTAAAATCTCCTCCAACCTTCTAGCCATCCTATCCCCCAGCACTGCAGACCCCCTTCCGTTTAGGTGCAATCCATCACTACTATATAGGTTGTACCCAATCGCAAAGTCGGCCCAGTGCTCTAAAAACCCAAAACCCTCCTTCCTGCACCAAGACTTCAGCCACGCATTAACCTCTCTAATCTCCCGCTGCCTTTCCACTGTAGCACGTGGCACAGGTAATATCTCAGAGAATACCACCTTGGAGGTCCTTTTCTTGAGTTTGCTACCTAATTCTCTGAAATCATTCTTTAGGACCTTCCATCTTCCTCTTACTTTGTCATTGGTACCAACATGGACCATGACCGCTGGGTCATCCCCAGCCCCTCCCAATAATCCATCCACTCTGTCAGCAACATGCCGGACCCGAGCACCCGGGAGACAGCAAACTGTCCGGTTGAGCCGATCAGAGTGGCAGATTGCCATAACACACTCTTCCTCCAAAGAAAAACCTTGTATTTGTCTGTATCATACTTATTATATATTATCAGAAGCTCTGAAAGGTCTTTAAGACAAATAAAACGTATTGTATTGTATAAAAAGAACAAGCAGTCCTTCGTTATTTTGCTGCATCAATGCAGAAACATGCTGGATCTATGCAATCTAATAACAAAGATGTTTAAGAGCTTCACATGCCCCCGTACCTTGCTCGTTATACTTCTACCAACCTAACAAATTTAGATAACAGATTCCTTCTAGGAAATCAAATCTAAACATGGAAATACTTGCAACAAATGCGTTTTACATTTCAGCACCTTCTATTTTGTTAAAATAATTATAATTCTTGTTTGGGAATAAATGCTATGGAAAGTGTTGCCTTGTTACCTTGTACGCTGTTTGCTTGCTATAGTATAACTGTTAGTGTAATGGCAAATATTGCAAACATGATAAGATGATATAATGCAGCCTCCACTCTCTGCAATGTAATTTAATAAAATTAGTGAATATAAGAGGTTATTTGACTTTCATGAGTTTATATATTATGCAATGCAGTCATTACATAAGCACTTCAGATGGCAGTGAAACATATAACCTATTTATGAACCGAATAACAAATTCAGTAAGCAGAATCGTCTGCATTCCGAATCTCCTAAGTGCACTTTGAAGTAACAGCAGGCACAAGATGATGAATTAGATTGTGTTTTGGTTATAAATAAATGTTATAAACATTAAATCTTTAATATATAAATGAAAGAAGGGAAGTAATAGCATCATGGAAATTTAAATACACAGTGCAGAAAAAATATCAATACTCAAGTATTGTGTTAAGCAGCAAAATAGATATACATACAGTCAGAAACACATGTGTATATACAAACACATTGAGGTTCTACATTCACATGTGATAAGGCACATAAAAATGCCCTAGGCACATTACTCCCAGAGTACTTTGCAAAATATGCAAATAAGCAGACAGCATCCACATCAGACTTTTAATCCACATTTCTGTATTCTCCTTTGGCATGACTTGTTATTGTATAACACAGCTTTTAAACAAATGCATGGGTTAGGATCTGAATAAACCAACATGTATACAGTTTTGCCCTTTAGGGGCTCATCAGCATGGTGTCGGCTTTGGTTCATTTGGACATATCTCTAACAGCCTCAGGAATATAGTTCTCAAAATTGCAGTGATAAAAAAATAATCTCACTGAACGAAGTAAAAGATCAAATATTGTTGAACTACATCAAAATATCATAAGGCATAGTACTTTTGTAGTCTAGGGGAGTGTAAAAAAATTTAGGTTTACAATTGTAATGTTCTTGTGATATTTAGATGCATTACAGTATATTTGATCATTTACTTAATTCAGTGGGATTTGTCTATAGTGGATGGACAAGATAGTAGAAGCAACTAGCCATTAAAAGATTACTACAAGCAGCATGACCACAGAGATAAACACCTTACAGGGGTGTCATCAGCCAGCTTGGATATAGAGTTCCGGGCTAGCTAGTGTGAATTTTGTGAAGCTCTCATTGCAGAGAACGATAGGTCATTGGCTGAGAGTCATCAACTGATGCTCTTAGCCAAAGAATGTCAACCGCCATGGCTTACAGCTTCTGCAGATCCACAGAAACCAGATGCGTGTCACTGGAACACCATGGATTATTGGAGCCTGGCGTGGACACAGGTAAGAGGACAAACTGGGCCAGGGTACTCCTGACTTCATAATCTCTAAGGCAGGCTGTAGAATGCGGAGTACACGTAGAATCAATTCAAAACATATGGGGGAGAGATGAAATATTACTGAGATAGGCTGAAAATATTTTGAAAAAGGTGTAATATTTAGTGGAAAGGCTAGAGTATCAGGGCAATGAGGAAGGGTGAAAATGTGAATAACTGGTGCTGAAAATCTAGGATCTTAACACACCAATCAACTACAATTGTGTAAACAGTTTGCACAGATGTAGACTTATAAAGATGCCAAATGAATCCTCTTAAATTGCAAAATCATATGCACAGTAAAATTAAATGTTGGGTTTTATGTACTGAAACCATGAATTGTGGAAAAATTATAAGATGTTTTAAAATGTTAGTGCAGAAAATATCTATTAATATCTATTAATTAACTCACAATTACAAAATCTTAAAACAACCTTTTCAGGATTCCACTACTCAATTCTTTGTGATGCAGCTTCATTAAACTAGGATGACTTTGAACTCAATTAGACAATTCTTCAGTAGAATGCTACGTATAATGAAAAAGTATGATCTGCAAAGCATTGTTTTGTAAAATCTGTTTTGTTAGTTATTGATGTCATTGTAATGATGGTATTAAATCAGTGACACCTATGCAAAAGATTTCTTAATAATTTAACCATTGATTAAACAGATATTTACAATCCTATAAAGCCTTTATAGTACTGGAGACAACCGATCAAGGTCAAGATAGGGCCCGTAATAAAACAATGTTTAAAATTTATTGATTTATGTCTTTGTCCTTTTCAGCTGCAAACTGTTTTATTTGCTCTGTAATGATAAATTGTTTATCTTCTTTATGGAGGAATATATCTTGTGAAAGTTAACTTTGGGTAAGAAGCTATTGAGCTCCATGTTATATAAAATCAGTATGCTGTAGTATTGGCAATATAATTCCCATAGTTCATTTTCATTATCAATACAAAAAAAAATCCACCTCTTAATAAACCTGCGTGACGAAAATGAATGTTAAAAATCTGTAATGGACGACGAAAAAGGAAAAGATAGTAGTAATGTAGTACTGGGGATTACACCTTTAAATGTTGTCCCATTGAATCAATCTTCTGCTTTTGTAACCTATAGTAAAGAATATGTGCAAACTGGCGCTAAAAAGTGAAAAAAAGTGCACCATGTGTTCATCGTGAAATTAATCACTCCAATTTCATGATATAAATACACACAGAAATAAAACAAGTGAACAGCGCAAAATACCATAAAAACACAAACTAAAAAGCACTTAAAACCCTTAAAACATCAATTACATACATCATGTGTATATAGTGGGTGAATAATGGATAGAAATATTCCCTGTTGGAGGAGCATATATTTCTGTATATATATATATATATATATATATATATATATATAAAAAGGGAAAGCTCTCATAGGATAGTACAACAATAAGTATAAATAATAGTTGGTATCACACTCATATTTTATTGGTATCACACTCATATTTAACTGGCTCAGGTAAAAAAAACTTGAGTGTGACACTGGGATCTGGATGCAGAATAGCAACAGCTATCTCTTCAGAGACAAAGCAGAAGAAAGACAGGATACATCACAATAGTATCATATCCAAAAAGTAATACAAACCTTACATTAAGGTATATAAACTGTCAAAATATGGTATCCACAAGCATCACAACACGTTTCAATGGATTGCCGTCTTCCTCAGGTGCTATGACCAAGGTATTGTAGATGTCCACCTTTTAAATCCATTTCTGGCACCCGCCCCTGTGTGTCTCTCCATTTTGGTATCCCTTACGGCCGCCATATTGGTGCTCACGAGGGTTTACCATGTATTTATATATATATATATATAAAACTATTGTGCAATTTCAGGACAATTACGCTATTCCTGATAAATTCTATATAGACTTGAACCTCCTCAGCTAGATAATCAAGAAGATTAGATACAGATAGAGTGTCATGTTATCTATTAGTTTCAGGCATCATTTTAAAGCTAGTTGTGATGCTTCACTCTTAACCTGCATCAATATTGAGCTAAAAAAACTTAACAACATGCTCATAAGACCAATCCAGTAGTAAGATTGACTTGAGACCTCCTGCTTGTATTGCTTCGCGTTTCTGCTGTGATCAGATCAACACGAGACAACTCTCTGGTACCACCTCATGTCGTTGTATCATTCAGACTGTCATCAGGCAACCTGCCTTAAGCTAATTATGTGTCAATATTGAAATGGACCTTCATGTGGTGTTGAATGTATCTAGAGGTAGCGCGTCTTGTTAATGTGTGGAGTTAGGCAATCTGTTAGAGATGTGCATGGGCAACAATGTGCATTGGTTTGGCACTTCCGAAATTAGGCACTTCGGCACAGTTCGGCACTTCCGAAATTCAGGACTTTGGCTATGCCTACCCCTAACCCTATCCCTTACCTTAACCCTATCCCTAACCCTACCCCTACTTCTACCTCTATCCCTAAACCTAACCCGACCTCTACCCCTAACCCTACCCCTAAACCTACCCCTAACCGTTACCCTACCTCTAACCCTAACTCTACTTTTACCCCTAACCCTACCTTTACCTCTATCCCTACCCATAACCCTAACCCTACCCCACCCCTAACCCAACCTCTACCCCTAACAGAAATCTAACCCTACCCATACCTATATCCCTAACCATACCCCCTAACCCTATCCCTAACCCTACCCCCAATCCTTCCTCTACCCCTAACCCTACCTCTATCCCAAACCCTACCTCTACTCCTATCCCTAACCCTACCACTAGCTCTAACCATAACCCTGCCCCTAACCCTACCCCTAACTCTAACCCTACCACTAGCTCTAACCCTACCACTAGCTCTAACCCTACCTCTATCCATAACCCTACCCCTAACACTAACCCTAACCCTAACCCTACCCCTAACCATACCCTTAATGCTAACCTTACCTCTACCCCTACCCTTAACCCTAACCCTACCTCTACCCCTTACCCTAACCCTACCCTTACCCCTAAGAGGTAGGGTTAGGGTTAACGGTAGGGGTAGGGTTAGAGGAAGGTTGGGGTAAGGGTTAGGGGTAGGGTTAGATTCCTGTCATCATTCCCTTAGTTTTACCTCCCTCTCCTGCTTTGCCACTTATCAGAAATCCAAAGCACTTCAGCACTTCCGAAATTCGGCACTTCGGCAATTTGGTTCGGAACTTCCGAAATTCTGGAACATTTCACAATCATTATGGTCATTCTCGTAAATGATATTAGATAATTTCTTCCCAGAATTGAAGATACAATTCCAAGTTTATTCCTAGTTAAAATTAACCCTTATAGGAACAGCTAGGATAGATAGCAAAATGGATATTCATTTCTACACTGAGTCTCCACCAAACTGTCTCACTGAGTCTCCATCAAGCTGTCTCAATGATTCTTGATCAAACTGTCTCCCTGAGTCTCCATCAAGCTGTCTCACTGAGTCTCCATCAAGCTGTCCCAATGAGTCTTCATCAAAGTTGTGGCAGAACCTACCGCCGATTTTGTCTGTTTTGCCCCATTTTGACAGTTTTTTCCTTTTCCATTTGGGAGTTATGTTAAACGAACACCCTCCATTCATCTCCCAATCGAGGACCACCTCTGTGTACCCCATTAGAACTTTAACACCAGCAACTTAAGTGCAAAACCGCAAGGGAAGTAATGAATAAATACTTCCCCTGGGTGGCCGCCATTTCGTATAACCGAACACATGGCAGACAAAATAATGGTGGCCATCTTATCTCCCGAATGTGGGCAGCGGTACTTGGTCATCTAGTGCCTGAAACTCTTTTCAGCTAGGCACTCGTGCGAACGCTGGTGGATTCAACCACTGCAGGAAGATTCAACCACTCTTATAGTAATATGGAGGTCATAATGACCCCCAGAGTTTTTAATGCAGGGGGGTAGGAATTGTTAATATTTTTTTCAAGGAGGGAGCTGGTAGCGCTGCCGGCTCCCTCCTTGCTTTTTTTTGAGCATGTGTAGTGTTATTTTTGTCATAACGGCCGAAAACTAATTATATTTTACTGAATTTCATGCGAAAAATGAATGTTTTACAGACTAAATTCATAATGGACAAATGTAATTTTTATTAAGTACGAATTCATTCATATGAAACAAAAATTTCACTGGTGCACATGTCTAGTGTGCACCTAAATTGGTGCAAGGTATACTGGTGGTGGGCAGAACAACTCAAGAGTGATGCTCTATCTATCTATCTATCTATCTATCTTGATATCTACAGTTTTGCTCAAAAGTTTGCATACCCTTGGACAATTGGTAATATATGTACAATTTTTAAAGAAAACATCAGTCAGCAGACAAAACACATTTCATTTATTTCTTATGGGATTCAAATTCAAATGTAACTTATAACAGAATGGAATAATCAAAACAAAACATGGCAACAAAGAAAAAAATGAAATGACCCCTGTTTTATAGTCTGCATACCCTTAGTCTTGTAATAGTTGTCTATGAAGCCCCTACTTCTTGCAGTTGGTATAGCTGCCCATTTGTCTTGGCAAAATGCTTCTAGGTCATGCAAAGTCTTCAAGGTGTTTTGGGGAAAATTGTAACTGTCTTTGTAGTCACATTTGCACAGTAAAGGGTCCGTTCTGGCAACACGACCATGCAGCTCATGTTTGTTCAAGTATCGTTGTATTCTGCTCCTTGAAACAACCACACCGTCTTTTTCCAGAGGAGGACCTGTATTTCTCCTGAGATTACCTGTGGGTTATTATTTTCATTCCGGACAATTCTTCAGGCAGTTGTGGCTGAAATCTTTCTTGGTGTACCTGACCTTGGCTTGGTATCAAGAGATCCTTGAATTTTCCACATCTTGACTGTTTGAACAGTACAAACTGGCATTTTCAAGGCTTTGGATATCTTTTTATATCCTTTTCCATCTTTATAAAGTTCCATTACCTTGTTACACAGGTCTTTCGACAGTTTTTTTCTGGTCCCCATGTATTTAGTAAAGCAGACCTGGTGGGTCAGAAAAAATAGGGCGCCCCCTAGTAGATTACCATATATATATACAAAAATAAAACATAACCTTTAATAGTTACTGCAATAAAATACTAATACCTATAATAGAAAAAAATAATAAAATAAATTGAAAAGAAAAAAATATGAAGATATAGATAGGTGAGTAGTCGTGCCTGGATGGGATATATAGCCTAAGGATGCCATCTAAGGAATATCAAATAGAATCAAAATCAAAAGAAAATCCCCCCACCATGTTTAATCTATCTCTAAGTGGTAATAGTACCTCAGGATAGTGTTAGTATCCTAAATATGAGAGAATCTCTAATGCTTCTATGAACTCTCCCTACAAAATCCCTTAACAGTAACCAAACAAGGAATCTAATGGGGTAATAGGTAGCAAATTGTTGCCAACTTAGGGGGAGAGAAATAGGTAGAGAAATAATGCAAAAAATAATAAACTAGGTCTATTGCGGAGTAGCTAAATTGCTAGTCTGGAAGTAAAACTTTGTGGATACAGTGTTGCTTGTATCTTTGCTACTGTGTTAAACACAGTCTCTTAGAGTGGGGAATGAGTGTCAGATAAAAAATCAATATAGCAAGGATAATGCTGAAAACGTTATCTGACGAATCGATCAGAGTTTCCTGACGAATAGATCAAAATTTCTTGTCGCCCATACCCTCCCCCAATCTAGCAAGTCGCACTTCAAATAAAACGACTAAGAAATTGTCAGGGTACCTGAAGTCTCTACCTCCGAGAGAGGTAGAGACTTAGACGTTCATCCGTCCGGACGCCATGTTTCCTCTGTTCCTCGCGGTCGACCCGCTCACACAAACGCCGGCCGCGAGGGAGTCTCTTCCTTTTGTAGCATGGTGCCCGGAGGCCGACGTCATCACGCCAATCCGGAACGACCTGTCACTCAGTCCGAGACAGACTAATCAGGTTTCGTCGGAGGCGTGTCTATCCTCTCTAGCCAGGGTATTTAAACATACTTCGCCCTGTTGCTCATTGCCCTGTCGTGGTTCTAGCCTGTCTAGTCACACAGTGCTCTGGTGTTTCTCAGTTATCCTTTTGGTTTCGACCCGGCTTGTTTCCTTACTCTGTTTACCTCCGTTATCCTTGACCCGGCTTGTTCCTCGCTTACCTGTCTTCTCGTTCCCTCGACCTCGGCTTGTCTCTGACCATTCTCTATACTCTCTGTACGTTAGCCCGGCCATTCTAAGGACCGGTATACGTATCCTGTACCTGTTTGTACTTTGCGTGTTGGATCCCTGTCCCGATCCTGACATTACGACAGGGCCAATGGATCCTGCAGGTACAAACAGTCAGGTTGGTTCCTCTGATTCCAGGTTTGACGCCATGGAACACAGAATGGACCAAATGGCCTTAGCACTACAGGCATTGTTGTCTCGTGCTAATAATCCTCCAGAGGAGACGCGTCCTACTCCTATTTCCCCTGTAGGTTCAGGCCTAGAGGTAGCTACTGTAGGTGCCTCTTCCCGTGTTACTCCACCTGTACGTTATGGTGGGTCACCTGAGAAGTGTCGTGGTTTTTTAAACCAGATCAGCATTCACTTTGAATTGCAACCTCGCTCCTATCCTACCGATAGGGCAAAGGTTGGGTTTATTATCACCTTACTCATTGAGAAAGCTCTGAGATGGGCTAACCCATTATGGGAGAACGATAACCCGTTGGTATACAATTATACTGCCTTTGTAGCTGCTTTTAGAAGAACTTTTGACCCTCCTGGTAGAAAGGTCAATGCAGCCAGATTACTGTTGCGCCTGAGACAGGAGAACCGAACATTAGTGGATTATGCACTAGAGTTCAGGTCTCTGGCGTCAGAAGTTAAGTGGAATGAACAGGCTTATATGGATGTATTCTTGAACGGGTTATCAGATGTTATCCTTGACGAAATTGCTACTAGGGAGCTACCAGAGAATTTAGAGGACTTAATTTCGTTCATTTCTCGTATTGATGAACGTATAAGAGAAAGACAGAACACTCGAGAGAGGAACCTAAGACCTGCCTTTAAATTAGCACCCGCATTTCTAAGTCCTGAGTCCAATACCTCACTAATTCCTGAACCTATGCAGATAGGCAATACTCATCTCTCAGAAGAGGAGAGACTGTACAGGAGAAGGGAGGGATTGTGTATGTATTGTGGAGTCAGAGGTCATTTACGCCTGAATTGTCCTGTTCGCTCGGGAAACGCCCGCACCTAAGTTTCTCTAGAGGACAGGCCTTGGGTGTTTCTATTTTGTCCTCTACGCATAATTACAAAAATCACAGGCTTTTACTACCAGTTTCTTTAACATGGAAGAAGGAAGTACTTAAGACCGTGGCATTGATAGATTCCGGCGCTGCTGAGAATTTTATCGATCAAGCCTTTGCCACTAAGCACACTATTCCTTCCCAGTTAAGAGAGATCCCCTTGGCCGTTGAGGCCATTGATGGTAGACCACTACTCGAGCCTGTTATTACTCGTGAGACTATATCCATGAGCCTGTCTGTTGGTATCTTACACGAGGAGAGTATATCTCTTATGCTTATTTCGTCCCCTTCCGTTCCCATAGTCCTGGGGTATCCATGGTTAAAGAGACATAACCCTACTATCGATTGGGAGTTAGGGGAGATACTCTCGTGGGGTCAGGGTTGTCAGGAGAGGTGTTTACAGAAGGTATTCCCTTTGGCTGTAATTTACACACCTGACACTACTATCCAGCCTAAAGAGAGACAGATACCTCCTTTGTACATGGACTTAAAGGCAGTATTCGATAAAAAGAACGCTGATACTCTACCTCCACACAGGTCCTTTGATTGTAAAATTAACCTATTACCTGGTACCATGCCTCCTAGGGGCAATGTATACCCTCTATCCACTAAAGAGAATGCTGTTTTAGAGGAGTATATTCAGGAGAATTTAGACAAGGGATTTATCAGGAGATCCTCATCTCCTGCCGGGGCTGGGTTCTTTTTTGTTAAGAAGAAGGATGGGTCACTCAGACCTTGTATCGATTATCGAGGGTTGAATAAAATAACCATCAGGAATGCCTATCCTATTCCCTTGATTACAGAACTCTTTGATCGGTTAAAGGGCTCTAAGATTTTCACCAAGTTGGACCTCAGAGGGGCGTACAACTTGGTGAGAATTCAGCAAGGCCATGAGTGGAAGACAGCGTTTAATACCCGCTATGGTCATTATGAGTATACGGTCATGCCTTTTGGTCTCTGTAACGCACCTGCAGTTTTCCAAGATTTGATTAACGAAGTTCTTAGGGAATTTCAACATGATTGTGTTATTGTCTACCTGGATGACATACTCATACACTCTAAAGAGATTGAGACCCACCATCGACAAGTCAGACAGGTATTACACAAACTTTTACAACATGGTTTGTACTGTAAACTTGAGAAATGCAGTTTTGACCAGACCCAGATAGACTTTCTTGGATACGTGATTTCTGGGGAGGGCTTTAAGATGGATCCTGACAAACTCCAGTCTATTTTAGATTGGCCATTGCCTCAGGGACTCAAAGCTATTCAGAGATTTATTGGCTTCTCTAATTATTATAGACGCTTCATTAAGGGCTACTCGTCTATTATTGCGCCCATCACCAATATGACCAAACAAGGGGCGGATACTAAGACATGGTCTACTGATGCTCTAGCTGCTTTCAAGAGTCTCAAAGAACTTTTTGCTTCTGCTCCAATACTAGTCCATCCGGATACGACCTTACCGTTCCTGCTCGAGGTCGATGCCTCTGAGACAGGAGTAGGGGCGGTTCTGTCACAAAGATTGGGGGTAGATAAACCATTGCACCCATGTGGTTTTTTTTCTAAGAAACTTTCGGGCCCTGAGAGCAGATATGACATCGGCGACAGAGAACTCTTAGCAGTCATTAAAGCCTTAAAGGAATGGAGACATTTATTAGAGGGAACCTTACATCCTATTACTATCCTGACGGACCACAAGAACTTGTCCTACATTGGGGAGGCTAAGCGCCTGTCCTCTAGGCAGGCTCGTTGGTCCTTATTCCTGACTCACTTCAACTATGTGCTGACTTATAGACCTGGTTCAAAAAATTCTAAAGCCGATGCCTTATCTCGCCAGTATGAACCTTCTACTGTACCTGAGCCGGTCCTTTCCTCTATAGTTCCGAAATGCAATATTGTTGCTAATACGAATCTCAGGATTCATTCTCCGTTACTGGCCGAGATCGTTAAGCTACAACATTTAGCACCTAGACAGACTCCTGTGGGTCGACATTTCGTTCCTCCTGCTCTTCAACTGGAACTGTTGCAGTGTTTCCATAACAGCAAGATGGCGGGACATCCTGGTATTCGCAAGACTTTTGCGTTGATCTCTAAGGATTTCTGGTGGCCTGCTTTACGCAGGGATACTAAAGATTTCATCGCTGCATGTGAGGTTTGTACTAAGACCAAACAACCTCATACGCTTCCTTGTGGATTCCTGCACCCCTTAGAAGTTCCAGAGAAGCCGTGGTCCTGCTTGGCCATGGACTTTATTGTCGATCTACCTATCTCTAAAAAACAGACTGTTATCCTCACCGTGGTTGACAGATTCACTAAGATGGCACACTTCATTCCTCTGCCTAAGCTTCCATCTTCTCCCGAATTGGCCGAGATATTCGCTAGGGAGATTTTTCGCCTACATGGGATACCCTCTCAAATTGTGTCTGACAGAGGTTCCCAATTTATTTCCCGTTTTTGGAGGTCCTTCTGTTCGCAACTTGGTATCAAATTGAACTTTTCTTCTGCCTATCACCCTCAGTCTAATGGAGCTGCTGAACGTACCAACCAGAAAATTGAACAATATTTGCGATGTTTTGTTTCCGAACACCAGGATGATTGGGTCGGTTTGATTCCTTGGGCAGAGTTTGCACACAACAATCTCGTTTGCGATTCTACTCATTCAAGCCCCTTCTTCATGAATTATGGCTTTCACCCGTCTATTCTTCCTTCGGCTTCTCCTTCCCAGGGGGTGCCGTCGGTTGATGTTCATGTTGCTAATTTGAGGAAGTTGTGGGATCAAACTCGGCAAATCCTTACGCACAATTCTATGCTGGTTAAGAAACATGCTGATAAACGTAGAAGGGCGGCTCCGCTCTTTGTTCCGGGTGATAGGGTATGGTTGAGCACGAGGAACATCCGTTTAAAGGTGCCCTCCATGAAGTTCGCTCCCCGTTATATTGGACCTTACAGGGTGTTGTCTCGTATCAATCCAGTTGCGTATCGTCTAGCTCTTCCTGATACCTTACGCATCCCTAACTCGTTTCATGTGTCGTTGCTGAAACCTCTTATTTGTAACAGGTTCTCCTCCACAACAGCCCCTCCTTGTCCTGTTCAGGTGGAGGGTCAGGAGGAGTATGAGGTTAACTCTATTATTGATTCTCGTATCTCCCGGGGGAAAGTACAATATCTGGTCGATTGGAAGGGATACGGTCCTGAGGAGAGGAGTTGGGTACCTCAGGAGGATGTTCATGCTCCTCGTCTCCGCAGGGCGTATCACTCTCGCTTTCCATCTCGTCCCGGTTCTTTCCGCCCGGTGGGCGTATCTGAGGGGGGGGGTACTGTCAGGGTACCTGAAGTCTCTACCTCCGAGAGAGGTAGAGACTTAGACGTTCATCCGTCCGGACGCCATGTTTCCTCTGTTCCTCGCGGTCGACCCGCTCACACAAACGCCGGCCGCGAGGGAGTCTCTTCCTTTTGTAGCATGGTGCCCGGAGGCCGACGTCATCACGCCAATCCGGAACGACCTGTCACTCAGTCCGAGACAGACTAATCAGGTTTCGTCGGAGGCGTGTCTATCCTCTCTAGCCAGGGTATTTAAACATACTTCGCCCTGTTGCTCATTGCCCTGTCGTGGTTCTAGCCTGTCTAGTCACACAGTGCTCTGGTGTTTCTCAGTTATCCTTTTGGTTTCGACCCGGCTTGTTTCCTTACTCTGTTTACCTCCGTTATCCTTGACCCGGCTTGTTCCTCGCTTACCTGTCTTCTCGTTCCCTCGACCTCGGCTTGTCTCTGACCATTCTCTATACTCTCTGTACGTTAGCCCGGCCATTCTAAGGACCGGTATACGTATCCTGTACCTGTTTGTACTTTGCGTGTTGGATCCCTGTCCCGATCCTGACAGAAATAAGCTGACTACCTAGCTAGCTAAAGAGACAGGACTAGCTGGTGACCAAGCTCCTATCTAATCTTACTGCCTTGTACCTGACACGTGTTTCGACGCTGCTAAACACGCCTTCTTCTGAGGCTAAACAGGTATTGCGAGCATCGGTGGTTCTTTTTATAGCCCTATTCACCTGGTTAAAGCAGGGGGCGTGTACATCGTGTTCGCACCAAGAGGACCCGGTCACGGACATGCCACGCCCCTAGTGACATATCGTCGTAGGATAGGTTGATTCCTATTCACACATCTCTGCACTCATTAACTATGTGAGTGCCAATATCTTATGGCTATTAAATCTGTTGTAATGTAGTCACATAGATAATCCCTGAGCGATGGAAAACACACAGTAGTGAGAGTGAAAGAAGGATTCAACCAATATTTACATCAATAGAGAACCTTGGTCTAGTATAATCTGGAAGGAATTATTATTATTCCCATACTAGAGTCCGGAATAGAGACCAGCATGAACACTGGGGGCATGCTAAAACCAGATAATAAATGTACTGGTCTTAAATTGATATGTATGCCCCTATTAAACTGGTATACTGTATAATGTAGCTACATGAACTTGGAGAGTGAATTAAATTACATTATACTGACTAAAGCCAAATGACAAGGAAGAAGCTGGTTTTAGCCCTCTTAGGCTCTCCACAGAGATTCCAGCTTAAAAGATGGTCTCATATCCAGATAAATTTAATAGGTGCAGGTTGATGTATACTTGCTTAATCATGAAAGAGTGTATATGTTTAGGGTAAAGAAGAGTAAACCACCGATGCTATAATCAAATGAAAAAAAGGGAAGAACGATGAGTTAAAGAAACAAAAATATGTACAGTTTTATAAAAAATATGTATATATATATAATACGATTACATAAATACTATCCTTGGTGAATTTATTTCTCAATAAAGGGAGTGAACGTGAATCCCTCATTTAGCCCATTGGGGGCCGAAGTTTTGAACCTATAAATCCAGTAACACTCTCTTTTGAGGAGGGTGAGGTCTAAGTCACCCCCTCTGCGTCCTACAGTCACCTTTTCAATCCCTGCGAACCTGACTCCTTCGGGGTCTCCAAAATGTTGGTTTCTTATATGTCTCGCCACAGGGGTGTCCCTAAGGTTTCTCACAGAGTGTATATGCTCCATGTTCTTCTATATCCCCATGTATCTAGCCTGCTCAATGCATTCAACTGAGTGCTAACAAACTCATTGACCATTCAATCACAGACACTTATTGCAATTTAAAAAGCCACAGGTGTGTGAAATTAACCTTTCATTTCCATTTAACCTGTGTGTATCACCTTGTGTGTCTGTAACAAGGCCACAATTCAAGGGTATATACACTTTCGATCAGGGCCATTTGGGTGATTTCTGTTATCATTATGATTTAAAAAGTAGCCAAACAATTATGTGATAACAAATGGCTTCATATGATCACTATCCTTCAATAAAATAAAAAACATTTTCATTCATTTTTCAAAATCAATGCAAAAACGTCACAATTTCTGCCAGGGTGTGCAATCTTCTGAGCACAACTTTATCCATCAGCTATTTTCTTTACGGGATTGAAACGTTGCGGGACCCACATTCTGGGGAAATTAAACATACATTGAAATTTCTTTGGTGTTGCAGCTAGACAGAGAGATAGATAAGAGAAACTATAGATAAATACACAGAGCTAGATAGACAGAGAGACAGACATACAGAGATGGGTAGACAGATAAGTAGATATGTATAGATAGATAGACAGAGATGTATAGATAGATGATAGATAGATGGATGGATGGATGGATGGATGGATGGATGGATAGATAGATAGATGAGGCATATGTGCTTTGTTACATATAATTACATGAAGGACACATTTTAAATAAAGCACAAGACATGTTATACCCAAATAAAAGACATCTGGAAAAAGCTTTATATAAAACATGATGATTTCACGCCTGAATATGATGACATTTTCCTGTACACATAATCAGAAGTGCAACATATTTTTGGAAATGCTTTCAATGTGTTTTATAGGAAATAGTGAAACAATTTTAGCCTGTGGTCAAGGTTTATAGCGTTTTAAAGATGAAACAATCCTTGGACTCTGGCACAATCTCGGAATGCAGCTGCACCCTTTGGTCAGAAGTGTTAGGACATGCCAATGTCAGCTGTGTGCAAACACATTCTTTATTTAGCACATGTGTGTTTTCTTTACAGTAACCAGACAAGCTGTCCATTGCTTCATATGTGGATATGAATACTTGAAAGGAAAATTGCCACTTAACCCAGCACAAGCAACATTTTAAAAGGTTGGAGAGTAAATAGCTGTGCCCACATTCTGCCTGGATTCTATTGCTTCCTTTTTAATTTATGAAAACAATATAAATTTAGCACAGGTCAGTATTGGAAAAGTTTAAAGCCTTCATCTGTTACTGGTTTACAATGCCTATTACTTTTAGGCAGCCAGTCTAGTAAAAGCAAAAGTGCTATAGAATGTACAACCATTATTATGGAGCAGAACTTTTTATTCTACATTTGTTTATTGTAACAAATCACAGTCAGGGCTTTTTTGACTATCGAGTTATGGGGATCTAACAAACAACTGAAAATAGTTATTAAATAATTAGGTCAAAAATACATTAGCAAATAATATCACATACATGCTCAAACCGGTTGGCAACCCACCAAAACTTACTAAAAGTTATCAATTCAGATGAAATCCATAAGTTTATCGCAAACTTGGAATAAGAAAATTCGAACTATAAACTGATCCATATTCATTATCTCCACACTGATTATAAAGTAGTCCAGATGACGAAACTATTCCTAAATTAGTGTCAACTAGCTCAGAAATTAATAGAAAACAAAACAGCCTCATAAAATGTAAATAGGCTAATAGGCATAATCACTAAGTGGGTGCAGAATTAAAAATCATACTTACGATGCTACTCATGCATATAGATCTACCTCTGCGGAGTTTCAAATATTCCCTTCTTCTATTTATGTTGTCAGCTGTCAAATTAGTGATAGCAAGTAATTGGAAAAATGCAAAACACTTTGGACATAAAGAATGGATGACGAGAGCAGAACATTTCAGGGTCTTAGAGGAGCTCAGATGGTCATCTGAAGGGAAAACTGCACATTATAATGTTATTTGGGAACCGTGGACCACATATATGGATAGTAACCTTGACACACACCAAAAAAAGGTATAAACAAGGTACTAAGAATATATGCCACTATATATTCACCATTCATACATTAACATTAAGCGGGTATAACAACGCGAGAAGGTGCGATAGGGGATGTCAACTCTTATTCCCTACCCTTCCATGATGAAACTTACTATACTCTCAAGGTGGGAAACTTTGCCCAGTCAGCAGTGTTTTCTCCCCATTTATCCACTTTATTAACTAAACTACTCCCTATAAGAAATATATGTGTTAATGTACTAATGCAATACTTCAATAACAGAAGTTAGTCAGATAATATTGAAAATATTGTTATTGTTTAGTGTTTATGACCTCCCCCTCCCCCCTTCCCTTTCTCCCTTGCCCCACTTCTCCAGCCCCCCCCCCCCTCCAACCTCCCACTAACCTGAGTGATCTTCTTAAAATGGAACATTGTTAAAGAACTAAATTGTTTAAAGCAATTTACTGGAACTATATACCCTTGTTTGTATTAGGATGTGTTATCCATATCGTATGTTCCAAGTGATTACTCTTTGTCTATTCCAAATTTCTCAATAAAAAGAAATTACATTTAAAAAAAATCATACTTACTTCACATGTGCATCACATGTATGAGTGAAATATAAAGCACGGCTACTCTGGACAACTATGGACCTTTATGCATATTTTTACATGGTCCAATCAAGACTATTTAACAATGTAGTCATTCCCCATGGATTGACTCACTTCAAGGAGTAGACTTATCGTCCATGATGCCAAGAGCCTGTGATGCCATTCCCCTTGGTTTCTTGCCCTGATTAATCAATTTTGTGTATGGTTAAAATTTGTCATCAGGAGGGATGTTGCTACGGTCCAGAACCATGGGGATTGAGCCAAAAAGAAAATTAAATTACTCCTAAAATAACAGGAGGTGGGAAGAGGTGGGGAAATATAATGTTGTATAAAGACCTTGTCTATTTATATCATGTCCCCTCCCCTCTGACCATGACAGCATACTGGTGATGCTCTCCAGGATCTTAATGAATGCATAGACAGCAGCAAGCATATGTTGCACAGTCAGGTATACAATGCTATCGCCACTGTACCTAACTAATAGAGGAAAGTTCTGTTCCCACACACCCCCTGTCATCAGAAGGTAACACCCGTTCCCCCTAAGTAGCCTAGAGGAGCACTATATTACCAATGTTTCTTTTACCAATAGGCAGTTTCTGTGAGAAGCCCAATGTAAAATTATTAACAAGCAAGAACAATAACCCCTTGAGGACACAACTTCAGAAGTAAAAGGTCAGCAGAATGGAAAGTTTCTGTTGTGTCCTTAATGGTTTAATATCTTCTACTCTCCTTTAAAGGTAGAGCTATGCAGCTCCATCCGTCTCAGAAATGCCTATAGTAATTACCATGCGCTGCATGCTGGTGACAGACTGCCAATGGTGGACCAGCCCCAACCTCTCCCTTTGCTGCCCCTCCCCACCTTGTCCAGGAGAACTTGACCTTGGCAACTGGAACAGTTGGTAAGTTATTTTCTTATTATTTTTCTTATTTTGTCTTTCTTTTTTTGGGGGCGCGGGGGTGGCAGATGAATAAAGGTTAGTCTAACCAAAAAACAAACAAACTGTTTTCATAAAACAAAGATTTTGGTTGGCCTAACATTTTTAATGTTACAGTTTGTTTATATAATTAGCTAACATTTAATATATCTAAAGCTTGCTTCCATTTCTCTTTAGGGACAATGTGAGTTCAGTCACACATGTGAATCCACAACACTTACTTAATCCCAGAATGCTATATCTGTCACTGTATGTGCGGTATTCTGGGGTAAAGCCATGACCAGTCAGGAATTCATGGGCGTGCAGTCAGCTCACTGGCTGCCATAGCTGTAGTATACATCACTGTGCTGTAATCTGAAATAGTACATACAATTGCATTCCATTCATAGCAATTATGTAAAACCTATACTACTATTATCTCAACAAGGAATGGTCCAATTTCATTGGTTTCTATCCTACAAATTAGTATTTTTTATTATTATTATTATTATTATTATTATTATTATTATTATTGCCATTTATATTGCGCCAACAGATTCCATAGCGCTTTACAATAATTTATCAATTTAATGGTATTTATTGTCTTGACTTTGGAAGGACAAGAGTCTGACTTGACCCTATAACATGGCTTTAACAAGGGTTAACAGTGATTTAACCCCTTTAGGTTCAAACGTAGAGCATAGCTATTATAGATGGAGCACTAATCACAGATGTATCCATAGGGATAGGTTAATTTGTACAGTGTATATAGTGCTCTGTCATTTTGGTATAACAGGTGCACTTTATGATTTGTTCTGTAATTACCTTTTGAACTCACCCTTTAGTGAATCATGTTAAACCCTCATTTACTTTGTCGACTGGCTGAAATTTGCTTCCATTGCTCACACTGTTTACAAAATCCCCCTCTGATCTCGGTGACAAACCTCAGCATTATCCGTGATTTTTTTTATAGACCTGTTGGTAACCCACATAAATAAAAAACTTCAGAGCACTCGCTGACACATCTACATATTTGAGTGATTGCTCATTTGCTGCCAGGCTTCATTTCCTGCTACTAAAACAGCTGTGTTGTTCTGTAGGTATCTGCAGAATACAGTTTTGCACTTCCTGTAAAATGCTGAAATTTATTTTGCTCCTCAAATGACACTGACCTGGAGTGTAACAGACCTGCTAGTGATGTCATTAAAGAAAAGATGACTCACGCTCTCACCTCTTAATCACTGTGTCTAATGGATCACTATTACCAGCCGTGTGTTACTTATGTAACCTTGGTGTCAGCTGACTAATATGATAAGCCATTATGGCCCGGATTTTATATTTTTGGATACGCTTTTCAAAAGATATAATATTTTTGGATAAACTTTTAAAATGATATTTCAACATATTAAAATATCAAAAAATATATTATATATTATATTATATATATATATAGTGTTCAAGTAGAGATTGTAGCCATATTAGTGTGTGTGTATATATATATATATATTGGAAATATATACCGGATATAGGCCTTCATGCATGTCCTGTGTCTCTTGGATTGTTTTTTTTTCTCTCTCTCCCCCCTCACTCTGTAATCTTCACTCAAGATATTTATGACCCTCTGTGAGAATGGTGTCTATTTTCTATCAAACCTGTGTCTTTTCTGCACTCATGTCACTTTAACCCCTGTATCATAACTCAACTTTGAATTCTATGTGTCGTCTTGCTCAGAAATGATTTAGACTTGAGAAAGGGAGGTTCTCCCGAAAGCTCGTCATTACAAAATTCTGTTGGTCCAATAAAAAAGGAATTACAAGATAAGAATTGAATCTGTTTTTTTACATATATAAATAAATAAATGTATATATATGTAGCAATGTATCAAAACATATCAACATTTTACAAAATTTTTATATTTTTCATAATATTAAATAATTTTAAAAGTTATTCCAAAAATATTAAGTCATTTAAAAAACTTTGAACAATATTAAATCGAGACCTACATTTGATAGAGATGGTGAACTGTTCAAAAAATATGAGTTGGTCTCAGAACACCTTTTTTTGAAGCTGTACATGTTTATTATTATTATTATTGGTATTATTTATATAGTACCAACATAATCCACCACGCTTTACACTTACAGAATGGGAATAAATGGCAGCAAGTAATTGAAGCACACAATATTAACAGAGATAAGAGGTCACATCTCAAACAAGCTTCCAATTTAATTGAAATGGTCAATCTAAAGTATATCATTTCATGTAAAAGCCATAGCATAGCATGTCCCCGCAGTCCTTTCTACTTACACGGTTGCTGGTGATCCCACGCTGGCGATCGCGTTGTGAGGACTCACCTGGCAGCCCAGGGAGTACCCCTCCATCTGTTTCGGCCCCCCTGGGCCATGTGATCGCGAGGTCCATGTCAATGCCAGCAGGGGGAGTGCATGTAATGACAAGTACTCCCCCTGCTGCATGTAAAAAAAACAAAAAAAACATTTAATATCAAAATACAGTCTGTTTAGTAGCCACTTAGTCACAAACACTGGCCAAAATCGGCGTTCAAATTAGTTTTTTGCATTTTTCACACACAAACAAATATTAACACTAACTTTGGCCAGTGTTTGTGACCAAGTGGCTACTAAAAAAGACTGGACATACCCCATTTGCAATACCTTGGGTTGTCTACTTTTGCAATTGGTTTGCCATCATGGGGGTAAATCTCATTTCTGGGCTACCATACGGTCTCAAAGGCAAACTAAACAATTTGGTGAATTTCAATGTGAAAAAAATGAGAAATGTAACATGCTATATTTGACCCTGTAACTTTCCAAAACACCATAAAACCTGTACATAGGTGGTACTGTTTTACACGTGAGACATCGCTGAATACAAATATGTGTATTTCATTGCAGTAAAAGCAAACAGTATTATGACATTCACAGTTAGAATGTCATGTAGAACTTAACATTTTTAATAAATTCTTATTTTCTCCCATTTTTTTAGATTTTATTCATAATAAATTATGTTTCATACCTAAATATTTGATGTTAAATGAAAGCCCTGTTACCCCTGAATAAAATCACATATAATAGGTGTGGGTGCACATAATATGAAAGAGGCGAATTACGACTGAACAGACATATAGCAAAAAAAAACCAAAGTTTTTGTTTACGTTTTGTTTTGATCACAACATGTACATTTGGCTCAGTCCTTAAGGGGTTAAATATCAAGATCCATATATAATACAGAATGCACACTATAACAACCATAATGGTGAGGTTCAAAAACTTTAGTAAGTAGATATGTTTATATGGTTTATATGGCTGTCCAATCACAGACTTACCAATGCAGCTCAATGAGAAATCTTTACAAGGCAGGTGCTCTGGGCATTTGCTGCCTCTTGAATTTAGTTCGACTGAGCTAACTAAACCAGGAAGTAATATGACCAGTTGTTTGTTCCAAAGTCAAAGGAGTGTAAAGAGTCTAGTTCATAAAAGTGTAAATTTCTATTGAAATCTGCACTTTTTGAAAAATGAAAAAGAAAGTGACACTCTCTTCACACATTAAGCTTTTCAGCAAGCTTAAGTTGTTTAGAGGTCTGAAGTGACAGGGGATATTGCTGTATAAAACTCACTTGTTCTTTGGTTACAGCAAAAGTACAACAGCTCTAAAAATGGACAACAAATTAAAAATACATTATTGTTGTGCATGTATAACATATATTGAATTTCAGCAACAGGCCTGACTCATATAAGCTTGTTTAATTGAATTGCCCTTTCTGTGTGGTATAGATTAGACTTGTGAATTCTGGTCCTCCAAATTCTGTTAACTCAGAAGCGCCATATGGACATATAACCGAACAAATGACCTGTACAATTGACAAGCATGTTTGTTTGATTCATGATCGGGAGCTCCGTCCATAGCACAAAAAAAAAAAAGAGATTTATGGAAAAAAAAGATGATTGATGGTGAGTGAATAGGGAAAAAATAAGAAGCGGGGAAAAAAAATCTATGATAATACATTATATATTGAAAACATATATAAATATTGATTTATCTCTTTTTTTACTGCTTTCCCTCTTTTTCCCTCTTTTTAACTTGACTGTAAATCAAATAGCACAAAAATGCACCTATCAGTGAACTGGAAAATAAATTCATAATATTTGTATTTTACAGTATACTGATAGGCCCATTTTGTACATTTTATTTTTGGTTCGTTCAAATCATTTCCCCAATTATTTATGCATGGACAATATTCAAATGAGCCAAATCACCACGTGGATGACTATCGGATTACCCAAACTAAATGTATTTATTTATTTTTATTTATTTATCAAAGCACGTACTAGTAAAGTTTGGCAGCAAAAAAATTAGTCCGGAAAAACGTTTAGCCTATTTAAGTAAAAAAAATTAAGCTTCCACATATCAGAAAAAGATTAAAAAGATACTGTTGACAAAAGGAGAACTTTTCTAAATCTGTCTGAATTTATACATGTTACATATCTATGTATAAATTGATTCAGAGAGACATGTATACAGTCTACAAAGAAAGCTTTGCCATTGGTCCTGTTGTTTATGACACTTGACAAGAAATGTGTTCTACATAGACTGAGTTTAACACTGATACAATTATGAGTATAAAAGAACCATGGTATACAGATATTAACTAAACTCTTTCCATACATTTTTACATTTGCACTGCATATCCAGCAGGCATTTAAATGGTCAATGCTCAATAGATCAGAACAACATAGTTAGCAGAGCAGATGTACCATAAAATCTTCATTATGAATACCAAACATATCTCAGTATCCACTAACACACTTCCAGCAAGTCATTTAGTCTTTAAATGAAACAAGAGGAATCATTGCGAGAGACATTATATTTGTAATAGTTTGCGAAACAGCAAACTGTTTGTCCAAAGGCTGTGGATTCCCAGACATGTGTATAATAGCCCCAATGATAATGAAGTATTTCTAGTTGAAAATGTACAAATAGTACAACATACTGTCAAGCAGAGACATGCTATGCCCAGTCATACTGTGATTGTATAGCATCTGAAGAATGTAACATCTGTGATATAGACTTTCCTGGATAGCTCTTAGATTTTCCATGGAAATGTTGTACTATATAAATATTACACAGATTTTTTATTTTTTTTTACTTATTCTTATGTAATATGTGACTATGAGTGTGTACATGGTTATGTTGTTAGATGTGAATCAGTTTTAACTACAAATGATACATTATGGCAGATAGCTCAGATATTGATAGCTTCTTTGATAACACTACTACACACACTGCTGAAGATACACACAGCTACGTACACGTTGACACGCACACTAACACACACACATTGACACACATAGAGAAAGAAAGGAAGAAAGGAAGGAAGGAACAAATGTAGGAAGAAAGAATGAAAAATAAATCTTATTTGCAATTTAGTGCTGTGGCCACAATCTCTATGCAGCCCAATTTTCCTTCTGTGACTTCACTCCCTCTAACTATAGAGAGAGATGTCAGGATGGGAGGACTTAGAGCAGGATAGGGAGGGGAGGCAAGCCGACATTGGTTGTCCATCCCTAGCATTCTATGGTGCCTACAGCAGACATATTCTATACATAAATTTAACATTAGCTAAACCGTAACTCTAATTGTGGGCTGCTAACAGGGGTGTAACTAGGAATCACAGGGCCCTGGTGTAAGAATCAGAGAAAGGACCAGTGCAGTGGCAAAACTAAACAAGAGAGGGCCCTGGTGCAATATTTTTTTGTGGTAACCCTATAGCAAAGGTAAATCCCCATCTGTAGTATGATTCCAACAATGCTTTGACAGCTGGGGCTCTACCATTGTCCCATCCTTGTATGGAGCAGTGTCTGAGCAGTGTCTGTGTGTTAAAATTCAAGCATGTTTTTGTTTGTATGTTGACATTTCAATGCAGGGGTGGGATTGTAGCGTTGATGTTTAAATGCAGAGATGTATTTGTGGGCAGTGTTGATGTTCGAATGGTAAGATTTATGCACATATACTCATATACCGTCACACAAATCTTGATACACATACATACAGATATGCACACTAGACATGTGCATTCGTTATCGGACGAATATGATTTTGTGTGAATTTTCACACTTTTTGGTATTCGTTTACTATAACATAAACAAAAGTCCTATATATGAATTATATACAAAACAAAAGGGCAAATTCTGAATGCATTACCTTTTCGTTTCAGTTCTTTCGTTTAATAGTCTCCGTGCTGCAGGATAGGCAGATAGTGTTCACCAAATCCATGCAAACAATTCCACCGAACAGTGGTCTTCCAGGATGCAAAGAAACGAACGCAGGCGGGAAGTTCAGCGGTGTTCGCGAGGTCGAGTGTCCAATTTTAGTTCCATGCTCTCGATGACCAAACACTGCTGCCTGCATTCGTGCAAACAAGATGGCCACCCAGCCGACCATTTAGAACACGGAGGTGTGAATCATTATTGAGGTGTTAACAGGTGTGAAAGAGGTTAATAAGCATACGGGTGGTCTAGTTATTTTGTGGTTTTGTTTGGTTACCGAACAAAACAGGGGAAAAAGTATGTGAACACGGTATTTACCAAACAAAACAGGGAATAGTAAGGGAACACAGTATTCCAGTGACAGGGTGTTCTGTCACCTCCATGCTGTCACATCCATGCTGTGGGAGAGTTAACCCCCACAGCACAGAGGAGAAACAAAAAACACTGGTTCTCCCTGCAACCTGAGAAGGGGCGCGGGGAGGGCACTATGACCCCCCCGTCTTATTTATTTGGGTTCCCCACCATGGGGGAACCTGTGCCCCCTCATTGCACTCGCGACTGGGCAGCAGTAGCTGCCCAGTCACTAGTAGTTTTAAATGACAGCGAGCGTGGATGCTTGCTGTTTAGGCGACATGCCACTACTCGCAGCATCCCGAGAGTAGGGGCATGCAGAAGGATTTAACCTTCCTTTTATTAATATGGGGATCATAGTGACCCCCATAGATTTTAAAGCAGGGGGGTAGGAACGTTTAATATTTATTACAAGAAGGAAGCTGGTAGCGATGCCGGCTTCCTCCTTGCTTTTTTTTTTTTGCGCATTTTTTTTTTTTTTTTTTTGCGCGTTATTTTCGTTTTAAAGATTTTTTACCGAATTTCAAAAAACAAATGTTTTACGGACAAAATTCGTAACTGCTGAATTACATTTTTATTTAATATGAATTCATTCGTACGAAATGAAAATTTCACTGGTGCACATGTCCAATGCACACTGACACATATGCAGATACAGATATATATACACTTACACACATGCAGATATACAGACATATATATACACACATTGACACACATACAGACACACACAGGTACATACACTGACAAACATGCAGATACAAACACACACACTGAAAAACAAACACACACATACACACACAAAAAGACATACATACACACAGATACACACACTGACAGACATATACACACAGACTGACAGACATACAGATACACACACACTGACAAACATACAGACATACAGATATACGCACATTGATAGACATGCAGATGCACACACATGCTTGTTAAAATTGATACTTTTATAGACACTCTCCAGTTTCCTACTTTTTGGTGCAGGAGGCCTTTGGGGTCCAGTGTGCTAGCGGAGATCGTTGGGAGTTAGGGGCTGTCTCTCCCAGGCCAACCCCTTCTTCACTGCCTTCTCCTCTCTCCTGCATGGCTCCAGTCTCTCTGGGAGGAAGTTACAGGCTGTCACTTCCTCCCATGCTGCCAATAAAAAGGGGGCCGGTTGCGCTGTTAATGGGCCACAGTGTCCAACCGGAACACTGCTGACAAATACCCAATGGGTGTCTCTAAGTGCATGGGCCACCCAATGGGCCCCATTAATGTGCAGGCCAGTGCAGCTGCACTGGTGGTAGTTCCACCAGTTCCACCACTGCCATTGTGCAATACTGCCTTTAAATCAGTAGGGGTCAGATAGAACAACCGGACACCCTGGAATGATGGGCCTGATCTCAGCTGCAACAAATCAGACAGCGAGATATATGCCACTGGCTGCAATGCACTGAAATGGTCATGGTGTTTGGAGTAACTCTTTAAAATCGAGTTTTCCACTGGATATGTCTTAGATGTCTTCCTTTAAGACTACTGCTACACCTAATAAGAGATGTAACAATAACAATGGAAAGAACTTTGGAGTTTGTAGCTTTGTAGCTTTGTCAGAGGTGAAGGAAGAACAGAAGATGTTGGTTGTTGTAAAGACGTAAAGGAGAAACATGCTTGTTTCTTCTTATTATTATTATTGATATGTATATAGCGCCAACAGATTCCGTAGCGCTTTACAATATTATGAGAGGGGATTTAACTATAAATAGGACAATTACAAATAAACTTACGGGAACAATAGGTTGAAGAGGACCCTGCTCAATCGAGCTTACATTCTATACGATTCTTAAAAACCACCAGCTGTTTTATTTTTTTTCCAGAATTTCAAGGTCATTTTAAAGAGATTTTTGGCTTCTATATAATGAGGAAAATATGATTAAGGTACAGTGGCTCTTTCCAATTACTTATTTGATCATCGTATCTATATAAAAACTATACAAAAATGTGCTTTTATATGAAACCATATGCTGCTCTAACTAAACATTTATCAAATTCCCTCTTCCTGTCCTTATATGTAATATTTAGAAACACAAATGCGAAATAACATAGAACCATATGTTGCCAAGTGTAAGTAAACATTCATTCAGGTCTCAAATAATGTTTACATCTGCAAATTACATCTTACTTTATTTCCCATTTTAAAACAAAAAAAATCTGTTATTTTGTACTATTCACAAAAAGTATTGAACTGAAATAAAAGAATCCTTTCTATTACCACGCTTACTTAAAAATATGTTAGGTAGTCCCCAAATGCTTTTTATAAATAAATCACAAATAAAAGTATCACCAATGTTTCTACATATTATAGAGAATAATAGAATGGTTATATTCATGTTAAAGGGTTACTCCAAGCCCCATGACCTCACTGACTTGAATTGTGTTGCTATAAATTACTGCATATACAGAGTTTAACCTTTCTGCTGTAGGAGGTCACCTGATTCCACCACAAACAGATTTCTGGAGCTAGACAGCCAATGGCAGAATGCCTCCTTCCCCCTTCCGGCAGCCCATGCCCTACCTTGTGCCCACACTCCCTGACTTCTGCTCTCCTCCAGGAGGGAGAACTTGGCTTTGGCACTGAAAAGTATTTTGATAGTTAGCGATAGCAACGAAAGTATTTTTATGAAAACACTGTTTTTTGGTTGGAGTACCCTTTACTGTTACTTAGAGCATTCTGAATGTTCTACTAAAGCTCAGATGGTGTGCAAATTCATTTTGGAATATCACAATTACATTAAGAATATCACAAAAAATATATTTCTATGACTTTTAGTGACATATTCAAATTCAATGATGCCTTAGACATAAGTTTATGTGCTGTACCTCCTATGAATATTTTTTATGACATCTGTGGTCATGGTCCTACTCTCCTTCTTCCCTCACTAAGGAGCTTCTGTTAACTCTCCTGAGGTAAGTCCTTCAACACAAGGTTAATTCATTAAATGAGAACGTCATCTGACATTGAGTTTCCAACAGACCCCATGTAAAACCTAAACAGTTTGACTACTTACACCAGGGAGGCGGGGAGAGGGGGGCACGTGGGCACTGCAGGCACCATAACTGCTACAGCGTATGTTGTGGTTATGATACATAGAGTGAGGGAAATCAATCCTTTATTGCTTTATAGACACTGAAGGAACAGATAGTTTACTTATAATTAAAGTAATAGCTCTGAGTGTTGGCTTGTCATATGAGAGATCTCATGTTATGTCACCCGTAGCGTAAATACTTAATTGCAAGCAATGACAATCTCAATATTTCTGAAAGTTATTGTCACCTTATATCTGACTAGTTTGTCAGTGGCTGTCATAGCAAGGTTCATTATTTTCCTGAACCACCAGTGTGCTTTCTATCTATATATAATTCAGTCACGGCCACTCAAGGACTAACGAATGCATCTTAACACTCCAAAACATGTATTAGGATATGCTTAGAATTAAGTGCATTCATAGAATGAAAGTCTATTGATGCATTCTTTTCTTTCAGAACACAAATTCATTCTAAGAAACACTTATGTAGGTGTATATAAACCCATATGGAGTTACTATTATATACATGGCCATATTTAGTACACCTCCTTCTTCTTGTACAAAGATTAATTACTGAAGAGTCAACCTTATTGTGCAGTAATATATGTGAAATGCAGGGATTTAGAAACACATACAGCTTAATTAGATAACTAAGAATATAGAAAATTACAGGTTTATTCACTAAAGTGAGAAGGCAAAGTGAATGCAAAGTGAATATCAAATTTAAAGGGACACTATAGTCACCAAAACAACTTTAGCTTCATGAAGCAGTTTTGGTGTATAGATAATAGTGTCTCTTTAAAGTAAAAAAAAATATCTAAATTAGCTATGTTTTTAGTTTGGCTACTTAGGCCTTTAACCCCTTAAGGACCAAACTTCTGGAATAAAAGGGAATCATGACGTGTCACACACGTCATGTGTCCTTAAGGGGTTAATCTAAAATTTACTTTGAATTCCCCTTGAATTCTCACTTTAGCAAACAACCCTGTTATTCAATCCTATTGGGAGATTTATTGCCTTTTTCTGACAAAAAAACACTCTTTAAGCAATCTGAGCAATCTGAGCTTGGCGCAAATGCATTTAATGATATGCGTTCTCTATGCTTTCTGTGTACAGTTCTCTGGTGTCCTCCAGCACTCACGTGTCCACTTCTATCCTTCTCTTCTTACTAGCAGGCAGAAGTTCCTGGTATGCAGCTTAGGGAAGAGAAAAAGATGGATATAGTGAAAGTAGCAGAAATGGGACATGCCACACTGTAGAGAGACCAAAGCAACAAGAACATTTGGAGTGTGCAGTCAGCCTTAAAGTACATAATGTATAGTCAGTCAATCTATACATTTGTATCCCTGCATACCTCCTAAGTTCCCATACCTAATTCCCTCTTCTTCCATGTGAAGAGTAGTAAGAAAACAAAATAAAAAACATTTTTCAATCAGTGGGCCTATTCCATGGGCATGGGCCTGGAGCTTCAGCTCCATTACCCTCTATGTAAATTCAGCCCTTATCCCAGCAATTCAGAGACACATGAGCTACAATCTAATATGAGGGGCCAATATACTGCTGATGATAACCACATTCTCAGTATAAGCTAATATATGGCCCTTCATTCTATACTAATCTGTTCCACCTCGACAACTCTGGCCTGGATTTTGCTCACTCTATTCCAGTGTTCCTCCACCATTCTGCTTCCCCGTAAGCGTGATATCCCTATGCCTAATTTAAATGTACCTGTCTGTGTAGTAGTCATCCCACCTGCTGTTCTTCCAACCCTCTATTATTCCCATCCTTTCTAACTCCTTCAACTATTCATCCGTTTTCCCCTCAAACTTTTTCAGGCCTGGTTATTCTTACACTGCCCCACTCAATGAGTCTCACAGTTTGTGCCCCCTATGACACTTTAAATCATGCATGTTCAGTACATTCACCCATGATCACGGACAGGAGACCAGCGATTACCGAGGTTCCTAAGCTACCTGAATTAAGAAATAACTATTACAGGAGGATCAAAGCAATGATTGAGGCATTATTTAATAATGCAATTCATGCACATTTTAACTTGTTATACAGAACTTGGGCAACATTTAAATTTTTTTAAGTTTGTAAAGGAATTATGAAAATTAAAATCAATGTCATTGATTTGAAATGTTCTAATATAAAAATGTTCTAGTGTAAAAGACACATCAGTCTATCATTTATAATTCACTTATTTGAGAATTGGTCTGATGTTGAAATCATTCTGCAAAGCATGTAGAAGTGTATATTCAATACAAACTCTCTAACAAAACTAAAATGAAATCTACATGAGAATTAAACCTAGGAGAAGAAAAATTAAGTAAAATTGATTGGTTCTACATTTATTAGAATGTGCACCAAACATGTATTCATCCATTATCCTCAGTTTGAATTGTAGCGAGCAGTGTGCTTGGAAAGTTGTTTTAAATAAAATCCCCATAATCAGTATAACAATGTTTTTGTAAGTCTGTGAATTAAGAATGTATTCAATTTTTTTTTCTAATTATCTATGGGTAGACAGAAAACATATTCAGAAACTGTAATATTGAATGAGGTATGTTTGTTACCATAGTTACCCTTTGTGAACTTAATTCATGGCAGCAAAAATATATCCTTTCAGAAACTGAAAAGTCAAATTCATCTGCATCGCTCACTGTTCTGAGGGACTTGCAAAAGCCAAACAAAAATGCAAATTACACAGCTTGTAGGATTTTCAGGATCCATACAGAGTGTACAGGATTTACAAAAGCCAGGAGCAGCTGCAAAATCTAAATCTCTTAAGGGACTGCAATATTGTTGAGGATATTCAACCATACAGTCATTGGGACAAAGGCAAAGCAGAAAGGAACAAATAAAAATGAAAGGAAGGAAAAAGAACTAAGTGTATAGAGCGTATAGCAAAAGAAGATAGTTTGAATTGTGCACTTAAAAAAAAAAAAAAACATAGACATGCATAACAGCTAACCAGCACACCTAGTTTATTTATTTTTTATAAAAATCTAACAGATTGAAGTGATGGTGTATCACTGGTAGCACAAGACAGGCACCTTATATAGGTCCCGGGATGTGCCCATTATAGGTGTAGGTTATGTATTATTATTTGTTAAATGTTTTGTGTGCTCTTCTTGACATGCGCACAGTCGTTATTCGGCAGGTGCAATATTTACCCCAACACCCCAATAACTTACAGACACCGTATTTCTGTTGGAAATATAAAAGTCCACAGCTTTATTTATTATTATAAACAAGGTAACAAATTGGGGTCATTGCCACATAATGTCAATTTACCCACCATCCCCCACCGTACATAAGTTACCCCTGGCAATGACCCCGGCCAATAACAATACATAACATTATAAATGACAAATAACACATAACACATGGCCTACCAAAGAGGCCCCATATCCATAACTTTATTAACTGTAGGGGTGTACCGAGACGCCCCTACACCACCTGGTTCGGAGCCACCGATGAGCTCGAACCCACAAACCACTTAACACTCCGGTCTAATCCAGCCTAACTTTAGCCTAACCACTCCTCCTACCTTCCAATTACCCAAGCACTATCCCGCCATAGCAAGAGACTTGATACCTTAATGTCTCGAGCGACCCCCACCACACAAAAATAGGGCTTTTGCAATTCCTTCCTGGAAACCTAAATTCAATAAATCACACCCCACCTCAGACAGGTGCACCCCATCTCTTCGAAAGTAACCGGGTAACATACCCTCCAGTTCCCCATGCCTCACCGGGACCCCCCTATCCTCCGAATAAAGACCGCCATGGCCTTATTAACTTTACCTCGGCAACGTGCCACAGCCGCTGAGTCCCTGGTGTGCCTCCAGTTAAACCGCGGCACCATGTCAGACCACACTACCACCATGCCAGGGACCAGCTCCCACACCCTATCTACGTCCCGCTTCATCCTCCTGATCAATACCTTTTGGGGAACCAAACCTTAATCATTGCCCCCACCGTGAATTAAAAGTATGTCCGGGGCAGACACCCTTGATATCTTCCTAAAAATCTCCCCACTTATGCTCTGCCAGCTAAAACCCCGAAAACCAAACCACTGAAGGTCCACCGTGTCCAGAAGAAAACTCAGTTGTGTGCCTTGTCTCCGAACTGCGGCCCTCTTCTGCGCCCAGTAGACAAACGAGTGACCCACCAACCAAGTGACCAAGCCTGAAAAGAAACAAAATCAGTTATCCGGCAGAGTACCTGTATCCCACAACCATACCTTTCCATTCACACCAACCTATCCTGCCTCACATATGCGCGGAACCAGATGGATTCCCATCTCCCAATCCGCTTTATCCTTTCCTCTCCTAGACGAGACGCGCCGCCTCGGTCGCAGCCCCTATGCGGAATGAGTGTGTCCCAAATTGCCCGGGCTGCAAGCCCAACTTCGTTAAACCCATGCGAAAGACCCGCAAGAACTGAAAACGCGACAGCGCTCGCCCGTCCTCATGTATCAGGAAGCAACCACCAACCTTTGGGCGGATTTGCAAAAACCTGCCCCCACATAACACCGGACACACTGCGGACCCCGGTAAAGAGAACATGACGATCTTCTTACCCTTTCCGAAGATGTCCGTCTTTGAGCGCCGTAGCCAAATCACGACCTTATCCTGCTCAACCACCACGTCCTCAAACCAGAGACCCGTCGTCCCTGTCCTATTGGTGCTTACCAATTCTCCGATGCGAAACGCCCCAAAGAAAGCCCATACGAAGGTGACGGAAAACAAGGTGACCTCGAATGACGATACGCACACATCATTCAAAATTCCCACCAGCCCTTGAAGGGTGACAAAGGACACAGGCCTCCTCGCATCCATCGACCTCTTGCCTTTCCGGAAGCCCCGCAGGGTTGGTTTCACCAAGAAATGTTTAGTCAAGTCCTCCCACCCGTTAAACTTAAACAGGAACGCCAGGGCAGACATATAGCGTTCGACCCTAGAAGGGGACGACCCTCCCGCCACTAACCTGCAAAGAAGCCACAACAGTGTATCCAACCTACGAGCTGCAGAGTTACCCACTCCAGCCTGTTCCATCATCTCCTCCCATTCATTCCAAACCTTCGTATAAGCGGCCCATGTCCCAGGCGCTAACGAGCTCCTTATGTATCGCCCAAGCATGATGTCCCGAGCCGCCACATCTCCTCTGGGCACGCCTGCCCATTCACCCGTGCGTCCGGCGCCGCTTCCCGAAACCATTCCCACTGCGAACGAGACAGAGCGTCAGCAACCACATTCAGCAGAACCGGCATGTGCCGCGCTCTGAAGACAATATTCCAGGACATACACAAGAGAACTAGATGCCGTAACAACCTTACCACGGGAAGGGACGATGCCGAGAGACTATTAATCACCTGTACCACTGCCATATTATCAGAGTGGAAGATAACTTTTTTGTCCCTGAGCTCCCTGCCCCAGAGCGATACCGCTACCACTACCGGAAAAAGCTCCAAGAAGGCCAGGTTCCTAATCAAGGGGCTCTCCGTCCAATCTTTAGGCCAAACCTCAGCACACCACTTGCCCCTAAGGTATGCCCCGAAGCCAACGCTCCCCAAGGCATCCGTAAACAGCCCAGCTTCACCCGATGCTGCCGTCGTATCCCTAAAAAACACCCGCCCGTTAAACTCAGTAAGGAAACGGTCCCAGATATCCAAGTCCTCTCTCATGCCCACAGACACCCTGATGTAATGACTCGGCAGCCGGACTCCACAGGTAGCCCTTGCCAGCAGTCTACAAAAAACCCTCCCCATGGGGATCATCTTACAAGCGAAGTTAAGGCTTCCCAACAGTGACTGCAGTCCCCTCAGGGTAACCTTCCTAGCGCCCTTCACTGCGCCTACTTGCTGGCGGAGCACCCTCATCTTCTCCGCCAGCAGCCGGCATTCCCCCTGGACCGAGTCGATTTCCAGCCCCAAAAAACTCAGGCACTCGGTCGATCCTACCGTCTTATCCTCAGCCAAAGGAATCCCGAACTGTTGCGTCACCCTTTGAAAAACTCGTAGTATCTGGGCCTGGGCGCATCTGTTGGACCCCGTCAGGCCCACACACAAGAAGTCGTCCAGGTAATGGACCACGGTACCCCCGCCAGTTTCCTCACGCACTACCCATTCCAGAAACGTGCTGAACTTCTCAAAATACGCACAGGAAATGGAGCAACCCATGGGTAGGCATAAGTCCACGAAAAATTTACCCTCGAAAAAACACCCTAACAGGTGGTGACAGTCCGGATGGATAGGAAGGAGCCGGAAGGCTGCTTCCACATCTACCTTTGCCATCAAAGCCCCTCGCCCTGCTCTCCGAACCAACTCGACAGCATGGTCAAATGATGCATACGATACGGAGCACAGGGCCTCGTCAATGTCATCATTTACTGACGCCCCTTTCGGGTATGATAAATGATGGATCAACCGGAACTTGCCTGCTTCCTTCTTGGGGACCACCCCCAGCGGGGACACCCTCAAGTCAGACAACGGCGGGCTGCGTACGGCCCTGACATCCTACCCAGCTGCACCTCCTTCAGCAACTTGTCCCGCACCACCTCTGGGTGTTCCCCAACAGATTTGAGGTTAGTACATAACCTCCCCAAGCCCCTACCCTGAAACGGTATGATAAACCCCTCCGTGAAACCCCGCCATAAAAACTCGGCGTCCTGTTGGTTAACGTACCGTTTTATCCACGGTAGCATCTCGCCTACTTTCACCGGGGTTGCCCCCCGCAGCAGCGGAGGGGGCCGTCGCTCCACTGGCTCCCACTCCGGGTACAGACTTACCTCTTTTGAAACACCGACTGGCTCCATGGGCCCCTCCACAACCGGAGCATTCGTGTTTAAACCTGCACGACGTTCCCCATTTATATTGGCCCTCATTGAAGAGCCAGCAGAAACCTTTCTTTTGCCCGGCCGATGCAGGTCCCCCAGGGGCCGCACCAGCCATCCCGTGAAAGGGCGCAGCCTTCTGCGCCATCATGAGCCGCATCCAGAGGTGAAGGTCCATTTGGTCCCACCTCATGCTGGGATTCGCCGCTAACCGTTGGCGGAATTGCTCATCATACCTCCACCAGGCGACACCTCCATAAGTCTGGTACACGTCCCCGATCCCATCTAGATAGCAGAACAGTTGTGAGCATCTATCCGGGGACTTTTCCCCTATCACGCTGGCCAGGATACAAAAAGCCCTTAGCCAATTCCCAAATGTTTTGGGGATCTTCCGATACCTACGTTTTTTCTCTTCCTCTTCTTTCTTCGCATCCTTTTTGTCCTCCTCCTTCAAGTCCAAAAACTCTTCCAACGGGAGGAGGGAAAAAACCTCCACAAACTCACCCTTCCAAATCTTTTCCTTTACTTCCAATTTCAAATGACATCCTAAGGGGCCCGAGAAAGACACGTGCACGTTTTGACGCGCAGCGTCGGTAATTTCGTCCCCTACACCAGCCTTCTCCCCCGACTCCTTACTGGCTTCAGACACTGATAACCCCACCTCGCTACCCTGTGCCGGACCCTCGGCCCTACCCAACGACCCTTGTCCCTTCTCACACGTCCACACTCTCCCAAACTGTGGTGAAGATACTTCCCCACCCGCCCATGAGTCTAAGAAATATTTTAAACAGTTCAACAGTGTTCCTGCGTGTGGTGCAACAGTTGACTCACCGCCCGAGCCCGAGGCCGCGGAAGGCCGTGGGTTCGTCTCCCTTCCGTTCGCCATGCCTGGCTCTGGAGCATCCAATAGGCGCCGACTCCTGTCAGCCTGGCCCCACCTCAGGACCGTAGGTGTAGGGCTGCGCGACCTGCAAGGAGAACGACACCTGGGTAGTGTATCCGCATGTTCACATACCCGCCCCTCCTCCTTACGCTCCTGCCTGTTGTTCCGCACCTTGCCCCATCCCACTGCCTGGCCCTCCCGGCCGTATGCGCTGCGCCGCTGACCTGGCGAGCTCCTGCCTGATGACCCAGACGCGCTGCGCCATTCCTTCCTCCTCCTTTCCCCAGAAACTGATCTCCATCTACTATGACTTGTGGACCGGCTCCTCTCTCTGCCCCTCCACCTTTCCACCTGCTTCCTGTCACGCCTGGCACTGTAGCCGCGCTGCTCCCTGCTGAGATGTGGTCTAGGGTTGTGGGTAAGATCCAGCTGCCCCTGCGGCGCTCCCATTCTCTCCGAACCCCTCCTTCCTCCATGCCCCAGGCTGACCCCTGGGAGCGATCCCTGCGCGCTGCACCTGGCCCCCTTTGGGCCGCCATGGGAATTGGAGATTCCACCTGCCGTTCCTGGCGCCCCAAGTCCCCCACAGCCATGGGCCCCGCTTGCCCCAAGGTACCTGGCTGGGTGGACCCGCCATCTGTGTCCCCAGTGCTGCACCTGGCCCCACTATTGGCCGCCCCTGGTGTGTTCCTGTGTCCAGAGGCCCCCCTGCCATCAGGGGGACAGCCTGGTCTCCAGGGGCCTCCACCCTGACCCCTTCCCGCTGCCCGGCCCCAGCGCCAGCTCCTGACTCACCGGGCCGCATCTGCTCACTGCTCCCTCCATCCGATCCGCTCTGGGTCCCGGCCTCCGCCGTAACAGTCCTGCCAGCCGCCTTCTGGCGGGGCGCACACCGCGTGGCAGGCCGCGGCCTAGCTGGTGCTCGCGCCCGACCGGCACCCCGTCGAACAGATGGTGCCGGCCGTGTCTCCTCCACTCCGCTGCGGCCCGCAACCACCTCCAGGGCCCTACCATCCTCCGCCGATGGGCTCCTCCATCTGCCGACTTCGGGCTCCACGCCTGGGCTCAGCCGCTGGGGCGGTCTCGCCCTCCTCATGGAACGCCATGCTGCCGCTGCAGGGGGTGTAGGGGGGAACCGGAGCCCCCAGTTGCTTGTGAAGCCAGGCCAGTCCTCTATCCCACACAGCAGCTCTCACTCCTTCCAGGATCTCCTCCAGCGATGCCATGACCTGAAAGAGAAAAGAAAAAAACAACACAGACCTGCCAAAAACAATTAACAGGTAAGTGACAGTTCTGTTAAAATGTCCCCTACTCTTAAAATGGCTGCTTAATATACCCCTATTCTTCCAACCCCTTTTCCAGATAAACACACCCCTTTAACTAGTAACTCCCCTGCCTACTCCTTGGCTCTGTCAAGGCCCACTCCCCTGACTCTGCTGTTCCATGGGCTTCAGTCCTGTTGATGCATTCTACCATCTAGGTGAATTTGGTTGTGGAATCTTTGGTTTTGTTTAGGGATCCCAGTAACAGGGTTTTCAGACCTGTTGGCTGGCTGCACTGTCCCGGATTCCCAGGATGTGTCAAGAAAAATCTTAGCCTGAGAGCTACAAGAGCCTTTGTAAGTGCAGTAGTTGGTGACACTGTAGGCTAAGGTGTATATACCAACCTGGGAGAGGAACATAAGAGGCAAAGGCAGATGGGACAATTCCTGTCTGGAAGAAGAGAGTTGCAGCCTGGTCCAGTGGAAGAGGTCCTCAGAGATCCTAGCTGAGCTTCAACAACTGGATCTGGACCGCAACATAGTCCCTGCTAGCAGAGAGGAAGCTCACAATGATTACTATGCCTTGATCCTTGGGCGATGGGTCCCACATCACTGCTGAAAAATGTACTCATCTTTTAGCAGAGACTATGTGAGACAGTCTGTCTGTGACTGTCTGCCTGTGACTATATGTGTGCGTGAGTGTGTTTGTGACTGTATGCCTGTTACTATGTGAGATTGCCTGTGACTGTGTGTGTGTGTCTGTGTGTGACTGCCTATTATAACTTGCAGCACTATTGGGTTCAAAATACTACATTATAATATGTTTTATTATTTTTAGATTTTCAATATGTTGAACATTTTAATAAATAAGGTACAATTATATTTCAGTGCTTTTTAACATTTTATGGTGCTTTATTTGAGAGGTTTAAACACAAATGTCATACACATTTTGTTACATCCTATTTGTATACACCCACTGTTCTTTATCTACCAGCAAATGTCTCAATACTAGTCTTACACATTCAGTTTCAAACTGACTGCAATTGGTCAGAATTTTGGGCAATTGGCAGGTTGACTGAATTCCATAACTACAAGAGACAGGGACAATGGATGAACAGTTTGTTAGATTTGTGATTTGCAGTTCTGCAGGTGGTGCAAGTGGACGAGAAGATTGAAGGAAAAAAGATAATTGATGGTTAGAAAACAGCCACTAAAGTTGATTTATTCATAGATCAAGTGAGAAGTGACCAGTAGTGTCATGTTCTTCCTTATAATATGTCATTCTATTTTCAGGTACTGTCATATAAAAAAGAACAATGTGAACCCTGTCTGTTTCCTAAGCACTAATGTGGCCATGATTCAGGGCTTGATTATTGAGCATGAGCTAGTTAACCAAATCTTATTTTCATTTGCCCTATCTCCCTTATGTTGTTATTAGTTCTGCCCACCATTCTGCAGTCCTCATGAAATATACAAACAAACATCATTGGATTCCCTCTTTCACCTTCCACTTACCCTTCATCCATCTACCTTGCTTAACCAATCATATCAGACTGAATCACCTAAGACCTTGGCTTGGAAAATGGCATCTGCTTCTTTAGATTACCCCAATTTGTACCGCAACTCGATTCAGACTGACCTAGGACTGTTAAAATGACTAGACTAGTAAAACTAAAATTTGAATTGTAACTCTACTTTAATGTGTAGTCATCTTACTTTTCTGTAATTGACTTGGACCGGCTCTGGACTCCTCTTCAGCCTTCATCCTCATCCGATTGGATCTGGTAAAACAGTAAAACCAGATTATTATTATTTAACAAGTCTAATTACTAATTCTTTACTCAGTTTAATTATTTAGTTTGTCTCTTGCCAATGCTATTATTAACTGACGTATCATTGGGCTACATTTATGTGTACAATTGCTTTTTTTGGAAGAATTTCCCATGCCCTAACTTCTGTTTTGCATTTCTACTAAATGGTGAAAATAAGATAACTATTTTCTGAAAAATTACATTATCATTTCAGAGTACTTCAATGCAAACCTTACAGATAAAGGGAAAAAAGAAGTAGTAAAAACAAATCTATTTTTATATATTATACATGTAATAAATATATAATACATTGATATATAACTATAGATTTTTTACTGCTCCTTCTTTTTTATGGGTTTATGTTACCGATACTCTTATTTATTTCTATTGGTTGCTTCTTTCACTCGATATGTGAACCAAATTGCAGGAAAATGTGCTTGTGAGTGTACTGCAATATAGTAATTTATATGTACATAATATTTATATTGTGCATATATTTTGCTATACAATGATTGGCCCAATTTTGCACCACTGTGGTTTGTCCAAATATTTTTTTCCTGAAGCCATTGTACGAATGACATTCATTGGAACCAAAACACCATGTGAACGAAATTGGGACCACCTGAACAAAGATTTATTTTTGGATAACTTTATTTTACTACTCTGTGATAGAAATTCTTTATACCAAATGGATGTTGTTTGTCCCCAAAGAATAAACATTTCAATAGCTATGTCCAGGCATTTGTATCAGATAAGGATATGACTCCTGATAAATAACTACTACCTGATAAAGTTATCAAAATTATATGATATACAATTTACAGATGTGCTATATAAAAATACCTAATTAACCTCAAAATATATATTTTTATGCTTAGAGCATAAGGGCAATTCTGTTTGTGGTTACTAAAGCACATATCACATTGCAAATCACTGAATAAAATAATATAAAATTCCGTTATGTTTCTAATGATAATTTTTCCTTAATTAATGCAATTAACTTTTTTTTGAACCATGCATTAAATTATAGTAGTCAATGTTACATATAGATGTCAATTTTAATTTAACATTGAAACATTACCTAAATCATGTTGGTAATTAGTGTATGTATTAGTTGGCACCTTTGACATGTAAATTACAAATCCACCGTCATTAAAATGTTATTCATTTCTAATATTCATTAGGTGTTAAAGCTAGCATGTATTATATTGTAATTAACATTTTGGAACCTCACTAAAAGTGTGGCCATGCAGCCGTGTCAACAAATGTTTGGAATTATTTAGTTCTTTATATGTTTTATAAAGTATAAATAATGTGAGTTTTTTTTCCCTCTTGGCTCATAATAACATAATCTTAAAAATGTTGTTTGTGTTCTATTTGTTATCAGATTGCATGAACAGAGCAAGTCTTGTATCAATGCTTGCAAAAATAGCTATTTTTTTTTGGAAGAGGTAGGTTTGATGCTAATAGATTCTACACTCCACAGGTGTCCAAATGCCCTTTTTATTTATTTGTATTTAGTTTTAAAACTGGTTCACCTTCATCATGGCTATCCAAAGTTTTCTATAAAAGCATTTATTTTTCATCAGAAGTACCTCTGTGTGTCTTTAATACCCATATGCAAGGCTGCTGCAAGTATTTTTTATTACCCTAAGCCTCTCATTTATCCCAAATCTCCCCTCAGTCTATTTTCCAATCTTTTTCAACTTTCTAGTTTCTCTCATTACCAATCTCTCTTCCTTATATTCCAAATGTATTTTTTCAGTGACTTTGAGGTTTGCTCGTGCTTCACTTGTCTCTGTTCTCCAACTTCTGTCTTGTTGACCGGTATTTCTCTACCAGACTCTCTTTTTCCTCATTTTCACCCTAACAAGTGTCTAACACTGTCTCCACCAGCCTGCACTTGTTGGATTCTGCTTTTAGTTTTGCCTAAATGGAGGGGCTGCTGTTGTTTTGTACTGTGTGTGGGAGCTGTGGGTGTTTTGTGCATTGGTAGACTGTCTGAGACGATAAGTATATTTTGTGTGTGGTATATGTGTGTTGTGTGTGTGTGTGCATGTGTGTGAGGCTGTATATATGTGTTAGGGTGGTTTGCATGTGAGATTGTCTGTGTACGTGAGGCTGTGTGTATAAGACTGTTTGCATGTGTGTTTTTGAGACTGTTTTTCATAAAGGTATAATCCCTGGTGGTCCAGTGGGTGGAGCATGTGGTCTGCACTTTACTTGGAAACAGATCACTGTAATTACTCCCTTCTAGTCTGGCCCTCAGTGAATGAGTCAGAGCCCTATCGAGATAACCCAGAAGGAGTGCACCAAGTCTTTCAGTGAGGTGCATACCACATGCTCCGTTTGAATGATGAAGCTCCCGTAGGCCAGGAATGGAAATCTTTTGATCTCCCTACTGGTCATGGGGTTGCAGGCTCACCCATCTGTATCCTTTGCCAGTGATGCATGTACCTCCTCTGGTATGCATACCTAGTTTCTACGTAAAGAAGACTTATTTCTGTGAATATGGTCAGACTTTAGTAAATTGTAGAGTACTAGTGAAAGCAGATTTGAACAATTCCAACGGTAAAGGCACAAATAAGGTATTCATTACAGACTATTTTAAAGTGTGACAAACCCTCTCTTGCACTTGTATTGTTAAATTATCCAGGACTCCGCTAGCTGTGCAAATTTAGACCTTAAGCCATCTGGGCATGAATTCAAGAAAGCAATATGCACACAAACTTGTCACAAATATCAGCCTAAAAATTTACAAATTACTATTTACTGAAGAAATCACATCGAGTGGAACAGATGTTCTTGTCAAATTGTATCAGCAATGCAGGTGTCAGCAGCAAAATTTAGTTTATATTCATATTTTATTCCAGTTAGCGACTACTGTGTATTGTTAAGCGGCACCGAACTTATGCTGCTAGCTAAAGATTTATTAGCAGAAAAATGCTGCAAAATTATGATTTATGGCCCATGTGTCCTCCAAAAAAGCCTATTGAGTTAAATCTAAGACTTATTATAGCAACATGTAAAGGGACGCATTGGGGTTTAGCTATAAGTTCTTTTTACTTAGTAAGCTCTTCTAATATACATTGCTTGATCAGCATGATATTTTCCCAAAGAAAATAAGAAGTGTCATTTTGTTTTGTTTATTACTTTATATTGAATATTTCTTTTACATTTTTATAATCAGTTTTCTTTTGATAATTTAATTAGATCTAACAAATGAATTACCATTTACTTTTTACACGTATTACCTCAGTCAGTCAGTATTGTGCAATTTTATATTACAATTAATTACATTTTTGTTTCTTGTTTTTTAAATTTCTTTTTCACATATTTGTTTGATTTCTATATTCACTTTTAACTAATTATAATTAATTTCAACAACATCAATGGTCAACAGATGGTCTAGCGTGAGTTTAAGTATATTTTAAAAAATTCCTTTCTTACTCTTTAACACGGTAATGAATATAAATTAGATTAAATATATTAAACAGCTGATGTAATAATATCATTGGTGTTAGTTCTTCCGTAGAAATGGTATGTAGTGTACTTCACTGCAAACGATTACATAATTGCCCAGTGTATATTTATGTGTTATTAAATTTAAACGTATATATCTTTTGAAATGTACCCAAATATCAACATTGTATACAAAATTTACCCCAAAATTAACATTGTTTTATTGTCTGTCTGTGTTATTGTAAGGTGTTTATTTAATATTATGAGTCTAATAGTTAGATGGTGAATGGATTGATGAATTAGGCATACAGAGAGACATTTTTATCAACAGACAGACATACAGTCAGACAAACATATACATATTTGTGTAATAAGCATGCTCTGGATTCCTAGCTTGCTTTTTGGTTTGCATTCTCAGAAGCTGCTAATATAAGTAAAAAAGAAAACTGAATCATCTTTTTGAACATATGGGCCTCGTTGAAGTAGTTTAACCCCTTAAGGACACATGACGTGTGTGACACGTCATGATTCCCTTTTATTCCAGAAGTTTGGTCCTTAAGGGGTTAAAGGTGTATGTATGTTTATTAATGTGTGTATCATTCCTAATTTGTCAGTTATGTGTAAAAGTGATGTCTGAATGTGATGTGTGAACTTGGAGATGAAAGCACAGATAAACTTTAAAAGTAAATATATACTTTTGACGTAGGGGTAGATAAGGGCATGTTTTAGCTTTCCCAGTAAATACAATGTGAAACGAGAGCAGCGAAAAACATTCATGAAGTTGTATTACTGTACTGTATATATTTTAAGCTGGTTATAGCTGCAGAACAGCCTAAAGGACATTTAAAAAACAAACAACAAAAAACAACTTTTGTATGAAGATACATAAAACAAAAGTTCTTGCAAATACATTGAGGAGAGCAAAAACTACCTAAATGTACCCTAAATCTCAAATTAGAAACCACTATCCAGAAAGTTCCATGCGATATTATTTTGCGTCATCTACTGAAATGCAGCACTGAGCTGAACCCCTAGGAAGCTCCACTGTAACTGCACTAAACTCTAGCTCAGCATGTTTAATGTTTAACTTTCATTATTTTTAAGTTCTAGCGTTTTGTTTATAATTTGCTGGCTAAACTTACTTTTCTAGCTATCTCAACTAAGCCTGAGACCCTACGACCTTACAGTCACCAGCGGTAGATTATGCTTAGTTAAATGTTTATGCATGTTGCCTACCTGTCTAGAATGTATACTAACCAAGTCGAGCATGTTCATCACTAACAATGATAATAATCTACTGTAACCTACAGCATAAGACCACACTACAACTACGTCAGCATAACTAGTACAACCAGCACTGTTAAGCGTTGAATGTATCACTTTGATCCTACTACATCACTGCATAGCCAAGCTTGTGTGCGTTATAATCATACATTGAGATATCACGTAAGTCTGACCACTCTCTCTACTACTACGCTAAACTCACTAGAACCATTCTTCTTAACATAAAATGAGGCTACAAGCTACTCAGAGATGATAAAAATTGCATTGTATTATACCCGTTATGTATGAAACTCTATCGTCTCCCTTCTTTCATTCTGTATCCCATATAATTTTATGCCTCAATAAAAAAGAGATTGACAAAAAAAAAAAAAAAAAGTTCTGTCATGTAACAAATCATGAACACAATTTCTAAGCAAATGTGTTTCTTTATTTCTGTGTTTACATCTATGGACATTTGAAATAAAATGATATGAACATTCTTTCTATGTGAATGCATATAATTCCTGCCAGTTTCTTAACTAGTACAGTTTACCCGTCGAAAGTGATAAGAACTGGACAAATCGGCTAAAGGGCTTTTACTTGTTAAGGGGGGCAACATGGTCTCTAGAGAGAAATGAGCATTTATTTTAATTTTAAAGGATAACTATCACTTTTCTGGAAATTATTTAATTTAACAACACCTGATGTCAAGTCCATTCTTTAACCCCTTCAGGACGGAGTCAATAGTGCACGTTCTGATCAAAACAAAACGTAAACAAAAACTGGAATTTGCGCTATATGTCTGTTCAACCGTAATTCACCGCTGTCACATTAAGTGCACCCACACTTATTATATATCATTTTGTTCAGGAGAAACAGGGCTTTAATTTATCAATAACTATTCATATATGTAACATAATTTATTATGAATAAAATTAAAAAAAAATGTGAGAAAATAAGATTTTTTTTTTTTAAATTTGTATTTCCGTCTGCCATTTTAGCTGTGAATGTCATAATACTGGTTTTACTGCAAAAAAATGCACATATTTGTAATCAGCGATGTCTCACGAGTACAACAGTACACCCCCATTAAGAGGTTTTATTGTGTTTTGGAAAGTTACAGGGTCAAATATAGAACGTTCCATTTTCAAATTGAAATTTGCCAGATTAGTAATGTTACCTTTGAGACGGTGTGGTAGCCCAGGAAAGAGAATTACCCCCATAATGGCATACCATTTGAAAAAGTAGACAAGCCAAGGTATTGAAAGTGGGGTATGTTTAGTCTTTTTTAGTAGCCACTTAGTCACAAACACTGGCCGAAGTTAGCGTTCATATTTGTTTTTGTGTGAAAAAAGCAAAAAACTAATATTTGGCCAGTGTTTGTGACTAAGTGGCTACTAAGAAAGACTGGACATACCCCACTTGCAATACCTCGGGTTGTCTACTTTTGCAAATGGTATGCCATCATGGGGGTAATTCTCATTCCTGGGCTACCATACGCTCTCAAAGGCAACATAACTAATCTGGCAAATTTCAATGTGAGAAAAATGAAATGCAAGCCTTATATGTGACTCTCTAACTTTCCAAAACACCATAAAACCTGTACATGGGGGGGAGACTTCACTAAAAACACAAATATTAGTGTTTTAAAACAGTGAAACATATTACAACAATAATATAGTCCATAAAAGTGCCGTTCGTTTGTAAAAAAAATGCAAAAAACGTCACTTTTACTTAAAATATCATCATTGTAATACAATTTACAAGTTTGAAACACTAATATTTGAGTTCAGCGAAGTCTCCCGAGTAAAACAGTACCCCCTATGTAAAGGTTTTATGGTGTCTTGGAGAGTTACAGGGTCAAATATAGTGCTTGCGAATTAAATTCTCTGCACTTTTTCCCTGTGTTGTCAGGCATGTCAATCAAATTTTAATTAATCAAATCACATAATTATGTTAAAAGATTACTTAAATATACATGTAGAATTTTAAAATATATACATATATATGTATTTAAATTCTACGTGTATACTAATGTAATCTTTTATGTAATTATATGTATTTATCTATATATATATATATATATATATATATATATATTTGCGGTTATTTGTATTTTATATATAGATAGATATATATAGAATGTCATTCTAAGTGTATTTTGTTACCAATATATATATAAATAACAAAATACAGTTAGAATGAAATTACATATGGATATATAATTTATATTAAATTTTGTTTCAATATTTTATTTATTTATTTTATTATTTTATTTATTTACTATTTTAATTATACGTATATATATATATATATATATATATATATAATATATATATATATAGATCTATTATATAGAATATATATATACATATATATATATGTAACGTAATTCTAAGTGTATTTTAATACTATATATATACTAATATTAGTATTAAAATACATTACGTATGACGTTACATATATATAATATGTATATATATTATATATAATATATATATACATATATTATATATATAAAAATTATTTGAATTTATTTTTAAACATGTTTAATTTTTTTTTTACACTACCTACCAGCAGGGGGACTGTCTGATATTTTAGACAGCCCCCCTGCTGGCAGATCCATAGCCAGCTATAGGGGGCCATGTGATCGCTGTTCGAGAGTGATCACATGGCCCCTGGGGGCCTCATTTGCCATGGGAGGGCTGCCTGGGCTGTCAGGCAGCCCTCCAGAAGAGGATTGCGGCGGAGGTGAGTACCGCCGAGGTCCTGGGGGCTGCAGCCGTTACGGCGTTCCATGCTGCCGCAACGGCTTTAAAGCCCATTTAAAGCGCAACGGCATGGAACGCCGTAACGGCGTTAAGGGGTTAAAGGATTCCTAATGGTCATTGGAGGCACGTTTGGGAGCAGGAACCCTTGTGGTTTGATGTGGAGAATTGAGGTCTGCAACAATATTGGGTGCAGGTTACTTTAAGAGCTCCCTCGTGGTCTTGGTACTACGTTAATGACTCAAAACACTAGTTGTGGTGCTCTCATACATTGAGAACTGGACAGAGAGGGAGTTCTTAAAATAAACTGAACACAATAGAAGTGCAGACCACATAGCTCCCTCAAGAAAATGAGGGGGCACAGAGCCAAGTAGGGAGATCTAATCAATTCCCTGCAGGTTCAAGTGGGGGGCACCTCACAGCCAGAGATGGAATTCAAGCCAATATACAGCCATCTATGTTTCCTAATTGGTTATCCTGATCTATGTAGTTTGTGTAATAACATCTCATGTTACCTCCCTAAATAAGACTTAGATATCTGTCATTTAAAGACAACTAAGCCCTTATTACGTGGGGCTCTTACAAGATAGTTGAGAGGGCCTAAAGGCCATCCCTCATATGTAGTGGACAGGGGCCCTAATTATAACAAACTGGGGGGACCTTATGTTCCCCAGAGTCCCCACCCATGAGCAGCTGGTAGGGACTCTAACGGTCATACAGGGGTGAGGACCTAGAATGTCCCCCCAGCACCCACCAAATAGTGCTATTGTCCATCTCCATCCCCAAGCCCCTAGCAACCCCATTAAGGGAACACTATAGTCACCTAAATTACTTTAGGCTAAATAAAGAAGTTTTAGTGTATAGATCATTCCCCTGCAATTTCACTGCTCAATTCACTGCCATTTAGGAGTTAAATCACTTTGTTTCTGTTTATGCAGCCCTAGCCACACCTCCCCTGGCTATGATTGACAGAGCCTGCATGAAAAAAAAACTGGTTTCACTTTCAAACAGATGTAATTTACCTTAAATAATTGTATCTCAATCTCTAAATTGAACTTTAATCACATACAGGAGGCTCTTGCAGGGTTTAGCAAGCTATTAACATAGCAGGGGATAAGAAAATCTTAATTAAACAGAACTTGCAATAAAGAAAGCCTAAATAGGTCTCTCTTTACAGGAAGTGTTTATGGAAGGCTGTGCAAGTCACATGCAGGGAGGTGTGACTAGGGTTCATAAACAAAGGGATTTAACTCCTAAATGGCAGAGGATTGAGCAGTGAGGCTGCAGAGGCATGTTCTATACACCAAAACTGCTTCATTAAGCTAAAGTTGTTCAGGTGACTACAGTGTCCCTTTAATATAAAATAACCCCACCTACCCGCCTCATCCTAATAATAGTGAGGGGGGGCCATAAAACTAATACATGTAAAATAACGTAATTAGCCTTATCATCAGAAGTCTTCTTTGTTCTAAATCTTCTTTTCATCAGCCCCAAAAGAAAGACCAAATTAAAAGCAATAGTATGTCATCAACTAGAAAATACAAACGCACCGGATTCGCAAAAACGCAAACAAAATCAAATCCCCAATGTAAAATAAATAAATCTATTTTGATTAATGAGGGCTACACCCAGAATTAGTTTAAAGGGGGGGGGGGAAGCCTTTATAGAGGCTTTCCCATACTTTAAATTCTAAATGGAGCACCAATTAATCAGAGCACTTTGACCGGCAAGTCTCACTTCTCTCGAGACTTACCATGGGTTGGGGCTGGGGAGGCACACTAGTTCCATCCCTTTCAGTAAGTAGTCTCCCAGCTACTCTATCCAAGAAGATTAAAATCCTCCCTTATAGTAATACGGTGGTCATATACTTTGTATAGAGATATGAAAAACATTGATTTTCATCTGGACACCGAATGCATCTAGGCGATTATTGCAGATAAACTGGGACTAACTGTAGTAATTATGAGAATTGACATTTCGGTTAGAATTCGGCAATTTTCACCCTATTTTGTTAATAATTGCAAAATTCTGTGTTTATTGAATATCCCTGTCTGTTTGTATTGCACAAAATAGGTAAATGCTTAAGACGGCAAAGTTTAAGGGACAGGGATCACGAGCAGTGGAAATGCAAATTCTGTTCTCTTACTATTTTTGCAAAGGGAACGGCATTCTAAGACATCTCACTACCAGGATTGTACCACTAGACTAGATAATTACCATGCCATGTAACGCCACATTTTTGCACTGCACACAGCACTGCTTAGCTCTCCAGTACTTAAAACATTCTCACGTTTTATCTGTCTATTTAAAGCTCGTATGCTAAACATAATGTCAGTTCTTTAAACTCCTGGGGTTATTCACTGAAATTAGTCACTTTAAATCCACTTGAACCCCTATTTGTCTTGTTTTTAACATGGTCCTCTTATTTTATGTTATTTTTATCATCTACCTTTCTTTGTTTCAAGGCTTGTTTTACATCACTACTAAATGTGTTACAATAATGATAATTATAATATACCATGGAAATACATTTCTTGCACAATTAGAAACTAAAAGTTCATAAAAATCATAAAATCTCAAATATCTTATCTGTTATCTTCTCGTATATTGTTTTGTATTTTTATCATTGGAGTTTATTTCTACAGCAATAGCAGTTCTGATGGCGCGATTTTTTTTTTTTCCCTTTTAATATTTAATAGCTTGCCTCAGGATTCTGTGACCCCGCTGGTTTACTACTGCTGCTGGAAATTAAAAAAAAAATCTTTGCTCTTCACAAAACATATTTGAGGTAAAGGAGTAGTGCACCTGTGAGCAGCAAGGCTTATACACCCCGCTGTCATCTATTTAACCTTCATTGCTGAGGCACAAGTTTCATTTTATAATGAAGTCTTAGGAGTATATCCATACACCTGGGTGCATGCAATCTCTACTTATGCTGCTTGGCAAAACACAGGCCTCCTGTGCTAAACATGTCATGTCTTAGCAGTGTCTATAACATTCTGCATATAGAATGCCAAATGGTTAGGAGTTTCAACTTAATGTGAATGCAAAAGAACTCTACATCACAGTTATTGCTCAATATAAGGAAAGAAAGAAAATAGTTGTCTCTTTTATCCAACATTTGCTGTATTTTTTTTTTTTTAAATATAAGACACGCTGGAATATAAGACGCACCCATATATTTTAAGTAAAAATGTATGGAAAAATGAGAAAACAACCTGTACCATAATTACAATAAACTTTAGTTTATGTGTAGTGTATAATGGATGCAGTGTGTGCATCTTGGGTGGCACTTTCCAGGGGGGAGCAGCAAAAAATACTGCCCCAAATGCCAGCTGACCACCCTAGGGCACCCTCCGAGGTAGGAGAGGCCTGTCAGTGTGTGTTTGTGTGTATCTGTCAGTGAGTTGGTCTGTCAGTGAGTGTGTATGTGTGTCTGTCAGTGAGTGGATGTGTGTGTGCATGTGTCTGTCATTGAATGTGTGTTTGAGTGAGTTTGTGTATCTTGGAAATGTGTAATTTTGTCTGTCGGTGAATATGTTTGTGTGTTTGTCAGTGAGTGTGTATGTGTGCCTGTCAGTGAATGTGAGTGTCTGTCAGCACGTGTGTCTGTCAGTGAATGTGTGTCTGTCAGTTAATGTGCGTCTGTCAATGAATATTATGTGTGCCTGTCAGTGTACGTGTGTGTGTGCGTGTGTGTCTTTCAGTCAGTGTGTATGTGTGTCTGTTAGTGAGTGTGTGTCTGTCTGTGAATGTGTTTGTTTGTCTATCAGTGAGTGTGTGTGTCAGTGAATGTGTGTGTCTCTCAGTGAGTGTGTCTCTTATTTGTCCTTAGACATTTCAGCCTTGCATGTCTGTCATTGTTTTACCTTTAAAAAAATAAAATTGCAGCTTCTCTTGACATATTGTGCACTGAATGTACGCCTGTGCCCATTTGTTTTGTTTGACAGTATATGTCACTGTCCAGTTGTGTTTGACTCACTGCGCTCCCGAAATAAGAATAAAAATCAAAAAACAAAAACAAAAAATATTGCTTCACGAGCTATGGAGGATCGGAAGAAAGTGAGAAAGTAATTTGTCAACCCTTTCCCTATTTGTAAACTCTTTGATCTTCCCTGAAAATCCTGTGCTGGTCTTCCCTCATTGGATGAACAAATTTCTCTTATTCGCTGTACTTAAATTATATCATGTGTCTATTAATTAAACAATCTCCATGAGAACCAAATAATTAAAGTGGCTAGCAGACCTTTGTAAAAACATCAATTAATACGGTACTTAATGTTTATTTTGATCTGAAATTTCCATGTACAATAACATCACATATGAAGATGAAAGCTACCCAAAAATGTTCAACGCATTTCACTCATAAGCAGACAGGCAACTGTAACTATTGTATTGGGGTTTAAGCCAAGTAACTGAATAATGCATGTGGCATTCATGCTTGTAATTTGTACAGTTACATGTGCATTCCCAATACAGCACAGTAGATAACAATTTGAATTTGAATTTCATTGCCACTCTTGTTTTTTGTTAACTACCTTTAAAAACCTAAAAAAAAAAAATTAATCACTGAAGAGAAAATCTATATACAAAAAAATCTAATTAGTGCTAAATTCTTGTGCTAGTCACAAAAACTTTCAGTTATTACAAAGCAGTCAAACACATCGACTGCTGTGCCTCGCTCAGAAACCAGAGCATCACATGGATCAGAGGTTGACAGCTATATACAAGCTTTTGCAGTGTTTGCAAGTATCTTGACAGTAGAGGGCTCACAACTCTTGGCCCAGGGGGCACGTACAATCTAGTGGTCCACCAGCGCAGCAAGTCAGCATGTTTCTATGGGATATAACAGATTTTAAAACTCAGATTAACACACAATAAGAATTTGTGGCAAAAATATAAATTGAAGTCATTTGAAAACCAGATTGCAAAATGTAGACCAAAATAGCTGATTTACAAAACTTCTGCAGCTCGACTACAGCTTGACTATTTTAGCCTGAATTGTGCAATTAAGTTTTCAGTTCACAGTTCAGTAAATAAACCTCTTTGTTAAGGATTGTGAAATATGCGACAAAACATATAATCAAAAAGGGGCAAAAGTTCCTCTAAATTAAAAAAACACAATAGTGTTGGTGCACTAAACATTGCGTATCCAGATTTAAGTTTATAATGATCTTGTGATTGAATCATAGTGGATTGAACTCTGGATATATAAATGCACCAAGTTGTGACTGTAGACAGATACATACTGTCATATACAAATACTGCCAGAAACACAGATACATACCAATATGCATTGCCAGATATACACACAGACACGAGGCCAGATATACACATGTATACAATGCAAGATACACAATAGACACACACTCACAGATACACAAAGATGCAAATACACTCACAAATACATATACTCACAGACCGACAGATATGCATACTCTCACAGACACACATACATTCACAGACATACAAAGATACACACAGATAAACAAATACCCACAAGTACTGAAACCCACAGACACAAGTGGCTCTAGACTTTATGAGGCCCTAGGGGAAGCGCAAATATGAGGCCTCATAATCCCTTCATCAAACCCTTCTCCATAGTCCCAGTCACTTGCATTTTCCCAGCCACATATACACCATGCAAAATAGTCCTGATACATTAATAATTCCATTACAGCCACTTCCAGTCATATTACCTTGATCACGTAATCCACCCATGCCATAATTATTCCATCATCTCCATTCCCATAACCTCTTCACCCTTATCACCTCTAGCCCCACATTCTAGGTTTTTTATCACTTCATCCTGCCTATCTCCTCCTAACCATAATTCAAAACCATATTACCCCATCATCACAATCACCTTATTCACAACAAGCAAATTACCTTTATAAAACCCTCTACACACTAGCCGTCATCATTTACACATTATTACATTATGATTATTCTGAATTTCCCCAGACATCAAATACCCAGTGTCTTTATCCTCCCAAACTCCAATCACAACTCACTCCCAGATTATATAAGTCCCCCAGTCACCCCAATCACATATACCCCAGCCACAGAGTGCACTTACTCCCCCACAAGACCCAATTACATAAACCCCAGCCCCATAATTCTATCATTTGCCAAACAAAAATCACATCAACACTAAACCATAATGCCATGTGCAATAGTTGAAAAATATGGTTGATACCTGGAAGCTACAGCTTGGACCTGCATACTTTTCTATGCCTCACTCATTACCTCAGTACTTCAGTACTGTTAACCTGGGTGAGAGGTTGATGAGCAGTCACTTTCATATTAATGACAGACCCATTTTAATGTCTTTTGGGATATGTTTGTAACAGTTTTGCTAATTTTTTCAAAGGTATACAAGTGTGTTTTTCTTGATGGATTTGCTCCAGATTATTCATGTAGAAAAAAAAGCTGATTATATGCTACAATTTCCAGATTGTATTGGATTAACCCCTTAAGGACACATGACGGAACTATTCCGTCATGATTCCCTTTTATTCCAGAAGTTGTGTCCTTAAGGGATTAAAACAGGATATATTGTAATATTTCTGCAATAGCATAAACATTTTTTTTTATTCATGTCTTGGCTGTTTAAGATTTTAGATGCTGTTATATATTATGAAGACTGTTTTTACATATTTTCATATCTTTTCATCTTGAGACCTTGATTTATCTTAGCTAGAGAGCAATGTAATTCCCTGATGATTAAGCATCATGTGGGAATCATAGCTGTTTATTCACTGTAGAACAGGTCTCTAAAATTCATGTAGGGCCTGACACTATGGTATGGAATTTCAACCTTTCAAAATGCTTTTATAGTTTTAGATAAACTTTTAAAATATTATTTTGTCAAACTATTAAAATATCAAAAAAATATCATATATAAAAAATATATATCAATTGATTAAAAAAATCAAAATATTAAAGCATGTTTCCAAAAATGTAAGTTCAAAAGCTTATCCAAAAATATTAAATTGAGGCCTACATAAGGCCAAAACTCTCATGTTTAGTGAGTTAGCTTCTATATTTTTCAACAAATTACCTTTTAATTTTTTCAGTATTTTTCGTTTGCTTTGATGTGTCATTTTCAACTATTTCTCAAAATATGGCTCCTTCTTGTGGCCTCAATGCATATTTCTTTGATCCTCATGGAAAGGAAATGTTATTTATTTTTGTAATGCATGTGTTTGCTCAACTGTGATTATTTCCTCTTCCATTTTATGCACACAGGCATATTATAGATGATGTTTCTTTAAAAACACAGATAGGGCTTTCTTCTGATTTTTAATAAATATACAGTATTCTTGTGTGTGTCCTAATTTTAAGACTTTCATATTTTGTGTCGTATCCTTATTTTTTTGTCAGTTGCATGTTGTATAGTGCAAGGATCACATTAATCTTTATAAGCTAACAGCTTTCAGAATTTAATATACAGAATTATGATATACTGTAATAATTAATGTCAGAAAATTAAATAAGCCATATCACCAATGTACTTCCTCCAACCATACTCCTCAATGTAGTGCCCAAACCAATACTCAATCATTAATTTATGAGTGATTATAACCAGCTTGGTAAAGACAAAAAATGGGGGGCAAACCTGGAACATGCATTTCGCATGAATGGTGCTGTAGTAGAGACCAACATTTATACATAATACAGATTAAGGAACAGTGCACACATGAAAATTCTACTTAAAATCCCATATCTCAGCAAACAAATATGGGGATAAAGAGGCAGATTGGATGAGCATGTCAGCTGACTGCTTTTAGCCTATTAGAGCTCCCATTGCCAATATGAATGGGTATGACTACAAGGAAATGTGTCATCTCTGCCTTAGTCACACCTCCAGTAGGGGCAAGGCTGTGAGTGGCAAGGAACCTTTATTTAGTGTTTTAACACTAATTGGGGTGACTGTGCCAGGTGACCCCAGGCACTATAACCAATTCAAAGAGATTAAATGTTTATAGTGACTGCAGTGTCCCTTTAATTCATACAGAGTACACGTGTTTAAAGTTGTGCTTGCTCTGTGCTTATTGGGCATTTCTATAGAGTTCTGCTTGTGGGAATGGAGACAGAGAGGTTGAAAATGTATACTGTCACATATAATCTGTGAAATTATGTATGTATCCATGTCATCCCATATAAACTGCCAAAGTACAATATAAAATAATGCATTAGGACTTCCTGCATTTTATTCAACTACAGTGCTAAACAAAAAAAAGGTAAACCAGTAACATGCATTGATGGGAACCTTCAAATCTGTCTGAGACTTTAAAAATCTATCAATCATTTCAACATGCATTTCTTGAAAGCTGGTCTGAGTGACAAAATGAAGGTCATAAATCTTAATTTGGAATGGTTTCTGCCTCATTACTTATCCTGGAAGATAATTGAGACATATTTTTTTCAATGTTCCGTGTATGTCTATGAGCTAACTTCAATTTTTATATTTTTTTATTTATTTCAAAATAACCAATTAAATTATTATTCTCAGAAGACTTCCATGTTGGAAGTAGCATTTACTTAACACAACTAAATATAAGTGAAATCGGGACTTTGATGGGGACATGGTGAGTGATGGAATATATCTGATTGGGAGTAGCCCAAAGATTTATTTTTGAAAGGTGTTTGTGAAATTTTATGACTCTAAATTTGTAATTAAACATGTAGCATTATCAGTAAAGCATAACAAAGAGGGGAAACTATCAAGTAACATTAACCCCTTAAGGACCGGACTGTTTTTGCGATGTTGTACATTTGCGACCAGGCATCTTTTTACACTTTTGTGGTGTTTGTGTTTAGCTGTAATTTTCCGCTCTCTCATTTACTGTTCCCATACAAATTATATATTGTTTTTTTCAGGACAAAAGGGGCTTTCTTTACATACCATTATTTATATAATCTCATGTAATTTAATTTTAAAAAAATGAAAAAATATGATGAAAAATTGAAAAAAATACATGTTTTTTGACTTTTATGTGAAAAATCTTTTACTCATCTACAAAAGCGAATGAAAAAAACTGCTAAATAGATTCAAAATTTTGTCCTGAGTTTAAAAATACCCAGTGTTTACATGCTTTTTGCTATTTTTTTGCATGTTATAGGGCTATAAGTACAAGTAGGATATTGCGGTTTCAAAACATACATTTTTAAAATGTATCAATAGTGACATTGTAACACTATTATCTGTCATAAATCGCTGAATAACACCCCACATGTACATATTTTTTTTAAAGCAGACAACCCAGGGTATTCAATATGGGGTATGTCCAGACTTTTTTAGTAGCCACTTAGTCGCAAACACTGGCCAAAGTTAGCGTTCATATTTGTTTGTGTGTGAAAAAAGTAAAAAACTAAATTGAACGCTAATTTTGGCCAGTGTTTGTGACTAAGTGGTTACTAAAAAAGACTGGACATACCCCATTTGCAATACCTTGGGTTGTCTTCTTTTGCAAATGGTATGCCATCATGGGGGTAATTCTCATTCCTGGGCTACCATACGCTCTCAAAGGCAACGTAACCAACCTGGCCATTTTCAATGTAAAAATATTTGACCCATATATTTGACCCTGTAACTTTCAAAAACGCTATAAAACCTGTACATGGGGGGTACTTTTATACTCAGGAGACTTTGCTGAACACAAACATTAGTGTTTCAAAACTGGAAAATGTATCACAACAATTATATCATCAGTAAAAGTGCTGTTTGTGTGTGAAAAATGCAAAAAAAGTCACTTTCACTGACAATATCATCGCTGTGATATGTTTTACTGTTTTGAATCACTAATATTTGTGTTCAGCAAAGTCTCCCGAGTAAAACAGTACCCCCCATGTACAGGTTTTAGGGTGTCGTAGAACGTTACAGGGTAAAATACAGTGCTAGCAAATTAAATTCTCTGCAATTTCGACGTGGGTTGGCAGGCAGGTCCCTCAAATTGCAATTAATAAAATTACTTAATTATGTAAAAATATTACATAAATACGCACGTAGAATTTAAATATATATGCATATTTATATATTTGAAGTCTACATGTATATTTATATAATTATTTATGTAATTTTGTATATGGACATATGAATAGTTTGTATTCTTTTTATTTATTTATATATACATAGATATATATACAATTTCATTCTAAGTGTATTTTGATATAAATATATATATATTAATATCAAAATACAGTTAGAATAAAATTTCGTATAGATATATAATTTTTTTTTAAATTTTTATTATTATTTTTATTTTTTTAATTTACTTATTATTTGTATTTTATAATAATATATATATATACAATATATATAGTTATTATATATATTATATATATATGTGTGTAATTTAATAATACGTGTATTTTTATATTAATATATGTACATATTAATATAAAAATAAACTTAGCATGACATTATATATATGATATATAGACATATATTATATAGGTATAATATATGTCTATATATCATATATATATATACACATATATAATAATATTTTTTTTTTTATTCACTATAACTTTAATTTTTTTTTGATTTTACACTGGCAGGGAGACTGCCTGTCAGCACAGACAGTCCCCCTGCAGGCAGATACTTGGACACATATTGTGACCATGTGGTCGCCCTGTTGGGCGATCACATGGCCACAGGGGTCCTAATCCGCCATGGGGAGACTGTCTGGGCTGCAGGCAGTCTCCCCACAACGGGAGCAACGCTGATCGCCGCCGGGAGAACGACGGCGATCGGGTAAGTACCTCTTAAATTTAGGACGGTTCAGGACCGTCGTCGGTCGGCAACGCAAAAATGCCGATGACGGTCCTGAACCGTCTAGCGTCGTTAAGGGGTTAAAGAGCATACTAAAACTTGTCAGGTACAATGTTTATACAAGGCCTGCAAAAGTTTATTTATAGAGACGTTAACTAATAATTATATTACTTGAGTTTTCTTCCTTTGATTTACCAAAATAGATACAATAATTAATACGAGGAATTTCACGTTGACAAATAGTTTAACAGATAGAGACGAAACTATTATCTGTAATTGCTGTATTTCACATGCATGGGGGAAATGCTGCCATTAGGATCTTGGCATCAGTTTGATATGCAACTGGTATAGGCTTTCTCCATCATGGTACAAGCAACCTAAAAGTTGCATGAGACCTGAAAATGGACTAACGAAATGGCTATTGCAATTTTGGCCTTTATCAGAATATTTTTATAAACATTATTTTGGGCTTGTAAGTATATATTCTAAGCCAATTGTTCCCAAACCAGTCCTTGTGACCCACCAATAGTTGAGGATTTATGTATTTCCCCTATTTTATTCCAAGAGAGGTTCTGACAAAATCTGGACTGTTGATGGGTTTTAAGGACTGGATTGGGAAACACTCTTCTAAGCTATATATTGGTAACAATTACACACACAAAGTATAGATTGAAAGTATGCCCATTGTCACACATTCCCTTTTTTCATTTCTTAAGTGGAGCACTTGAAAGATCTATTTAACCCTATTTAACCCTTATGTTATATCTGTCTAATCATCACTCAGGTAATCACACACTGTATAAGTAGCCTAAAATAAAAAAAAAATATATATACTGTACATATTCCTTATTTGCTGCTTACAGAACACTGTAATGATATTATATAAAGAACAATTTGGCTATTAGCAGGTAAATAGATGGTAGTCCTATCTGTCTTTTTACAATTCAACTATTAATTTAAGCCAGTTTATCTTTTTCTGTTGCAAGATATAGGGTGAAAGACAATTATGTCATCTATAGTGAGATCAGGTCAAAATCAAAAGGATACGTAAAGTTTAGTAGATTTACAATCCATAGAATTTACTATTTTCTTAGTAACAAAATGTCCAGTTTAATGTTTTATTATATTATTTTCTTACCCATGTGTCATAGGTGATATTTATTTCAGTTTTTTTGCCCGCAAAAGCAGATGACCACACATTTCCAAAACCATTTCATGCAAAGGTGGAAATTCTAAAGTTTTCATGGTTATATTTTAGCAGCCACCAAATGACTCTGAAACAGGCCCGGACTGGCCATCAGGCACACTGGGCAAATGCCCGGTAGGCCGCGGTGGCCATGGGCCGAGACCAGCAGGGGAGGTTACAGGATCTCCCAGGCCGGTCCATGCAGGGCCGACACTATCAGAGAGCCGGCCCCGCTGTGTTCCATGACAAGACAGATCTCCCTCACCGGCCCACAGGCAGCTACATGCGGCCACCGGCTGGGGAGGGAGGGAGAAAGAAGAGGACCTGGAGGAGCTCTATCATGCAGCTCTGCCGGATCCCTCTCGCGAGATCCAGAGCATTGCCATGTCAATGCTCCGGGTCTCGCAAGAGTAAACTCTAGCCCCACGGGCTAGAGTTAACTCATCACTAGGACCACCAGGGATGGCAGCACAAACGTAAGAAGGGAGGAGGGATACAATGCCTATTTGTTTGTTTTTTATTATTAAAAAATAAATAAATACATACATATTGGCATGAACCTGCCTCCCCCAACACACAATCCCTCCAAACACACACAGCACCCTCACTCACACACACACACACACACACATCACACTAACACACACAGTACCGTCACTCACACACACAGCACCCTCATACACACACAGCACACACACACACAGCACCCTTTTACACACACACACACATACCGCACCCTCACACACATGCATCACCCTAACACACACAGCACCCTCACTCACACACACATACTACACCCACAAACACACCTCACACACACATACTGCACACACACACACACACACACACACACACACACTGCACAACTCACACACAGCATCCTCACACACACACATATTACACCCACATGCACACACATACAAACTGCACCCACACACACACAAATACAGTATCCTCACACACACGCACTGCACCTTTCACACACTGCACCCCTAACAAACACACTATACTCCTCACAAATACAACCTACACCCCTCAGACATACACAGTGCACCCTTCACACACAGACAGCACACAGCCGTCCCCAAACACACTGCCCCACTTACATATACACATAATACTTCCAAACATATATGTATATATACTAAAGAACCCCTCACACAAACATACTGCACCCCTAAACACATAACATACCAGAGATACACTAGATTTCTCACCCAACTCTGGATCATCTACACATATACACACACTAGATCCCTATATACACTCTAAATCCTCTACACACACTGTCTGGGTCCTTCAAACATACACTAGATTCCCTACACACACACACACACTGCACCACCTATGCACACTACATTTCTGACATACACACTCTGGATCCCCTATGCACACACTAGATTCCTTGTAAGCAAACACATACTACATTCCCTGAACACACAATCTCTACATCACCAATACACACACACACTACAGCCCGTATGCACACACTCCCTACATCCCCTATAAACACTGCCCCCTATACACACACTCTCTACAGTACATATACATTACATTACATCACAAGCACAACATGACTAAAACCAACCTGTTAACACAAAACCACACCACATTATTAAATTTGCTTGCGCTGTGCAGAACAAATACAGGCCTTTTTCTCATGCTAGAGCTTCTTCAGCAGAGCTCTGCGCATGGTCTGCCCTGGAAGAACATTGAACCAGCATGCTCACCTTGAGATGGGGTGTGCTTGTCATTGGGGATGACAATACACGCCCTTTCTGGCCCCACCCCCTTTTTAGTGGGCCGCTGTGATTAAAAAATGCGCGGGCCAAATTATTTTCCCAGACGTCCCTGCTCTCAAATATATTTAAAAACTCAGATTAATGTCTACATTTGACCTTGACTTGAGTATTGCAATTGTGGATGAACTATAGAGATTTTTCATTATTTTTTTAGATGTACATTCAGAGTTTAGCTATAGTGGATGAAAGGGTGAGTAAAATCCTCTTTAATCTCTGGAGAGAGGCAGGCCAGGGACCACTTGCTGCATTCCAGCACTATATGGTCATGCATAAATGTTTGTATTCCTGACATTATATTGTGCCTTTAACTCCAGTGATAAATAACTAGATATTATGAGAGCTGTACCCACAACAGCTGGATGGTCAGAGTTTGATTTTCTTTCCTATAGATCCTACAAACGAGGCTGTGCAGTAACACAAACATAGTTTCACTCTAACACATTTCCTTAACATAGTGTTGTTTTCTTAATAGGTCCATGATGTTAAATTCAGGAAGACGTAACAAAGACGGTAAACTTCCATATTTGGCAACAGAAAGCAATGCGCACTAACAGGCCAGTCAGGCCAGACCTAGTACTGATGACTAGCTACTTCAAATCTCTATCTGTGTCCCAAATACATTCTTGGATTTAGCATTTGTTTATTTTGTAATATTTAGAGCTTAGCTGTATTCACAGACACAACGCTTGATGATGAGTAAAAGGTCTAGGGAAAAAGGTCAATAAATGAAATCAGCAAATTTCTGCAAACCTTCTGTGCAATTATTAAGATAACAAAAGATCAGCTTCGGGCTTTAATATAGATCTTCATTTTATTAACAACTGTGTAGTAATATGAAATATGTGAAGACACACTAGCCAGTTAATACTCCGGAGTATGCCTTTGGGCCTGGACACTGAAATTTCCAATGTATTTTAGAATTAGGAAGCAGTGTCACAGCATTATGATTTGCCCACAGTGAATGGAAAAAGATCAGCAGATCATATTATTTCAGGTGAAACTCATTTCCTCACTAATTAAGTGCAGACATAAATTGGCATTCCCATATTGATGCTATAATAAACGTAACTTTGCTGAAACCAAATTGAACTTACTCTTGCTGATAAAATTCCTGGCAAATGCATATTTCTACCGATCATTTCATAGATTACTGTTGCCTGTTCTTTTAGAATAAACCATTTTAGTTCTATCTACTAAACTTCATCTTTTCAACTGCTTTATGAAAGAAAAGTGGAAAAAGTCATATAATGTCAGTTTATGACAGGTTCTTCAAGGAACCTTTGGGTCGACATATTGCTGCTGAACATTTTGGTTCCAATAAATATGCCATATCTAAGTCTTGGAGTCCCTTTTTTACTTGGCATTGGCATTGTCACATATATTTACACTCCACCAACAACCAAATATAAAAGATTCCACAATATACAGGAAAAGAGAGCGCTAGTACTAGATGAATGACTAACTATCGTGGTAACCAATAAATAGTCTAGATAAAATGAAAATAGTGACTATTTCTATGTAAATAAGCAGCTAAAACAAAAGAAATTTCCTAATTCCTATGTAGAGATGCACATGTAGATTTCAGCGCTTAGTGGATAGTAATAAGGGTGTCTCAATATAAAGAGCATTAAAAACAATAAAACATATGTAAATAAGGTAGAGAAAAAAATGGAAAATCAAAAGTACAAACAACTAAAGTCCAAAATAATTGTGGAAAAATACCAACAACAGAAAAAAGAAAAAAGAAAATCCAAAGTCTGCAAAATCTGGGTATAAGTCCTGCACAAAAATAGTCCAATAATGTAGTGGATGATGGGGGTCCAAATATATGTGGAAATACCTTAGATAGAAGGAGACAAAACTGTATATAGTGTAACTCTGTGTAACTCTGTAACAAAAGTTTATTTCTCCAGATATAAAAGATTCCCCCCCTACATAAATACTCTTACATGAATAAAAACGTAATACTCATCATGAAGCAGTGAAAAAAACTCTGTGCTCGCTCCATCTGGACTTTACACGAGCACGGAGTTTTTTTCACTGCTATTTTTGTGCAGGACTTATACCCAGATTTTGCAGACTTTGGATTTTCTTTTTTCTTTTTTCTGTTGTTGGTATTTTTCCACAATTATTTTGGACTTTAGTTGTTTGTACTTTTGATTTTCTCTACCTTATTTACATATGTTTTATTGTTTTTAATGCTCTTTATATTGAGACATCCTAATTACTAATAAGGGGACTATCCACTAAGCGCTGAAATCTACATGTGCATAAAAGATTCCAACTTAATAAAAATAACGTCTTGAAATAATGGACTTAAGTCATCTTCAACCGACTCTGATATAGCTGTTGAAGTTGATTGTCGCCTGACCTTTACTTTTAAACATTCGAAGTCAGGGAAAAAAAAGTAATGATACCAGGGGCCAAACTGTAAACATACGAACAAGTTATTGAATGGTTAATAAGAGCGTTCTAACTCTGGAAAGAAATGTGAATGACTGACCTGGGATCCCCCTGGCACTGAATTTGGTGGGGGCAGCTGGAATTGAATGTAATAGGAGACTCCAGATGTTGCTTGTCTTTTTCTCTACCTGTTTCACAAAGCATGAAACTAGGAAGTGCTACCTTGACCCTTAGATATACCTGTTTATTGAATAAGTTAAGGCATATTAATATACAGATGTGAATTAATTCACTATACTCTCCATGAAGGTTCCATTTAATTCTATTCATAAAACATCAAAAGAAATCTGATAAATCTGATTCCGGATTTCTTTCTTCTATGTGTGGGGGTTTCTGCCTAAGAACTGGATAAATATGCTTCAGTATCTTTGTTGTGGATTTGGCTTTGTGACAATAACAGAATATTATACAAAAATAACATCAAGTAAACACCAATTATATCATAATCTCTTGTACCAGATAAACATTTAGCCCTGACTTTGTAAACCAGAAGTTGAAATGAACCATCATAGTGTTTAAAATAATGATGAAGGAAGTCATGTGACAAAGAGTCATCTGTGTGTGGTTTCTTAAGCCCTTTAAAAGAAATAGATAACATGTGTACAGAATATATGTCCTTTGTTTATGGGGCTAGTTAATAAGTTAATAAACTTCAATAAATGGATTTGATTTCAATAAAACCCCTTTTGGTGCTTAGCAAACAATATAACACAATACCCATGAATCGTTCATTATCCTATTATGTACAGCCAAGTGTTGAATTAATTTATATCATCTAATAGATCTGTGCTGCACATTTTCTTTATATGATTATTATATTAACTAAGCATAGCAAGTATTAGGGAAATTGAAACTATACACGTTTTCCTTTATATATATGTATGAAGTGCAGTCTGAAATGTGATGCCTGTCTGTGCCCCTTTGCATGTCAAGTTTGGAATTGTGGGATACATGTGGAAACATGATTTCTCAAGTTTGTGTGCCTTGGATGGACCCCTCAAAGTCCAACTTGAGATATGCAGGTGATGAGACCGCTCTTATCAAAGTGACAAATGACCTAATCTCCGCTAAATCCAAAGGTCACTCCTCCATATTCATTCTCCTTGACCTCTCTGCTGCCTTTGACACCGTTAATCATGCTCTCCTCCTTCAAACTCTTCAATCGCTCGGTCTCTGTGACTCTGTCCTCACTTGGTTTTCCTCCTATCTCTCCCAATGCTCATTCAGTGTCTCCTTTTCCAAGGATACCTCCTCCCCTCGTCTTGTCTCGGTTGGAGTTCCCCAAGGCTCTGTCCTTGGTCCCCTTCTATTTTCTCTTTATACTGCCTCTCTTGGAAAACTTATTGCCTCTTTTGGATTCCACTACCACCTGTACGCTGATGACACTCAGATATACCTCTCCTCCGCAGACCTCTCCCATGCTCTCCTGCAACGTGTCACTGCTTGCCTTTCTTCCATCTCTGACTGGATGTCGTCACGCTTTCTCAAACTTAACCTCTCTAAAACTGAACTCCTTGTCTTTCCTCCTCCTATTACTGATCCTCCTCTCTCGCTCTCCCTTCAAGTCAGTGATATCCACATAAGTCCATCCCTGCAAGCGTGCTGTCTTGGCGTCATACTTGACTCTGGTCTCACCTTTGAGTCTCATATCCAGTTTGTTGCCAAGTCCTGTAGGTTCCAACTCAAAAACATAGCCCACATCTGCCCCTTTTTTACGCAAGATGCTACCAAGGAGCTTGTCCATGCTCTAGTAATTTCCCACATGGACTACTGTAACCCTCTCCTGATTGGTCTCCCCAAAAGCCGTATTGCCCGGCTACAGTCTGTAATGAATGCTGCAGCTAGACTGATTTTCCTCTCTAGTCGGTCCTCTCACACCTCGCCCCTCTGCCGGTCCTAAAATTGACTTCCTGTATCCTACAAGAGTCAATTCAAAGTGCTAACCCATACATTTAAAGCACTGAACAATTCCAGCCCCTCTTATATCTCTTCACTGATCCATAGGTATGCCCCTCCTCGTACCCTCCGCTCTGCCCGTGACCACCTCCTGACCGCTGCTCGCACCCGTACAGCCAACTCGCGCTTGCAGGACCTCTCGCGGGCGGCTCCTCTCCTATGGAATAGCTTGCCTACTGCCATCAGACTCCTAGTCTTCAATCATTTAAGAAGGGCCTTAAAACCCATCTCTTCAGGAAAGCTTATGGCCTCCCAGAGTAATCTCTATCTTACATACCTGTCTCTTGCTCTCTCCTATGGGACAGTGCTTTGCTCTCTCCTCCAGCTCTGCTTCACTCCTACTTGATATTTCCTGTCCTAATGTTTCTAATACCCCACCTCCTATAGTCTGTAAGCTCATTTTGAGTAGGGTCCTCTTCAACCTATTGTACCTGTAAGTTTTCTTGTAATTGTCCTATTTATTGTTACATCCTCCCCTCTCAAAATATTGTAAAGCGCTACGGAATCTGTCGGCGCTATATAAATGGCAATAATAATAAAAATAATGCATAATAGTCATTTTTTATTTACAGTGTGAAGAGTTATATTGTAGTTAGTTTCACTGCAATCATATAGGTTTGGTATGTAGTCCTATGCTTCTAGCCATACCTTATAAGGTACTTGCCAATGCAATTCTAAAGTATGCTCACGTGAATTTCTACTTGCCAAGGCTAAATTTTCACTCACCAGTTGGCTACTGGCAAGTGGAAATTTTGAGCCTGGCATATATATGTTCAGGCCTCAGGTCTGTAGTTGTGGGAGTGCTTAGCCAGCCTTTAAAACGCTTGCAACTCATACTTCAAAACTGTAGGTGTTCTTGACGAAACTATGTTACATAATTACATAGTTACATAGGTTTAAAAGAGATCATCCTTTGATTCCAATCACAACCCAGTATATTATATATACTTCCTAATTGTCCTTATTTCCTTACCCTGTCATGGTTTTGTTACCTGAGAGTGTGTTTATACTATGTATTGGATTTAATGTTTTCTGACCTTGGCTTGTTTGACTATTCTTGCTCTCTGTTATCCTGACCTTGGCCTGACTATCAATTCTGTGTTATCCTAGACCTGGAACTGTCTCTCGTTTATTCTATGTGTGTGTGCACATAGTATATAGATCTATCTCAGGCACTAGCCTGACCAATCTAAAGACTGGTACATGTTCCTTTAGGTTTGTGTGTTAGGGTATCTCTATTATTGCCACATTGTCAGAGATGTCCCGAATAGTTCGCCAGCGAATAGTTCCCGGCGAACAAAGCTTGTTCGCGTTCGCCACGGCGGGAGAACATATGCGATGTTCGGTCCGCCCCCTATTCGTCATCATTGAGTAAACTTTGACCCTGTACCTCACAGTCAGCAGACACATTCCAGCCAATCAGCAGCAGACCCTCCCTCCCAGACCCTCCCACCTCCTGGACAGCATCCATTTAAGATTCATTCGGAAGCTGCATTCTTAGTGAGAGGAGGGACAGTGTAGCTGCTGCTGATTTAATAGGGAAATCAATAGCTAGGCTAGTGTATTCAGTGTCCACTACAGTCCTGAAGGACTCATATGATCTCTTCTGTAAGGACAGCACCCCAAAAAGCCCCTTTTAGGGCTAGAACATCAGTCTGCTTTTTTTTTTTTTTTTTCCTGTGTAATCTAATTGCAGGTGCCTGCCTGCCAGCGTGTGTGTCAGGCTCACAGCGTATACTGTGCCCACTTGCCCAGTGCCACCACTCATATTTGGTGTCACAATAGCTTGCATTTAAAAAAAAAAATAACTTTTTTGACTGTAATATAATAGCAGTCAGTTTCCTTCACACGTGTGCGTTTCAGGGCCTGCCAGGGCACAGTGTCACACCAGTGCAACTCATATCTGGTGTAACAGTAGTGTACATTTAAAAAAACAACACTTTTTTTGACTGTGAAATAATAGCAGTCAGTTTCCTTCACGCGTGTGCTTTTCAGGGCCTGCCAGGGCACAGTGTCACACCAGTGCAACTCATATCTGGTGTAACAGTAGTGTACATTTAAAAAAAAAAAAAAAAAACTAGAAATTTGACTGTGAAATAATAGCAGTCAATTTCCTTCACACTTATGCATTTCAGGGCCTGCCAGGGCACAGTGTCACACCAGGGCAACTCATATCTGGTGTAACAGTAGTGTACATAAAAAAAAAAAAAACTAGATATTTGACTGTGAAATAATAGCAGTCAGTTTCCTTCACACGTGTGCGTTTCAGGGCCTGCCAGGGCACAGTGTCACACCAGTGCAACTCATATCTGGTGTAACAGTAGTGTACATTTAAAAAAAAAAATTGACTTTAATAGATTGAATAGCAGTTAGTTGTCTGCAAGCGTGTGTGTCAGGCCTACAGTGTCTACTCTGCCAACTTATGCCAGGCACAGTGGCACTCATATCTGTTGTCACAGTAGCTTGCACGCATAGTACCACTAATCGAAAAAAAAATGACAGGCAGAGGCAGGCCACCCCGCAGGGGCCATCGTGGTCATGGTGCTGTGATTCCCTTTGGCCCTAGAATAATGCCCAGTGTTCAGAGGCCACGTACCCTGAACTCGAAAAGTTCTGAGGACATAGTTGACTGGCTAACACAGGACACCCAATCTTCTACAGCTTCCGCTCGGAACCTTGACGCACCATCCTCCTCCAAGCTTAGCTTTGGGCACCTCTCAAGTTACCACTCGCCCGCCTGCCACCACCACCAACACTAGCACCACAGCTGCGTCACTTGATCTGTCAGAGGAGTTATTTATACATCAGTTGGAAGAAATGAGTGATGCGCAACCATTATTGCCAGAGGATGTAGATAACAGGGATATGTCTCAGTCAGGCAGCATTACACACATGGACGTACGATGTGATGATGATGATGTTGTAAAATAGAACAAAAAAAGGTTGCGCCTAAAATATACAGTAAAACATATAAGAGTGTATATAATAAATAATATAAAATAATACAATTTAATATTAAATATTAAATGAAATATAAATGGATAATTGGCAATAGTCCAAAACACTTATCATAAGTCCATAATGCTAGATGCCGTGTATAAGAACAGGGATCCTGAGGCGTAAAATGGGGTGTGTCTTCACAAAGGTGTCTTTGAAATCCAGTGAAGTAATATGTGAAGAAAAAAACAAGAGGAACTCCAATGGCACAGTATATAGATGAATAAAATGGTAAATAAAATAAAAGTAGTCTAACTCACACTTTTCAGAGCTAGAACCTAGCTCTGATATAACGCACGTGAAGTGGAATAATCCCCACTCAAGGATATGCGGAGTAATATTGATTGGTGAGTATCTGGCTCAGATTCAACATCCAAGTTGGTATTATTCGACCCAGGGAGATAAAATAAAGTATATAGTGCTCTCTGTAGGCGCTTGGGTGGTATCATCCCCACCTAAGAATTCTTTAGGCTTCTCGTCAGGTAGATAGTATATGTATAGTCAGGTGAAAAAGAAATCAAAATGGCTATAAAATGTTTTATGCCAAAGTATTTTCTTTATTGTAAAGTAATAAAATTAATATCTAAACGCGTTTCGCCGCAAGGGCTTCTTCAAGTAGATAATAGTAAAAATGATAATGATAATAGTAAAGATGATGATGTTGTACCCGCTGCTGCTTCCTTTGCTGAGTTGTCAGATAAAAGTGAAGCGGTTGATGATGACGATGCGTCCGTGGATGTCACGTGGGTGCCTGCTAGAAGAGAAGAAGAACAGGGGGAAAGTTCAGATGGGTAGACAGAGAGGAGGAGGAGACGAGTTGGAAGCAGGGGGAGGTCGTTGCAAGGAGCTAGTGGCACAGTCAGACAGCATGCATCGGCACCCAGGGTCAGCCAGACAGCACGCCAATCAATGCATGCTGTTGCAACCACCAGAATGCCGTCATGCCGTCAGAGCTCAGCAGTGTGGCATTTTTTTTGTGTGTCTGCCTCTGACAACAGCGATGCCATTTGCAACCTGTGCCAAAAGAAACTGAGTCGTGGGAAGTCCAACACCCACCTAGGTACAACTGCTTTGCGAAGGCACATGATCGCACATCACAAACACCTATGGGATCAACACATGAGTACAAGCAGCACACAAACTCAAAGCCGCCATCCTCCTCCTGGTCCAGCATCTTCAGCCACATCAACCACTGCTGTCCTCCTTGCCCCCTCTCAACCATCCGCCACTCCGTCTCTCGCCTTGAGCAGTTCCTGCTCATCTGCCCACAGTCAGGTGTCTGTCAAGGACATGTTTGAGCGTAAGAAGCCAATGTCAAAAAGTCACCCCCTTTCCCTGGCATCTGACAGCTGGCTTGTCTGAACTCTTAGCCCGACAGCTTTTACCATACAAGCTGGCGGAGTCTGAGGCGTTCCAAAAATTTGTAGCTATTGGGACACCACAGTGGAAGGTACCCGGACAAAATTTCTTTGCACAAAAGGCAATCCCCAACCTGTACTCGATTGTGCAAAAGGAAGTAATGGCATGTCTGGCACACAATGTTGGGGCAAGGGTCCATCTGACCACTGATACCTGGTCTGCAAAGCATGGTCAGGGCAGGTATATCACCTACACTGGGCATTGGGTAAACCTGCTGACGGCTGCCAAGCATGGAATGCGTGGCTCTGCAGAGGAGTTGGTGACACCGCCACGACTTGCAGGCAGGCCTGTTGCCACCTCCTCTACTCCTCCTACTCCATCCTCTTCCATAACCTCCTCGGCTGAGTCCTCTTCTGCTGCTGCGTCTTGCTCCACATCAACGGCACCCCCCCAGCTCCCCAGGTACTATTCCACATCCCGGATACGGCAGTGTCACGCCGTCTTGGGGTTGACTTGCCTGAAAGCAGAGAGTCACCCCGGACCAGCACTCCTGTCCGCCCTGAACGCACAGGTGGATCAGTGACAGACTCCGCACCAACTGGAGATCGGCATTGAATTTGGGCAAGTTGACACGTGCCGTGCATGGCACATGTGTGTAATCTGATCGTACAACGCGTTGTGCATAAGTACCCAGGCTTACAGGACGTCCTGAAGCAGGCCAGGAAGGTGTGTGGCCATTTCAGGCGTTGCTACACGGCCATGGCGCACTTTTCAGATATCCAGCGGCGAAACAACATGCCAGTGAGGAGCTTGATTTGCGACAGCCTGACACGTTGGAATTCAACACTCCTAATGTTCGACGGCCTGCTCCAACAAGAAAAAGCTGTTATTTGTATGACCGGGGTGCTAGGACAGCCTCTGCGGAGCTGGGAATTTTTTTGCCACGTTTCATGGACGCTCATGTGCAATGCCTGTAGGCTCATGCGTCCTTTTGAGGAGGTGACAAACCTAGTCAGTCGCACCGAAGGCACCAATATAGACATCATACCATTTGTTTTCTTCCTGGAGCGTGCCCTGCGAAGAGTGCTGGATCAGGCCGTAGATGAGCGTGAAGAGGAAGAGGAAGAGTTGTGGTCACCATCACCACCAGAAACAGCCTTATCAGCATCGCTTGCTGGACCTGCGGCAACGCTCGAAGTGGATTGTGAGGAAGAGGAGGAAGAGGAGAAATGTGGCTTTGAGGAGGAGGAGGAAGACCAACCACGACAGGCATCCCAGGGTGCCTGGGGGGAAGAACATACCTTCAGTGAGATCACTGAGGACGAGGAACAGGACATGAGTAGCTCGGCATCCAACCTTGTGCAAATGGGGTCTTTCATGCTGTCGTGCCTGTTGAGGGACCCTCGTATAAAAATAATGAAGGAGAACGACCTGTGCTGGGTGTCCACGCTACTAGACCCCCGGTATAAGCAGAAAGTGCCTGAAATGTTACCGAATTACCGCAAGTCAGAAAGGATGCAGCAGTTCCAAAATAAATTAAAAAGTATGCTTTACACAGCATATAAGTGTGATGTCACAGCACAACGGGAATCTAACAGAGGAAGAGGTGAAAGTAATCCTCCTCCTCCCACGACCACGCCGGCAAGGACAGGACGCTTTACAGACGTGTTGTTGATGGAGGACATGAAGAGCTTTTTAAGTCCTACGCATCACCACAGCCCTTCGGGGTCCACCCTCAGAGAATGACTCGACCGACAGGTAGCAGACTACCTTGCCTTAACTGCAGATATCGACACTCTGAGGAGTGATGAACCCCTTGACTACTGGGTGTGCAGGCTTGACCTGTGGCCTGAGCTATCCCAATTTGCGATAGAACTTCTGGCCTGCCCCGCTTCAAGTGTCCTGTCAGAAAGGACCTTCAGTGCAGCAGGAGGTATTGTCACTGAGAAGAGAAGTCGCCTAGGTCAAAAAAGTCTAGATTACCTCACCTTTATTATGATGAATGAGGGATGGATCCCGAAGGGACTGACAGTGGGCGATACATTCGACTAAAAAAGGCCTGATGAGGGGGACGTAACAGGGATTAAACTGATAAGAATATTACTACTTAATACACCACTCCTATCTGGTGGCACAGTAGATTGCACGCGCAGTGCCCCAAATTTGAAGTAGGAGGACCGACCAAGCATCTTTTTCCATCTCCCAGTTCCTAAAATCGATGCCATATACACGTCCCCTGATAGGGGACATAACAGGGATTAAGCTGATAAGAATAGTACTACTTAACACACCACTCCTATCTGGTGGCACATTAGATTACACGCGCAGTGCCCCAAATTTGAAGTAGGAGGACCAACCAAGCATCTTTTTCCATCTCCCGGTTCCTAAACTCGATGCCATATACACGTCCCCTGATAGGGGACGTAACAGGGATTAAACTGATAAGAATAGTACTACTTAACACACCACTCCTATCTGGTGGCACATTAGATTGCACGTGCAGTGCCCCAAATTTGAAGTAGGAGGACCGACCAAGCATCTTTTTCCATCTCCCGGTTCCTAAAATCGATGCCATATATACGTCCCCTGATAGGGGACGTAACAGGGATTAAACTGATAAGAATAGTACTACTTAACACACCACACCTATCTGGTGGCACATTAGATTACACGCGCAGTGCCCCAAATTTGAAGTAGGAGGACCAACCAAGCATCTTTTTCCATCTCCCGGTTCCTAAACTCGATGCCATATACACGTCCCCTGATAGGGGATGTAACAGGGATTAAACTGATAAGAATAGTACTACTTAACACACCACTCCTATCTGGTGGCACATTAGATTGCACGCGCAGTGCCCCAAATTTGAAGTAGGAGGACCGACCAAGCATCTTTTTCCATCTCCCGGTTCCTAAAATCGATGCCATATACACGTCCCCTGATAGGGGATGTAACAGGGATTAAACTGATAAGAATAGTACTACTTAACACACCACTCCTATCTGGTGGCACATTAGATTGCACGCGCAGTGCCCCAAATTTGAAGTAGGAGGACCGACCAAGCATCTTTTTCCATCTCCCGGTTCCTAAAATCGATGCCATATACACGTAACAGTGATTAAACTGATAGGGATAGTACTACTTAACACACCTTATAATAACGCAGAGAGAGGCAATGCAGAGAGAGGAGTCTGAAGAAGAGGAGTCAGAGGAGGAAGGTGGCTTTGAGGAGGTGGAAGACCAAACACAGCAGGCGTCCCAGGGGGCTTGTTGTCACCTTTCTGAGACCCTTGGTGTTGTATGTGGCTGGGTGGAGGAAGAGACCTTCAATGACATCAGTGAGGACAAGGAATGAGACATGGCTAGCTTGGTATCCAATCTTGTGCAAATGGGGAGTTTGCGGTTGTGCAAATGGACTGTTTGCGGTTGTTTGCGGTGCGTTAAACGGGGAGTTTGATTTGTCACTGTGAAGCGGGCGTAACCCTTACACTACCTGATCGATACAACATCATACCTGATGTTTTAAAGCACGTTATTCCAAACAATTTAGGAATGTTAGGTGATTTATGCCCTTTATGGATTAAAACCAGAATCTGCATCAACTATGTAATTTTCCATGGGAGTTTTGCCATGGATCCCCCTCCGGCATGCCACAGTCCAGGTGTTAGTCCCCTTAAACAACTTTTCCATCACTATTGTGGCCAGAAAGAGTCCCTGTGGGTTTTAAAATTTGCCTGCCTATTGAAGTCTATGGTGGTTCGCCCGTTCGTGAACATTTGCGTTAGCGAACGGAAAATTTTATGTTCGCGACATCTCTACACTTTGTTAATTCAGGTGATGTTTGTGGTACTCTCATATTATTTAAGTAGGTGGATCATTAGGTGTTTTGTCCGTGGTCAGGTGGTCTGACCAGAATTCGATCTGGATAAATGTCTATATGTCTATGTCTCTAAGAATGTGAGAGTAATATCATTGAGTATACTTTTTTATAACAGATTAGTCATACACTGGGTGCCTCTACCTATAAGAACTATTCAAAATGTGAACCTGATAACCTGTATCTGAGGACATATTTTTCTTCTAACAGAGTTTATTTCTAGCTAAACGATTTTAATATTACTCTTCATTGAGGTTCTTGATTACAGACCAGGAGTTATGACTCATCACCTGAAGAACATGGTATAATCAGTCTTACCTCAAACAAATCTAGAAGTTCTATCTGTATATTCATTTTGGCAAACCACCCAACCTTTTGACATCACTCTTGACTTCTCTACAAATGCTACCAATTTCAAGAGAACACTAGAGGTGAGCAGGAAGTAATGGAAAAGCTAGTACAGTTTGATGGCTACTTTTGGTCTGAGATAGACAGGAAGAGGTTAAGGAAGACTTTTTTTTATTGGAATATTTACAGAATATTTATAATCCTATCATATTACTACTGAATGAGGATAAGCAACGAGAATAGGAGTAGGGGGTTAAAGTGATGCAAGACAGAAAGGGCTTTTTTTCTTTTGTTGGTCAATGTGATTTTTGCAGTTTGAACAGTTCAAATGTGGTAGATGCAGTGCGTGTTGAATGTAAGGGGTTTGACCAAAGCAGAATGACATTGGCAGAAAAGTATTGATTAATCAATGAGTTAAAGAGGAGAGAAAATTGTATTAAGTTTTCGTATAAAATAAATGATGTCTGCAAAACATTTGTATAGAACGCTTAGAGAAAGAATAAAGGTAACAGTTGAACATGGTTGCTAGTGGATTAGAAGGCCCATATATCTTGTGCATCTTCTAGTTCATTGAGATGGATTGCAGCGGGCAAGATTGAGTGTTATAAGATATGATGAAATTCCCAATGTACTTTAAAACAAAGTCTTGTGGCACAAATAGTATAGATGCTGGCCTTATATGAGCTTTTTGAGAGGGAATGTTTTGTCAAATTTACACATCCAGAGGAGAGTATAGAGGGTAGCGGTCAGATGTAGATAAGGATTCAGTGGAGCATGGGGAAATAAAAACAGACAGAAAAGTCTGGATGCCATAGAGAGCATATCATAAAAACACATAATTATCTAATGCCAATGGCCACACAAATCTTGGGCTTAATCCTTGGGGAGTCTGAATATTGGCTGGAAGACTGAAACTCTGAATATGAGATCTTTATGGTGTGTATAGGATCTGTGACAATACCCCTGGGCAATATAAATGGAAATCAAATGGAGTATTTGCTCTGCTGTGCTCTTCATTTGCTATGTTTTCATATTGAAAACCTAGAGAGCCAGCATTCATGGCTACATTTTTACTATTAAAAAAACCCCATCTGAATATGTGCAAACCACCATCTAAACCTACGTTTAGCAAGTCCTAGAGATTAATGAACATATACAACATATACACAACCAGCGGCGATATAGATCCATAAGACTGTCATTCTGCCTTTCTATGTTTCTACATGTCTGATCAACGTGTATATGACCAAAGCAAGTCTAAAATAATTTGTAGTATCCTTTAAATACATAAAGGAAATCAACACAGTAAAAGAGGAGACTATATTTAAAAGAAGAAAAACGACCACAACAAGAGGACATAGTCTTAAATTAGAGGGGCAAAGGTTATCAGGAAGTATTACTTTACTGAGAGGGTAGTGGATGCATGGAATAGCCTTCCAGCTGAAGCGGTAGAGGTTAACACAGTGAAGGAGTTTAAACATGCGTGGGATAGGCATAAGGCTATCCTCACCATAAGATAAGGCCAGGGACTAATGAAAGTATTTAGAAAATTGGGCAGACTAGATGGGACAAATGGATCTTATATGCTGTCACATTTTAGGTTTCTATGTTTCTATCCTTGTACTTAAAATATAAATTCTGTATTACTTTTAATCTGCATTTAATTTACTTAATATTTATTAAATTAGTAAGGAAGATTTTAAAACGGTATCTTCATTCTGTACTTCAAAGTGATTTAGTAAATAATACCTCAGTGGCCCTGGATAGATTATTATTATTTTATTATTTTATTATTTATATAGTATATAGCGTTGTACAATGGGATTTAAGTTAATAGAAAATATTGCAGAACTCAAAAGGCGGATTTCAGAAAAAAGCTGAAATAATCATAAATACTCATAAATAACGACAAACAGGCAGTAATACACATTTAGTGCAAAAAAATAATAATTTCCTAATCATTTAAATAAATATGAAGGTAAAAGACAAATGCCTGGACAGCAGATTACTAAAAGAGAGAGTTAGATTTAAGGTCGGCTTAGAAATCTAGCACAGTTGGCAACTGTAATAGCTTCAAAGCCAAATCAGCAAATCACCCAATCTGTGCATTAAGTAATGTGTGACACTAGCAAGAATCCTTGGCATGAACGACACATCTTTAGGAGCAGGAATTCTAGGAATTAAAGATCACTCATGAAGTATTTAGTAATGTCAGAAGGGTGTAGTTAGATGATTAATTTCTGAGATTTTTAAGCAGCAGCTTATGAAATGAATAACCTACTTTCTGATATCCTGTGCACTGGAAGAAGCACTCTTATCGTTCTGTGATTTGCAATATATCAACCTATTAGTCACAACTAGAGAGGAGTTAATATCTTTCCCTGGGGTACTTTCCAGACATCTCAGATATACATTTAACCCCCTGCTCTCCATGGGATTTGTTTCCCCTTAGAGTGGAATAAAGTGTTCACTTAAACGGTAATAACAGTTTTCACACAAATAATCCCTCAGACGAGAAATGGTGAGATGGGTGGATTTAAAAAAAATCTCTATTCAGAACTTAACCCCTTTATTACTATGTGTTGGTAGTTTGTTTAAGAAAATAAAGGTTACATGTGGCATTTATAAGAAAAATAGAATGAAAGGGGAACCTGCCCCAGTTAATGAAGAAAATAGTTACAGTCATGTAAACTTCGTTATCAATCAAGCCAAACTGTTACAGTCGTGCATTTTTGTAACCAGAGTCAACATTTTTTACATCCTTAAAATTGCAACACTCAAGGGAGAGAAAGCAAGATGGAAGATGCCTGCAGCCCTTTTAAGGGGCTTGTGTACTGATTCAACATGCTGAAAGAGGACCATAAACATATTAAAAGTGGCCAAAATGTAGGAGTCTGTTGGCACATGGAATCCCAAAAGAGACAACATTTGTGGAACTGCCTATCTGCCTAACCAACCTTTTTAGAGCTCAATGCTAAGTGACATGGAATAGATCGTGGGCACAGTGAATAGGTTGAGATACTCAAATGGCTGCAGCTTATTTAGATCATTGTTTGGATGTAGCCTTACTGTTCCCTGGCTATCCATACAGACATATCTATTGCAACAATGGCTAAATGTTGAGAATATTCCAACACCAAAGGCCTAAAAAATCAATCGTCTTACAAGAGAGTATTCATAGAAACATAGAATGTGACGGCAGATAAGAACCATTCGGCCCATCTTGTCTGCCCAATTTTCTAAACTTTCATTAGTCCCTGGCCTTATCTTATAGCTAGGATAGCCTTATGCCAATCCCACGCATGCTTAAACTCCTTCACTGTGTTAACCTCTACAAATTCAGCTGGAAGGCTATTCCATGTATCCACTACACTCTCAGTAAAGTAATATTCCCTGATATTATTTTTAAACTTTTGCTCTCTAATTTAAGACTATGTCCTCTTGTTGTGGTAGTTTTTCTTCTTTTAAATATATTCTCCTCCTTTAATGTGTTTATTCCCTTTATGAATTTAAATGTTTCTATCATATCTCCCCTGTCTCGTCTTTCCTCCAAGCAATACATGTTAAGATCCTTTAACCTTTCCTTGTACGTTTTATCCTGCAATCCATGAACCGGTTTAGTAGCCCTTCTCTGAACTCTCTCTAAAGTAGCAGAGATATGGTCTCCAGTACTGTGTACAATACTCCAAGTGAGGTCCCACAAGTGTTCTGTACAATGCCATGAGCACTTCCCTCTTTCTACTGCTAATAGCTCTCCCTATACAACAAAGCATTCTGCTAGCATTTCCTACTGCTCTATTACATTGTCTGCCTACCTTTAAGTCATCAGAAATAATCACCCCTAAATCTCTTTCCTCAGATGTTGAGGTTAGGACTCTGTCAAATATTCTGTACTCTTCCCTTGGGTTTTTTACGTCCAGGATGCATTAGCTTGCACTTATCCACATTAAATGCCAGCTGCCACAACTCTGACCATTTTTTCTAGTTTACCTAAATCACTTGCCATTTTGCACATCCCTCCTGGAGCCTTAACCCTGTTACATATCAACCCTGTTACAAACCAGTTACACCCTATGGGTGACAAGACCATGCTTTGAATATACTCCATTGACTACAACCCTCTGTTGCCCAGTCACTCAGTCACTGCCTTACCCATTCAACAATATTGGAATCCAAATTTAAAGATTGCAGTTTATTGATAAGCCTTCTACGTGCAACAGTGTCAAAAGCTTTACTGAAATCTAGGTAAGCAATGTCTACTGCACCACCCTGATCTAGTATCTTAGTTACCCAATCAAAAAAATCAGTAAGATTAGTTTGGCATGATCTCCCTGAAGTAAACTCATGTTGTCTCTAATCTTGAACCCCTATGTGATTTTAGATGTTCAACAATCCTTTAACATGGTTTCTATTACTTTCCCCACTACTGAAGTAAGGCATACTGGCCTATAGTTGCCCGACTCCTCCCTACCACCTTTCTTGTGAATGGTACAACATTCGCTAACTTTCAATCTTCTAGGTCTACTCCTGTTATCCTCTGCAGTGGTGAGGGTAACAAAATTATCATCACTGACAATGCCGTCAATAACACACATTGAAGACAACACTTTAGTATTCTGTGCTAAGCCTTTACTAATGAGTGCTCTCTCCCTTAGTTACTACTTGGTGTGGCACCAAAAAGATACAATGCATGAACTAGCTGTGGTACAAGGAGCTGCAGTGCTAGGGAAGCTGTCAACAGTCCTCATGGCTGAGAAAGTGATGTTCAAACTCTGAATCTATGGCTGATGGTGGATTGGGAAACAGGACCCCCTTCCCTTACCTACCTTCAATTTCCTCTTGGGGTTAGTACGTGACATTAAGATACATTTATTGCATGTTGGTGCTACATAAATGCCAGTAATAATAATAATATTCTCAAATTTGCCCATGCTTAAATGCATAAACCTCTAAGCACACACCGACTTGTGAATATATACAAAAATAATAGATATGAAAATAATGGTGAGTTGGACCATGCATATCTAGTAAGGCTGGAAGAAATTTAACGAACCAAAACACTTTCTTGTGGTGAGGAATAATCATAAACATCTACTGAGTATCTGGTAGGTGTGTCAATATTAGCTGTTGTAGGAAGTACTCTGGGTAGCACTGGGTACTGTGTGCAATGTATTATTTCAGTTTTTTTAATTAGAAAACCATTCATTGAATTTTACACACATAGATAACTGTGGTGAGGGTTAGCAGAAAACAAACCTGGGCATTTTGTGCTGGGCAGGGTATTAATCACTGGATGCATGCACCTTCTTTAAAATACGTTTAGTGGTCTATTGGGGTGCTACGCAAGTGCTTTTTATTTTCACAGTAGTAACCCTGAGAACATCGACTTAAGGAATAAAAATGAATCCACACACTGCAATAATTGTTTTTAACAAAATGATGGCACTCAATCTTAATGAACGTTTAAATTGTGTTTTACATGTTAGAATTCTACTCATGGTTGAAACAACCAGTGCAAAATTATGAGAAAAATTAAGTTTTTTTTTTTTTTTTAAATCAACCCCTTCATGGCAAACATCTTTAGTACTTAGAAGAGCACTTTTTTTGCTGTTAAGACCTGATGCAAACAAGATGCATAGTCAGACACCAGCTTCTGTCAGTGTTCCTGAGGAATCGTAGCCCAATGCTCATGAGCAATGGCCTCCAGTTCAGTAATATTATTGGTTTGTGTGATGCCACCGCCTTCTTCATATTCCTCCAGAGATTTTCTATGGGGTTCAAGTCAAGTGACTGGGCCATTGTAGAATTTTTCAGAACTTCTTCTGCAACCAAGATTTGGTGGAATTTGAGTTATGAATCGCCGTCTTGTTGGAAGGTCCAAGCTTCAGCTTCCTAACAGGTGGCATGAAATTTTCTCCTAGGATTTCCTGATACTTCAATAAATCCATCTTGTTCCACAAGCTGCTGGTTTCCAGTGCTAGAGGATGCAAAGCAGCTCCAGAGCATCAATAAAACATCAACATGCTTAACTGTAGGCAGAGTATTCTTTTTAGCATATGCTTCATTCTTATTCTTCCAGACATACCACTCCATTTGGCCAAAATGTTCCAGCTTTGTTTAATCGCTCCACAGAACAGAATCCGACTTTTCTCCTGCTTTTGGGTAAGTAGTGATGTACGTCATGGAATTCTAGCATGGAAACCTTCTGCATTTAGTATACACCTTACTGTGCTCACTGAAGCCTCAGTGCCTGTTGCAACTAAGTCTTGCTGCAGGTCTTTTGCAGTCATTTAAGGGTTTTTCACAACCTGCCTTATCAGAAATCTGGTTGCAGCCATTAAAAGCTTCCTTTTTCCGCCCTGTGTTTTTAGTGTAACCACTGTTCCATCAACTTTGAACTTGCGAACTATGCTTTCAGTGGTGTTTCTAGGAACATTCACTACTTTTGCTATCTTTTTTGCATCCTGTTCCTTGTTTGTGAAGGGCGATGATCTCTTCTCTTAACTTTGTGGACCATTCATATTTCTAACATGCAGTCAAATGTGACACTTAACAAACCCTAGCCAATTCAGGTATGTCAAGTGTTCCAGCTAAAGCAAATCTGGCGCAACTGATAAAGCCCTTGGTTAGTTTCATCAGGTGTGCTTGAGACATATTCTTAAAACATATTTCTTCTCATATTCTCTATTTTTGTGCAACGCACTAACTTGGATTTTCCCAAGTTCAAAATGGCAATCCAGACATGGACCCTGTGTTCACTGTGCCTAGAGGAGTATCAGCTACACATCGCTGACGAAGCCTAAAGAAGGCCAAAACAATCATCAGGGTTTGCTGAATCGCTTGTGAAGAGAGAACTTACCGGCATTTCAGTTTTGACTACCATTATGAGTGGGATAAGTCTAATATGCCTTGGAACTGGTTTTCTCTTTAAAAGCACAAATGAACAACATACTATTTTGAGACCTGAGTGGGGATTTACCGAAGCACAAGCTACTGAGCTCCTCATTCTTAGAGTTCTTATATTCTCTGATTCTGTTGCAACTTTTGACAATAAACCTGATTTTCAATGAGGGTCGAATAATTTTGAGTATTATTTATTTATTTAGTTATTTATAAAATATTTTACCAGGATGGATACATTGAGATTTCTCTAATTTTGGGTCCATGTCCTGAGTCCACATAACATTAGAGTGCTCAGTACCAAGCGTGGGACACTGAACCCTGCCAGGCTAAGACGTCAGGTGTCTGATGCAGCATCTCCCCCGCCAATGCTGATACTCCCTCAGGTTCACAAGGCTGGGCTCGCCGCTGGGCACACGGTCAGCCGACACAAACCGTACGCTTTTTCCGGCCTCGTGTATCTGTGGTGTGATTATGCATTCCCTGCCGACAGGTATAACCCTGGGGCCCCTCCTTCCTGGGAGCCTGATCTCCATGTGGCCCTTCCCTGATAGTGCCTGGTCTCTATGTGGCCCCTCACTGCTGCGGACCAGGTCACCTTCCGTCCTTTCCTGGCTGTGTGTCCAGCTGACGCCCCCAAGCTCAGCCAATAGATTACCTCCCCCGCCGGGTGCACTCACTCACCCTCTGTGACCCTCACAGTGACAGCTGGATCAGAGCAGCATGGAGACCTCGCAGGACAGACAGTGCCACTCTGAGAGCTACATGGCGGCTTGTCAGCACTTTGCCACCCAGGCCATTCACACAGGGCAGGAGCCTGGTCCTCCATGGCAGTGGTGCCCCCCATCTCCTTATCTACCACCTTCAAACAGAATGCCCCTGGGGAGTTCACGGTAAGAGGGGCAGAGCTGGGATATCACTACCCTGGGCTCTTGTGGGTTTCACTCCTACTCCCATTATTCTTACTCCATATATGGACTTTTTGCCCCTAACACAAGTATTAAGGCCGTTTGGCCTGTAATTGTGAGAGGAGCATGTGTTTTCCATACTTAAAGGGATCCCTTCCTTACCCCATACCGTTTGTGTTCTAAGCGATTTGCATTGCCCTCCCTCCACTCCCACTACTAAACATATTCTCCTTTTTCCTCTCTTACCCTTTGGTGAGCCCTCTTTTATTTACAGGCCCTACCGCATCATCAGTGCCGGCACACCACAACCGACTTGCTCTTCTATTCTAACTACTCTTATACATATCTCTTACTCCATAAATTGACTTTTTTCCCCTAACACACACATATATAAATGTAATACATAACAGGTAATAAATATATTCAATCATGACAGGTGCATTCTGTGCTGAGGTATATAAGTATACGTCCATCCTCTCCTCAGGCAGAGTTGTTTTTTTTTTAGATTTGTTTTCCTATGTCCTTCATATTATTGGATTCATAGAGTTTCCATATGTTACTCTTCATTTGAGTTTGCGGAAAGTGATGTGTGGGGGCTTGTCTGATTGTGTGGTGAGGTATATAAATGTTGAGTGTGATATGTTTTGTGTAGTTTCGGGTGATGTGTGTGGAGTTGAATGAGTGTGGTGTGAGTAGAGTTTACTGAGTGTGATTTATGTGTTTGGTGGCTTTGTGTGGTTAGACTGTGCTGTGTCTTTATCCTCCTAACACATTTAGTTTACTCATTAAACAAAATATGCTTTTTTACCCACTCCTGCTTACCTTACTACAATGACTGGTGATCCATTGGGGCTATGATCTCTGATGGTCCAGCAGGGGCAATCATTCCTGGTCCTGGGGTCATTAATAATGAATCCCTGGTGGCCGAGCGGGTGCAGTTCACACACAGAACTCCCTCGAGTCCAGCACTCAGTGGTAAGTCAGAACACAGGCTGGGAATAACAGAGACTATACTCTGACTCACTTACTGATCTCTAGAACTGTGATGGAGGTACTGGAGAAAACAGGCATCCCATGGCTATGCCACTTCAGCTCCTCTCTTCCCACCTGTCACCTGGAAGGGACCCCAAACTCACTAGAACACTACTGTATGTGAAAAATATTTTTTTTACTCCCAAGCTGCCAGTAAAATATACATTGCAAAAATAACATTGTTTAATTTTAAGATTTAATATATGTTGAAACATCCACTGAATTACAAAAAAAAACACATGCATGCATTCAAATGTCTTTAACCTATCAATTTTGTTTAATAAAGCATAATGTAACTGACCCTAGGTTAAAAAGCAAGATCAGGCCTTAATTCATTTGCTTAAAATCAGGATAACAAGTTTAAATATGTTAGCCAATTTTGATTTCTAACCTAGTCATTTAATTCCTTTACATTAAATGTGTATGTTTCCATTGCTTAAGACTAATTGGGTGGATTGAAAATTAGTTGAAATGCATTTTATGAGCAGTGTATGAATATATTGGTGATGCTTTAAATCAATGCATAACTTATTGCTGTTGGGAAGTCAAAATCCATTAGTGAACCCAACTGATAGGTCATGAAAAGAAATAGCCAAATTAATATTTCATCAGCTCTTTGCGCAACTTGCTAATGCAAGCCAAGTAATTCAACTGTGTAGTTTTTTGTATTCAACATTAGGTCATTCATTCGCTGGACATTATCTCTGATATTAAATAGAGTGACTTTTTGCATAAGTTCTACAAAATGTGTCTTTTTAAATTAAATTAGTCTTTATTGAACTCTTCCCAGAATACCAATATATAAAACTTTACTCTGAATTTACATATTTAAGAATTGATTTGTGCATGAAGTCAGGGCCAGCCTTACAGATGTGTCACCTAGATTACCAGGAATGAGGCAGGGCAAGGTGTTGCTGTCACAGTGTTTTTGTTGACAGCTGACGTGCTTGTTCCCTGCCCCTGGCACACACGGAGAAGTGTGAGTAAAGCTGAGAGACACTATGTTATGTTCCTGCCCTCTCAGCACAAACTGAACTGCTGTTCTATGCCTCAACATTAGAAAGACTGTCAAAGAACAGCCAGGGTCCACCAATATATGTGCTAAGCCACACTACAAAAGTGGGGAGATGGTGAGAGACATGTAGTGTATGGGTGGAGACAACAAGAGAACATAGGTATAGACATAGAGAGAGGGCATAGAGAGTGCCCACAAGATGGGCATATAAACACTGGTGATAAGGATATACACAAGTGGAGCAGATAGAGAGAAACATGAAGGGCACATGAAAAGGGACAAGGAGAAATGTTAAGAGAGTAAGAGGGACACATACAAGGAGGACACGGAGAAGGGCGCACACATGGTGGGAAGAGACATGAAGAGAGATGCACATATATATATATATCCCCAATGAAATCATGCATGTATTTTATTAGGCATTTTTTTTCATTGGGGATATATCTATTGTCTGTAGGCTTTGCATGTCCTCCTCTTCTTCTATAGCACAGACTTACTGTGGCTGTCATAGACTAACCAATGCAACTCATCGAGAAGTCTTTGCAAGGCTCCACTGAGTTAAACAGCCTAGGAAGTAACAGGAGGACCTGTTGTCTGCTTGAAAACCACAAGTTCTAACAATGTTAATATATAAACTTGCCCAGGGGCGGACTGAGAACCCTCAGGGCCCACGGGCAAAATACATCAAGGGCCCCCTTACACCCATGCTCCGTAGCAAGCCCCACCCTTGTCCCGCCTCCAGCCACACCCTACACAATCTTTAGACACAAGGAACAAAAGTGCAATAATCCCCTCAAGGCCCCAGTAGAGACTACAATTGAGGGCTAATGGGCCATGGAGGGGGGGTCTTTCTAGCAGAGGCTATCTCAGTGTTATTTAGAGAGTGTTAGAAAGAATCTACTCGAGCCCCATTAGAGACTACAATGGAGTCTAATGGGGGCCTGGAGGGGGGGTCTCTCCAACACTCTGGTTCCTATTTACAATATAGCAACACAACATAGCTTGCTGATACCTAGGCCAAGTTGGCTCCTCCTACCTTAATTACTGTTGCTGGAAGGCTGTGGGCTTGCTGGCTGCGGCTGGCAGGCTGTGGCTTCCCGGCAGGCTGTGGGCTTGCTGGCTACTGCCGGCAGGCTGTGGGCTTGCTGGCTGTAAGCCTGTGGCTTGTTGTAAGTCTGTGGGCTGGCTACTGGCCTGTGGCTGGCTGCTGGCCTGGCTGGCTAACTGGTGGCTTGGTTGGCTTGTGGGCTGGCTGGCTGGCCTGTGGGCTGGCTACGGGGGCACTTGTAGATTATTTAAAGAAATAATCCATGCACAATAACCACTGCTGCTCTGTGTAGTGGTTATGGTGCCAGGAGGGCCAGGACCCCCTCCCAGAGTAAGTAGTCAAACCGTTTAAGAACAGTTTGAAAACTTACCTGGGGTCTGCTGGGATATGGGGCTGTAGTAGGGTATAGGAGCAGTGGTGCAATGTGTGAGGGGTGCAGTGTGTGTGAAAGGTTCAGTGTGTGTGTGTGTGAACATATAGGGTGTGTGTGGCAATGTTAGTATGGGGGGCTGTGTATGGGGGTCTGTGTGGCAATGTGTGTAAATGTGTAGGGTGTGTGTGGGGACAGTGTGTGTGTATGGGGGGCAGTGAGTGAATGTGTATGGTGTGTGTGTGTGGGGGGGGCAGTGTGTGTATGGGGCTAGAGTTCACTCTCACTACTGCGACCACCAGGAATCCCTGGTGGTCGCAGTGTTGAGAGTGAACTCTAGCCCGTAGCTCCAGGGCTAGAGTTCACTCTTGCGAGAGCCGGAGCGTTGCCGTGGTAACTGCGGCAACGCTCTGTGCTTGCGTGAGAAGCACCCAGAGAAGCTGCAGGCTAAGCTCCCGGGTCCTCTCTTCTTCCCTCCCTGCCAGCTGCCCGCACGGTGCCTGCAGACCGGGGAGAGAGATCGGCTGGGGCGATCCACCAATTATATATACAGCCCTACTGTGTGCCTTTTTGTCTCCCCCAGTCCCTCTGTATGTTTCTTTCTCCCCCTCACTGCTCCTCTGTGTCCATGTCTCCCCTCTCCTTCCCAGTCTCTCTTCCCCCTCTGCCTCTTTCTCCCCCTCCCCTTGTGGGTCTCTCTCCTTTCTCCCTGTGTCTCTCGTCCCCTCTGTCTCTTTCTCCCCCCTTTCCCTGTGTCTCTCTCTACCCCACATCTCTCATCCCCTGTCTCTTTCTCCCCCCTTTCCCTGTGTCTCTCTCTACCCCACATCTCTCGTCCCCTGTCTCTTTCTCCCCCTTTCCCTGTGTCTCTCTCTACCCCACATATCTCTTCCCCTCTGTCTCTTTCTCCCCCCTTTCCCTGTGTCTCTCCCTACCCCACATCTCTCTTCCCCTCTGTCTCTTTCTCCCCCCACCACCATCTCTCTATTCCCCTTCTTTCTCCCCCTGTGTCTCACTCTCCCCCCTGTCTATTTCTCCCTCCTTTCCCTGTGTCACTCTCTCCCCCCCCCTCTCTTTCCTTCCCCTCCCCCTGTCTCTCTATTTTCCCACTGTCTGTTTCTTCCCCTGCCTCTATCTTTTCCCCCTCCCATTTACCAAGAGAAGACTGAAGGGGCCGGGTACATGCTGGAGCCGCCGGGCCGGGTGGCAGCCTCGCCGGTCCGGCGGCACTCCTGTCAGGCTGTCAGTAACGCTGAGGACGGAAGGAGGGGAGGAGCATGTCTCTCTCACATGCTCCTTTGCGGTTCCCACAATTCCCAGCACAGGATGTGGGAACCGCAAAGGAGCATGTGAGAGAGACATGCTCCTCCCCTCCTTCCGTCCTCAGCGTTACTGACAGCCTGACAGGAGTGCCGCCGGACCGGCGAGGCTGCCACCCGGCCCGGCGGCTCCAGCATGTACCGCGGCCGGCCCCTTCAATGTGCCACCGGACCGGCCACCCGGTGGCACTTACATGCACAGATGCCGAGGCCGCGGTGGGGCAATCCGGCCCTGCCGCCGGGCCCCCTGATGGCGGCTCTGGCGGCGGGCCCCCCTCCCAGCCGGGCCCTCGGACCATGTCCGAAGTGCCCGACTGGTCAGTCCGCCCCTGAACTTGCCAATTTCTATTCAAATCTGCACTTTTCGTAGACTGAAAGAAAAGTTCCAAGATGTTGTTACTTGTGCCGTGGGTATAGGTCCCTGCTCCAAGGATTCATAAGTAACTAAAAGAAATAAAGCTATAGCACTTGGTAGTTTCATGTGCCATGTGTGTTTTAGTTAGCTATCCGAAATGACAGACGTTTCGACACAATGTGTGTCTTTATCAAGCCACACTTCATTGTCTATCATTTTGGATGACTAAATTAAATGAATTAGCCCAAAAAACAGATGACGCTCTATGTAAGCCCTGTAGGCAGATAACATGAGCTTAGGAAGCCCCAGTGGCCTATAGAGCTCTGTAAGAAAGTGAAATTGCCTTCCGAAAGTGTTGCAAATTTTCATAATGATGTTACTTTTAAAACAAGCATGTAAATAGGGCAGTGTGAGATTCCCTGTGTCTGCTGTATCAGAATTTTGACATCTGCACTACAAATGTTTGGTTTTTACAAAATGTGTTAAAGCAGCGATTGTCTCTGACAGTCGCATTTGTATATCACAATTTAATGTTAAAAAGTAGTAAGTGAACTTTAACTTAACACCTGATCCCACTTCCCTGTTATTCTGATTCCAGAAAACTTTAATTATTGGGAATTTTTCTTATTGTGTTAAGATCTAGACTAGTCGCAGGGCCCGGTGGGTAACTGGCTCTCTTCTGTCAGCACACTCCAATCTGTATGGTTATAAGTTTAATGCATACAGGTAAATGCCCTAAGCCACATACACTGGCACTATTGGGACCAGCAGGAATATGGTGTAAGTCTGTTACCCATCACAATGAAATTATCCAGGAAGTGAACAAAGCAATGTAAAATTTGCCTAGCATTGCCTATCTTTTACCTAGCTGGACAAACAGCTTGTTTAGCATTGCATGATCAGTATTAGCATTACCCGACATCTTTAAAACCCTAATTGGCAATGTACGTCATGCTCTTTAGAATTTCCAAGAATTTCCATTAATCCTTAAAATAGTATCACAGTTTAATTAAAGGGCATCACATCACCAGAGTTTAATTAAAATCATTAAAAAAAAAAGAAGAAGAAAAAAAGAATTGCATTTAAATGCAGCCTTAAACAGTGTTGTGACATTTTCTGTTTCCTATACATGTCAACTTGCCAGCAAATCTATACTTTACTAATAACTTTCCATGTGTCATGTTGATTACAAGCCTCATGTCTCAAGCACTTTACAATAGATCACATTTAAATGTTTGACTGTACTACTTGATGTTAATTAATTGGAGGACTGACAGCCTGTTTATTTTTATATAAGAATTTGCACTTTCTAATAAATTGAGCAAGAAATGTGATTAAGTGGATTCACGGAGAGATAAAGGCACGTCTTCAATATGTTAGATGGTCAACAAGCCAAGGCAAATTCAATAGCAAACTATTTAAATCATGCTGCTCACTGTATTAGTTATTTAGACCTCTTTAAAGTGCTTAAATAATCATTTACACTGTTTGTAAATACGGTATAGATCAGGGTCGATTGTTATTGACTTTTCTCATACAAGTAAAAGAAAACTATGAGCTAACAAAATGGGGGACCTATCAGAGCAGTTGTTTAAAATGCATTAAAAGGATTCTTTAAGTACTGTAACAACTTTAGATGAAGTGGTTTTGGTGTATAGATCATACCCTACAGTCTCACTGCTCATTTCTCAATCAACTTGTTTATGCAACCCGGGCTCCATTTTTACTGAAACTCACACTGTCTCCCTACACAGTTCCTACAAAAGGTCTAATTTTTAAACTGCCCTTATTACATATTGTGTGTAATTTAGATGTTTTTACCTCTTACACTATTAATAACCTGCTGGAGCTTGCAACAGACTCCTGTTTGTAATTAAAGTTCAGTTTACAGAGCGGGAGCTAAGAACTTCTAAAGTAAACACATTCTTTCCATGGTAACGAGGAAGAGATCAACTTCGATTGAAAAAGCCACAGGAAAGGGCGAAACGCGTCTCGAGGGAGATTCCCAGCACTTATGGACATTGTTTTTATTGTTTTGTAATATACATATGTTAATCAATTTTTAATACTTTAATAAATTGATCAATTGGATAATTTTTAGTTCTAACTTGCTGCTATCTAAATCTACCTCCAAAGAAGGTGTACCCCTCAGTGGGTAATAAGCTGTCCAAACCAGAGCCAGGTATACCGGTTTGGCTCTGGAAAAGGTGAGCACTATACCATTTGGTGTTTTTAATTTGTTCAGACCTTATTCTAACATACTTCACGAGAGAGATGTCTTTGTCTTTGTGTATTCCATTGAGTATTGAAGAAAGAAAATAAAAAGATGGGAAGGTGTCTGCCAATATACACCAAGGTGATTGTCATTTGATACCGGATACCCCTAAGATTAGGGGTAACTACTATTTACCGCTCCACTTAAGGGACTTTTTGGTGGGTGATTTGTTTTTTACTAACCCTTTTTTAAATTCCCTTACCTTTATTATTCTTTCCATGGAGGCTGTGTAAGTCACAGAGAGGGAAAAATTAAGTCTTAAATGGAAGGGAATATAGCAGAGACTGTGGAGGGGCACAGATCTATACATCTAAACTGCTTTAATAAGCTAAAGTTGTTTTGGTGCATAGCGTATCCTGGTAACAATTTTGGAAGGCTGACAGATCCATGTCAGTTTGAACTGGATCACTTAGCCTCCCAAACACTCACATCAATGGCAACAGAGGCAGTGTTCATTTAATTTGACCGGTACTGCTTTTACCATGGTGATTGATGATCAGAGTCACAGTTCAACATATCTTTTATTTGGAATTGTCTTATTATCTCCTTACTTATAATGGGTTGATACGCACATTGACAGTCTTCATTGCATGCAGTGTACGATGTAATGTAAGAAGCAGTAGTCAACAAAGAAAGTTTATGACAGAAGAGTGATTTTTAGAGTGCCTGTGTTTCTAAGAGTGTTTATATGTGAATCTATGTGTCTATGGGAGTATTTGTAATTTCACAATACGAGTGTCTGTGAGTACATATGTAAGTTTTTATTTGTGTCTATGAATCTGCCTGAGAATGTCTGTGAGTGTCTATGAGTGAGATGATGTCATTATACCAGTGTCTTTCTCTGACTGTGTTAGTCTGCTCTATACATGTAATATGGGGATGTTTTAAAAACAAACAAAAAAACATGAATACTTCTATCTTTCTTTTATTTTAAATACTAGATAAAAAACAAGTGTCACCTCAATAATATGTTAAATATAATAATCTGCTTATCAGGTATTGAAAGAAAATATTATTTTTAAATTAAGAATATGTAAAAAAAAACTGAGAAAAACTAATTTATACCTTATTCAATGTATGACAAAATGGTTCATCTACGCTTTACAGGGTAGTAAAACTGTAAAGTGACCTCCTGTCCTTTAAACAGACAGTGTCCTGCACAGTGCAGTGACATCATTCATTTGACTGTTTGACAAATATCAGCTTCAGTGTGCTCACCTTGTGATTTTCGGGCATATGCAAGTCTCTCCCATGCTTAGCAGACTGCGCAGGGCAATGACTGGTGATGTCACTGCACTGTGCAGGTAATGAAGCAGGGAAGACCATAGAGACTAGCTGTTGGATTGAAACACTATCGGAGCAAAGGTGCGCATATTTTTTGCATATACTTAATTTTTTAAAATCTATTTGCTTTCACTCCATAAGTTTATCCTATATATAAGATAAGGCCAGGGACTAATGAAAGTATTTAGAAAATTGGGCAGACTGGATGGGCCGAATGGTTCTTATCTGCCGTCACATTCTGTGTTTCTATATTCAAATAATTTTAAGGTGACTATTGTCCTTTAAAAGCTAGTTAATAGATAGTACTTTCAAACTGGGGCTTCTGAAGAACTACAAGCATCCTGACTAGAAACCTCCATGTTGAAAGAATTAATATTAAAATGCTGTGTTTTTTTTTTTTTTTTCTACTTCTATGGTATGACCTGACATGTCCTTGCAGCTTTAGAATAGAACAGAAACCAGAATAACTATGCAGGAATAGAAAACAAAGCACAAGAAAGAAAAAGTTATTTAAACACTGGGACCTTGAGATTCCTGTGATTATTCAAAAATAGAGACGGAGTAAAGAGATATAGAAAGAAAGCTGAATATCGTCTCATTCCAGGACTTCAGGAACATATATTGTTTATATTTATTATTTATAAATTATTTCACCAGGAAAGATACATTGAGATTTCTCGCGTTTTACAGTATGTCCTGGGTCCACAAAACATTGCATTGACACAATAGGGTACAATAAAATACAAAATCAATATTAAATAACTAAAAAAGAAAAAAGGAGAGCCTAGATATAAATATGAGGCACGAATGGGGGGTAACCCCTAAATGGTGAATCTATATGAATACAGAAAAGAAAAGAAAAAAACTACCATAAAGTGTCTCAACATTTTGGTAAATATAGTCACAATGAAATGAGCATAAAAAATAACTTTTAATGGATGTATTAAAATGTAAAAATAGAAAAGATAAAAACAAAACAAAAAGCACAAGGCTACAAAATAATATGTCCTATAAATTAGTTGGGGTATTAAACCTCAAATAGAGCCAATAGCAAGAGAAGTGTTGCTTCAAAGAAATACTTATTGGTGTAAAGTTAAACTACTTGCTATGAACAATGTAACTGAATTCTAGATAGGAAAGTGGGATACTAGTATCCTCTAAACTCCTGCAGAACAGGGTCGGTTGAATATAGAGGAAATGCCTCTAGTGCGCAAGAGGTTAAACAGCACACCAGTTGGTTGCAATGGTTAATAGAGAAGAGGCAGGGAATACCTGTAAGATAGGGAGGTATAGGAGACAGTTGCAAGCTAGGTTAGATATAATGGTCAGTAGAAATATAGAGACTATAGGTAATCCTGACGCTTGCTAGCAAGAGAGGTGTAAATACAAAGAAATACTTTAATAGTAAAAAGTTAAGCCACTTGCTATAAACAATGTAACTGAATTCAAGATAGGAGGGTGGAGTATTAGTATCCTCTGAACTCTTCCTGCAGAACAGGGTCTGCTGTATATAGATGAAGAATCTCTAATACACAAGAGGTTAAACAGCACACCAATGTGGTTGCAATAGTTAATAGAAAAGAGGCAGAGAATGCCTGAAAATAGGGTATAGGAGGCAGTAGCAAGCTAGGATTAGATGCAATGATAAATAGAGATGTAGAAAATATAGGTAATCCTGACGCTTGTAAGATAGAAAATCTAAGTGCCTTTGAGGGCACCCCTTAATAAATGCCTATACTATATAACTCGACCCCCCAAAAGGTATAAAAAGACAAAGGATAGGACAAGAAAAAAGGATGCCTAGTTGTAAAAGCAAGATCGCTAGTAAGACCGCGGCTGAATAAGTGCAGCAGCAGAGGAATGTCAAGCTAGGCGTCCTGAGCCCCTGACGCACGCGTTTCGTCTGGGTTACTCATCAGAGTATGCTCATTTCATTGTGACTATATTTACCAAAATGTTGAGACACTTTATGGTAGTTTTTTTCTTTTCTGTATTCATATAATCAAAATCAATATTAATACACAATATATACAAAATTTTACATAGAACAAGTAATAAATATATCATCAACCATGACACGGGCATTCTGTTTTAAAGGTATGTAGAGAGGGATCTCTTAAAGGACTTTAGACTTGGGGAAGATTTGAAAGTGTGCGGGAGGTCGTTCCATAATTGCAGTGCTCTGTAGGAGAAGGAGAATTGGGCGGCTTTCTTTTTGTATTGAGGTAGACTAAATAAAGTGGTGGTACTGGATCGGAGGTTATAGGAGGTGGGAACAGCTGGGGAAAGCTGTCAAGATCATCATTGTGCTTTGCACAATATTGTGTATTTGGGTCTGGCTGGGATCGAACCTGAGTTTCCTGCATCCCAGTCAGGATCCTTACATTGGGCTCCACGCATCTTTGACTGTTTCTAGATGTTCTTGGTATCCTGTAGTCTGAGCCTGTTTGCCTGGGATTTGCACACCTGTTCCTGGTTCCATGATCATTGGTTGAGACTCCCTATTTAAACCCCGCAAGTCTGGTCCTCGTTGTCAGATCGTGTTTCCTGGTCCGTTTGGTTTCACTGCTGTTTATCTGACTCCTGGTTTTGATCTCCTGCTCGTCTACTGTTTTTGCCTGATTGCCGCCAGCCCTGACTTCTGATTCTGTTACCGAATACTCTTCTGGATTTCCCTTGTCTGTACTGCGTTCCAGGAAGCACTGGTTATTTCAGCCCCAGTGCACTGTGTCACAGCCTTGGGGATTTCTGTCCTGAGTCCCCTCGGTCTGTGCCGAATTGCAAAGGGTGCCTTAACTCTGCCTGCCGGACTCCCACTCCAGGTAAGATCCCTGACAAGAGCACTACGATCAGGTAGGGTGGGAGCTTCCCAGAAAAGTTCTTAAACACAAGGCTGGAAAGATGAAGGGTGCGTCTGGATTCCAGCGACAGCCAGTTTAGTTCTTTAAGCATGTCACAATGGTGGGTCCTGTAATTACATTGTAGCACAAATCGGCAGAACGAGTTATACAATGTATTACGTTTATTAAGGTGGGTTTGCGGTGCAGGTGCATATACTACATCCCCATTATCAATGATTGGCATCAGCATTTGCTGTACAATCTTTTCCTTTACTGTAGGGCTTAGGCAGGATTTGTTTCTGTACAGGGCACCTAGTTTTGGATAAAGTTTAGATGCAAGTTTTTCTATGTGGAGGCCAAAAGATAGATTGCGGTTTAACAACATACCCAAGTATTTGAAAGAGTGGACTGCTATTTGATTTTGTTTTGAAGGATAGGTGGGAATTTTGCAATTTGTGTAATTTAGGTACTATTCCAAAGATCATTCTGACAGTTTTGTCAGTGTTTAGGAAGAGTTTGTTTTTTGCAATCCACTTTTCTACCTCTGTAAACTGGTCTTGGAGCACAGCCTCAAGCTACGGTAGATTGGATTTGCTTGTATAGATTACTGTGTCGTCTGCGTACATGTGTACATTTGAGGATTTGCAGACATTAGGCAGATCATTTATAAATAATGTGAATAGTAGGGGGCCAAGAATGGAACCTTGGGGAATACCACACATGACTGGGAGAGTGTAACATATTCATCCTCACCTTGCGGTCAGCGGTCGTGCATCAGCATGAATGATACTTGCAGCATGGTAATGGACGCCAGCCGCTGCGGATCCAAGGCTAATTATACCCCCATGCTCGCTCAAGTAACTGATGACGTTGGCATGTACGTGATGCTGTGCATGCACCGCACACGCGTTTTGGGGTCAAAGAGCGATCACGCCCAGTCAGAAAGGTAAAGCAGGTATAAAAACCTTGAATTACCTTTCCTCATCACCCTGTCATTGTTTCCCTAGTGGTTGTCCGAGAGTGCTTCCTTATTCTGGTTATTGACTTTGGCTTTGATTTTGACTTCCCTGTTTTCTGGTATCCCTGACCTCTGGCTTTCCTTTATCGTTGTGTCCCTTTCTGTGTCCCCTGACATCGGCTATTTCTCTGACTATTCTTTGGTACGTTAGTCCGGCCATTCTAAGGCCTGGTATACGTTACCTATTAGTCTCCTGTGTTACACAATTCTACGTGCTGGATCGTACTGTAATCCTGACAGAGAGGGAGGGAGTCGCTGTCAGAAATGGACACATATTGTGAGCGATCCGATACATATGATTGAAACCAGGTTAGCGGACAATCACCAAGAAAAATAGCTCCAGTTAGGTCTCCTTGTTCCATGCCAGTTTGGATGTCATTGCAAACTTTTAAGAGGGCAGTTGTAGTGGAGTGATTCGGGTGAAAACCCAATTGATCAGGGGTCAGATAGTTAGATTGTTTGTAATACTCACGTAGTGCGTATGGATGCATTTTTCTAAAATATTTGACAATACTGGGAGCAATGATATTGGTCAATACTTAAAAACCAAAGTAGCGTCACCACTTTTATGGATAGGCACTACTCTTGTATACACTACTTTATAGTATATACAACAACAAAACAGTTATGCAAACAGAGAAAAGGGATGTGTAGAGGAAAACCATGTGAATAGAGTAAAGAAATGCGGAGAGAGATAAATACTAATTTCTCATTTTAAAAAAAAGACAAAAAAACATTCTTCTTCTAGACTTACATGATAGTTTGGTGGCTTTCAGCTGTTTGAGGCAAGGGAAAATTGCCACAACTCAAAATATGCATACAGCCACTGTCTACAAACCATTTCAAAACAAGAACATTTGGAATGAACTTATTTTTACTATCTAAGATAATTGACTTGCATCTTTCATCAGAGTTATTATGCTAAGTATTTATTGTTTACTTCTCCTGCAGGCCTCATTATACTTTGCTTAAGAGAAGCATGTATTATTTGCTTCGCCTACATTTATGTGTATTTGTTGTATATTTTATCATTGTCTATGGTTACTGAATGTAAATGAACTTGTTATCTAAGCACAGTGGGTTGCACGTAGGAGGGATCATTTAAAAAGGTGTTCCACAATGGCCAAAGCTAAGCTAAAACTCTGACTTCTGTGAGGTGCCACGTAGTGAAAAAGCAGATAATCCTAGACCCGGGCCAATAGTAGAGTTACAGGGGATAAAAACGAACAGTTTTGCCAGATTCTGGAGGAGAATTTAATGAACCAAACTCTCCAAGATGAGAGATATACCTTGATTTATTAGAATTATTTTGATTATCTTGCAATATCTCTTCAATGTGTACTTTTTTTACTTAGGTGAAAATGCGTTTCATATTTCATTAAGCTATTCGGTGTGTGTATAGTATCGAAGATAGTTGAATAATATAATAGTGGCAATATTTTTTACGTGTAAAGTGCTTTCAATGCATTGTTGAATTCATAGCGGTGAAAGTACAGCTATTTATCTGCTTTCTGAGCTACACTGTTTCCTTCTCAAAATGCATTTCCCTTCAATTGCTGGCTTAATAGATGAGGGAAAATGGGAATACTGAACAACTGTTCATCAGGTTACACAGAATTGAATTTGTATTGTGTAAATGTGTACAAAGCTAACAGAGTGAACTGGAAACACTATTACCTGAAAATATGTATGTGATTATTTGTGGCACCGGATTAACCCATTGCTGTAATTAAATATTCTGCTTGGAGATGATCAGACTGTTTGGTTTAAGATTGTAATGCACGTGACTTGGATAATTCATTTACACATATTTCAAGGAAACTAAATGGCCATGAGTCATTTGATGGCAGATACATTTAATACAGAAGCATTTACAGTGCTTGCCAATAACCTTCTGGAATAGCATCTGACAACAGCAGGCTAGGTTTGCCAAATATGGGTAGCAAAACTGCAAAGTGTCCTCCTGTCCTTTAGGAGAGGATGATCATGACTCCTGGCATGTGGGTTGGCACAGCAATGCCCGAGCTCATATGAATATAATGTTGCAAAGCAGGGGTCTGATGCAGCAGTGGATTAGTTTACCATTTCCTTTCCAGCCTGGATCTGGAGAAGAGAACAGTTTCCCACCCTCCGTCCCTGTAGTTTTTATGTTGATAGAGTAAGTTGTTTTTGGTTGTTATTATTATTTATAAAACGCCAACAGATTCCGCAGCACTGTACAATGGGTGGACTGACAGACATGCAGTTGAAACAAGAGGAGATCAACGCACAGGAACAGTGCGCCATGCTCAATGAGCTTACATGCTAGCAGTAGTAGGGTATAGTGACACAAAAGTTTAGGGTGGGGTAGAAAACTCGGTTGCTAGATTTGTATTCAGGTTTTTTTTTTAATGACAGTTGCAGGAGAGGAATCAGTGTGCGGGGGGGGGGGGGAGTTGTTAGTTTAATATATGCTTTCCTAAAGAAGTTAGCTTTAAATGATTTTTTTAAGCACTGGAGACTGGGTGAAAGTCTAACAGAGAAGGGAAGTGAGTTCCAAAGGAATGGTGCTGTCCTAGAGAAGTCTTGAAGGTCAGCAACGAGCAGAGTATAGACGTAGGTCTTCGGCAGATAGTAGGGACCACGATGGGATATTCTTGTAAAGTACGGAGGATTGGTAGGTTGGAGCAGCATTGTGTATTGTAAACAAGTACCAGAATGTTAAATTGAGCCCTATAGCTAATGGAAAGTCAATGCAGGGACTAATAGAGGGGGAGGTGTGGGAGTGGGGTAAAGTGACCCAAAAGATAAAGATAGTGAGCTTCTAATGGAAAAGGGAAGGGAGTTCCACAGGAATGGTGCAGCCTTAGAGAAGTCTTGAAGGTGAGCATCAGAGGTGGGAGTATACACTGAGGTCTTCGGCAGAGCAAATGGGCCTAGACGGGACATACTTGTATATTAGGGATGATAGATAGGTGGGAGTAGCATTATGTAGATTTGAAAGCAAGAAACAGAATTTTAAATTGAGCCCTATATCTTACGGGAAGCCAATGCAGGGACTGACAGAGGTGTGAGGCATGGGAGGTGCAGGCGGACATGAAGATGAGCCTCGCCGCCACATTCATTATAGAATTAATGGAGCACATAAGACCACTGAGAAGCGAGTAGTCAAGACGAGAGAGTACAGTGGCATGGACCAGCACCTTAGCCGCATCTGGCGTTAAGTAGGGGAGGATGCGCACAATGTTTTTGAGATGGAAGCAGCAGGATTTGGCGATCGACTGGACATGAGGGGTGAAGGAGAGGTTGGAGTCAAACACCTAGGCAGCGAGCATGCGTGGTGGAGCTGATGGTAGTGCCATTAACGTAGAGGGAGACAGAAACGGGAGTAGAAACACTTGAGGTGGAAAGACCAGAAGTTCTGTTTTGGACAAATTGAGCTTAAGGGAGTGGGCAGCCATCAAGTTAAAAATAGCAGAGAGGCAATCAGAGGGGCAGAGGGGCACTAGTCAGAGGGGCAGGCAGAGATCAGGAGAGGACAGATAGATTTACGTGTCATCTGCATAGAAGGGATATTGGAAGCCAAAGAAGCTGATGAGTTTACCAAGGGAGGCATTATAGATCTAGAACAGTAAGGGACCAAGGACTTAACCGTGGGGGACACCAACAAAAGAAAGATGGGGGAGAGGAATTGCAAGAGAAAGAAAAACTAAAAAAGCACTGGGAAAGGTAGGAGGAACACCAGGAGAGAGCAATATCTTGTAGACCGAGATTACAGAGGATGAGAAGATGCTGTTGATGATCAACAGTGTTGAAAGCAGCAGAAAGGTAAAGGAGAATTGGGATAGAATAGTGACCACAAGATTTTGCAGCGAGTAGATCGTTGGATACTTTGGTCAGAGCCATTTCCACAGAATGCTGAGCGTGGAAACCATACTGAACTGGGTCGAGTTCAACTCGAGTAAGTCTGTCAATCTCACATGCACAAGTTTTTCAAGGATCTTGGATGCAAAAGGCAGTAGTGAGATAGGCCGTAGTTGGACAGGGAGTTAGGGTCAAGGCTTGACTTTTTTAGATCAGGGTTACAATTGCATGTTTGAAGGGTGATGGAAATATGCCAGAGGCAAGGGAAAGATTGATAATTTTAGTGAGAGGCAGAGCAAGAGAAGGAGACAGAGTATGGATGAGAAGCAAGAGAATGGGATCCAGGAGCAGGGGTGGGGCGGGAGGACTGGAGCAGAGCAAAAACCTGTTCTGCTGTAGCGGGTGCAAATGAACATAGAATAGCAGAGGGAGTGAGGTTGGGGAAGTATTGTAAGGGGAAGGAGAGAGATGAGAGATCTCTTCCCTGATCGTAAAGATCTTGTCAGTGAAGTGAGTTGCAAAGTTTGCGGCAGTTAAGTTGGTAGGAGGAGGAGGAGCAACAGGGCAAAGAAGAGAATTAAAAGTGTTAAATAGTCATTTGGATTTGCTGGAGAGTGTGGTTATGAGGGTACTGAATTTACTTTTGCAGAGGAAAGAGCCAAGCTGTAGGAGAGCAGCATACATTTATAGTGGAGACAGTCAGATGTGGAGTGAGACTTTATCAAGCGTTCAGCAGTTCTGGAACATTTTTGAAGGTATCAATTCATCTTGGTGTGCCAAGGTTGCAGTTGGGGCCACTTGCTGCGTTTAAGTGTATGAGGTGCCATAATGTCTAGTTGAGAAGAGAGGATTGAACTGTAGAAGGAGGTTGCAGAGCTAGGGCATGAGAGGTTTGAAATAGGTAAAAGGAGAGTTTGGTGGTTAGTGGAGAATTGCTCTAGGTCAAGACATTTGAGGATTCTGTAAGATTGATGTGCTGGGTGTGGTGTCAGTTGGGTCCTGGGTATGCCGATATCAAAAGTCAGCAGATTGTGACCAGATAGAGGGAAAAAAATATTAGAGAGATTAGAGGCGGTACAGAGGTTGGTGAAGGTGAGATCAAGAGTGTTTCCCGCTGTATGGGTTGCTGAATTGCACCATTGTGTGAGGCCAAAGGAGAAGGTTACAGAAAACAGACGAGAGGCATCAGTTGGGGTTGTTGATTGGGATACTGAAATCTTAAGGGAGGTGCGGGAGGAAATGTTTAGCAGTAGGTCATATGATGGTACGGGAAGTAGCATATACAACCATAAAGTAAATACAAAGGATAAATCTGAAGACTGTATATCAAAAGAGTTGTTTTTTCTCAATGTTTATAAAATACATTAATTGAATAAATATTAATGAGTTTAAAAAAAAACCGGGGTAAGGACAACATATATTAACAGTTTGAGAAGTTTTTTTTCTATATAAAAACAAGTCTAATCAAAGGGAGGTTTTCACATAAATAATTAAAAAAACACAGCTTTAAATTTGTGGAAATAATCCTTAAGTAATGCAGTAAATGTAACAAAAGTGCTAAGCTGATAAATCAATATAAAAAAAGACAACTGATTTATTCTTGATGAATACTAATGTCTAATAAATGTCAGTTAAATTATATGAATATATCATTCACTGCTAATTGTTAAACATGGATATATAAAAAAAAATAGTCCTTCTGTATTTTAGTACAATAACATGTGATATGATAATAGTATATGCCGTTCACTGTTCTACAACATGATGCATATGATGGGGGGGGAGGGGGGGTATATCCAAGGATTGCATGTGCCAGCTATCATGCTCATGTGACAACAACAGTGACACCATTGAAAGTAGATGTGCCGGTAAAGTGTGTGTACATTGACCAGTATTGCGAAATCATGAAGGCAATCCTCTCATGTTGATAAGAGTTTGTTGAATGATACACTCTAACAACACAGTTTGAGTTATAAAAGAATTGACATTAAAAGTTAGATATAGACCCATCAGCATTCAAGCTGATAGTTAATTTGTTACTTAGATTTTTTTCAAGAAAAATGCAGTTTAGTTAACATACTATGAATAATCCAATACAAAAATGGAAACAATGTAACTAATACTGAAAAAAAAAACATAATTGCAGGTACAAAAAAAATAAAAATCTACCTGCTTGGAAAAAAAACGAGGGGAAAGAACTAAATCAATATACCTTAGCACAAAAAAAAAAAGAAATAAAAAGAAAACCATCTATTAGAAAATAATTATCCATTTAGAACCGTTGAAAAGGACTGTATGCTGACCAAAAATACCAACCTTACATGTTAAAAACTAAAGAGAGAAGAATGGATAGTAAGCCAAGATTTTTTTAAATTAAATTAAGCATGAATGTGTTTCTCATTACTAACAATTGATGCACCACTGCTTCAATGGAAGCCTTTGGGCATTAGGTTATCTTAACTGACATATGAAATAAACATTTTTATTGTTTTTATTGTTTCAGTGTCATTTCAAGTTATTACTCCTATGAAATGTTGTTAAAAGTGAAACTTCCCTTGGCTTTCTATTGAGGACATGGTGAGCACTGCATGCCCAGAATTACCATGTTACATTAAATGACCCAAGATCTTATGATTATCTAGAATTTTTTGCTGCATTTAAATACATGTGGTATTAGAGCAATGTATCTTGGGAACTTGTTACATTAGAATACAGGCTACTAGACTATTGACTATCTCCTGTTTCTTTAATATGGGATTGAACTAGAATCCTTAAAATGCAATATAACATCTTAATGAACCCTTGTTTCTGAGTTGCGGATTTAGAGGTTCAACAACTTAAAACATTCACAATCAAAATATGAATGAAAATAATGTCCTGTTCTAGAAAAAAAGCACATAGGGTGTAAAAAAAAAGAGAATAAAGTGTTCAGGAACCTGATAGAGATAGCAAAATAGTGCAACATGATTTAATGTGTGTTGCTTTATATGATATAAATATTCCACCCACATACTTCAATAAACAGAGCTAGTTACTATAGGCTCTGGAAAACGTGAGTGTAATTGTATCATATAAAGCAACACACTTGGGATAATTTTGCACTATTTTGCTATTTCGATTTTCTATTTTTTTTCAAGGTTCAACTCCATTGATGCTATATCAGAATGGTGTGGTGGAACCTCATAAGATATCGATCACCTTTATTCACAGAGCCAGGAATATTTGACTCTACATATTGTAAATGAGCACTTTATTACTTTTTTTTTCACTGGTTAAGAAGCAACTGTATTAATCTATGTGATTTTTTTTAATGTTCTACATGTTAATGTTGGAATCCCGTATTCCCATATTCAATTTGACATATCATTTATTGGTAAATATTATTTTCATGTGCTCCACTTCTTATTTGGTTTATTAGGGTATGAGATTCCTAAATGACTCTGAATAATTTTGTTCATTTTAGTATCTGCAGTTTGTGAAAGATCCAGGTGTTATTGACGCTCTATTAGTTACTATTGTATCTTCTCTATGATATATATATGGTATATTCCACACAACAAGAAGACTTATATGGTTGCAATAATTTATTTGTATTATTATTATTATTATTATTACACAGTGCCAGTTATATAGCGCCAACATTTTCTGCAGTTATAGAATAGGAATATATGACAACAAGTAATTGGCATGCAACATAGTGTTGACAGAGACAAGAAGGCAAAGCTCAAATGTGTTTACAATCCTGGAGAAAGATTTTACAATCTGGGAGATTTACACAGCCTTCATCTGTTTCATTGGTACACCCCAGTACTTTACCAGCCATGGAGAGTACACACATGTATTTTATTTTATGTGGATAGTGAGTATCTTAATGTCAGTGCCTCTGTAAGATAACTTCACCACACATAATCTGCTAACTATAGGTAGTTCAAAAGATAAGCAGTGCATTGGATACACTCTGAAATTGATTATTAAAGATATCAGTCTTTTTTGACAGCCTCTGTCCGTAATTTGCAAATAGCCTAAAAGATTGTAAAATCTTGACTGACTTGTGAATATTACAAATTATAACAGAGGAGGCGCTAAGGCAAACAATGTGTAATCTTAATATTTTACATAGTAAAATAAATGGTTTGGTCAACAAAATAGTGTACATTTTGAAAAGTATGAATGAAAAAGAATGGAAAAATGGAAAACAAAAACGTTTTAGTTTTATATTTTAAAACTTAAAAAAGCTTTTTTGCATCTATCAAGGTGCAAATATTGACAAAACCGCTTCTATTTATTAGTGGTATTGTTTAAAATAATCTCCCAACTAGTAAAAATAAAATATAATTCATACAATATAATGAAAAAAAATGTAGGCTCCAATTTGACTATTTAAGCAGCTAAGCTACTTTGGCCAATCATCTGAAATCTAATTAGTTTTCAACAATTCACAGTTTAATGCAGGGCTGCCCAAAAGGTAGATCCCCAGATGTTGTAAAACTACAACTTCCATGATGCTTTGCATGCCTTTAGAATGGCAAAGCACCATGAAAACTGTAGTTTTAAAACATCTGAGGATCTACTTTTTGGGCAGCCCTGGTTTGTTGAATAACCTAGAATGTGATTGTAACAGGAGCCCTCTGTATTCTCAGTGGTTATGGTGTTTCCCCTTGCTGCAGTGGATATAGTGTTTCCCCCTTTTTGTTGTAATAAAGGACACTTCGTCCCTGGATTATGGAGAGGACTAATTGACCATCTTTTCCCTTGGAACTATAACCCCTGCGACTTATTTGGTCCTAGGACATTATTTCTGCCTGCTGGGACTTTAACCAATACCACTTTGAACTGTCGAAGTGATTTGAAGTGGTATTTCGAACCGTCGAACAGCCAAAGTACCGGACCACCCATAATTGGAAGTGTGCTGCTTGTTAACCACCCAGAAGCTGTGATTAACTGACGCCTAATTAACAAACGGCTGGGTGGTCAGCGTTCGTATGCACAAACACACGGCGGCGGCCATCTTAAACTGTCGAACGGCCAGCGGATGGAACTGTTTTCGACCGCTCGACCGCATGAACACCGCTCGGACTTCCAGACTTCCAGCCATTCATTTCATTTTCATACAAATGCAGCGGTGTTCGGTACATTGGAGCACACGAACCAGGGACACACATAGACTATGACCATTCACCAGTTCATTCGGTAATTGAAACAGTATTTGAACTATTGGAAATAGACCGGCCGCACAGCCTAATTCTCTAAACTGTTTTGGGCATGAAAATATGCGTGCGGTCGGTCAAAAGAAACTTCCAGGAATTTCCTGAACCCCTGCTCTGATCTCGGTGATTTTTGGATATGTTGTTCACCCAGAAAAGGGCTATCAGAGGATATGTGGTGTTTTGGGGTGTTTTCTAGACTTTTTAAAAATGTATGTTTTTCTGCTTAGAGTTAATTGAGTTGGCCCATTGTCTTCGTTAATTGTATCACAGGCAGAGGGGAGGGATTGTGTACACTGTATGGGAGTGTCTGCATGTAAGACTCTGTTTTTATTGGTTTGTTAATTCTGTGTCCTATGCCCCACAAGGTCCACCTGGGCGTCAACCTTGTGGGTAAAAACTGTATAAAAACTCAAGCCTACCCATAGCCACACTCATGCACCCTGTTACATCTTACTCATCATCTACCTATCTGTTCAAATATCTATACATACTGAGTTACTTACACCTCCCAAACACTCTTAGCACTTAGCGCCTTGCACCAAACAACCTATATTCACAGCTCCTGTCGGTTGTTACTGCTACAAAAGAAAGAAAGTCAGCTGCAGGAAAGAGACATATCTTCAGTTAATTCTAAAATAAATGATGGGTCATGTGTATAGACAAATAGTGACAGAGTTGTGCACCCTGCTCCCGTATGGATTGACATAATTTTTTGTCTTCTTGAGCAGCATTGCCTTGATGTATTACTGATTCTTTAAATTTCCAGGAGGAATAATATATTTTACCCTCCAATCAAGTGTTTCTGATTGCAACTACATTCAAAGACTTATGTCTGTTATTTTCCTAGCATTGCATTTCTTAGTATTTACACACAATGCAGATCCACTGCCCAAGCTCAGTTACACTCAGAAACCATCCTGTGACATTTGATATTGAATATCACCGATCTTTAAATTAACTTTCAAGTGTAACCGATTTCAACAGAAGTGAGGCTATTTATGCCGATTAGTGAATTGACACATATATGTAGAGATATATCCCTTGTACACATTGAGAATTACATGTTATCCTTCATCTTTCTGCAAAAGAAGTCCACTTCAAATGATAAATAAATTAAATTATGCATTTGTTGAACTTATCCTATTTTTTCAATGCTGGTGGACTGCATTCATCTATACTTTATGGTATTGTATTTTAGGAGTTGGTGGAAGCGAACACTTCTGGTCCTCCATAGCACCACCATCTGGAAGAATTATCATCTGCATATGTAAAAACTCAATTGTATTTTGTATATTGAAATAATAAAACTGTTCTACACAAAAATCTCACAGCAGAAAAACATTTTTTTCTAGAAATAATTACATTTAATTAGAATCAAAAACAGGTTTCCATTAAATTGTCCCACAAATACTTCTGCAACTAAAAATCTTATAAGTGATAATAGCTTATAAGTGATAATTTCAACATATAGAAAGAATATGTAACAATTTTTGTTCCCATTAAGATAAAATTGTTTCCATTTTATAATGCCTATTGAGAAAGACATTGAGCCTCTGTTATTTCCAGACCTTGAGATTAAGTTTGAACTGACCCTTTCTCTTTACAAGTAGACCCATCTATCAAGAGTTTTGATCCATAACTCAAGAAACAAAATATACACTGCAGAGAAAAGGTTGATAAGCCAACTGTAGATTTCTTGTGTCAAGCCAAGTAATAAATAAGAAACCACTATCAAGATATCAGCCAAAAAGAAGGAGATGCACGCTCTGGATAGATTGAGAAGATGCTGAATTGAAAGTGTGTCCATTCTATGAAGAATATGTCAGGATTGACCATAACGCAAAATGCAGAACTCAAGTAACCAGAAAAGTAATAGAAAACCCTAACCTTATTGATGGGCCTTAGAATGGCTGCATTTAATGTTAAAACTAGAATAAACAGGACGAGCCGAGGTCAGAAATACAGTTAGAGGCTAAACTGCGAAACAAGCCAAGACAATAGAAATCAAAATAGTCAAAATATGAGCAAAAGGTCAAATCACACAGAGGAATCAAATAGAAAGCACGCTCTTGGATAAACTACAATGGAAAACCACATAAGGGCAAAGAATAACTGACAACTGACAAACTAGGTTTAAATAGCCTTAAGAGGTCTGTGATTCCCTATATGTGAGCACATAACCTCGAAAAGTTCATGTGTGACGTCACATGCACGTTCTTGTCATAATTGAGGAGAAGCCTTTAAATGGCACAGCCATGCAGCGCCTGGTGTTTGTAAATGCCCCAGATGCGAGTGCTGTTGACAGAAAGGGAGTCTGCGGACCTGACCAGCCGCGTGGGAACGCGGAGTTGGTAAGTTCTGCCTGCAGCCGGCATGACAGATTATCAGGAACTTCTGATGTGGAAAAAATATGTAATATGAATATAAGCATTATATAAGAGCTATAGCAATAAAACAGTTCTTTGTTTGACTGCTGACATAATGGAAAATATAACTTGCATTTTGAATCTTCACTAATAAGAAAGTGGAGTCTAGAAAGATTCAGGTCTAGTTTCTACCTATTAAATCAGAAGTAAAGGAGAATAGATAAGCCCCATTGGGTACCAAAACATTGCCAGCAGATAGGGTTATGCCAAAAGAGATACAATGCATTTATTGCCCTTTAAGAACTGACAAAAAGGCCAAGCCTCTACAAAGCATTAAATGTAATCGAGCATGCACATGAAATGACAGAAAATAAGACAAACCAAATCTCAGGATTTTAATAAAATTCAAGTCAGAGAAAGAGAGATAGGAAATATACGGATATTTTACAAATGTAACCTCAAATAAGAAATAAGTAAAAATCACCACAGTCCTCTATAAAGGCCACATCAGAAGAAATGGAGCAGAGGGTGACAAACTCTGACAAACCTGCTATTGGTTGCCGATGCATAATACATTGCAGCTAGTAAATAGTGTTCCCGAGGGTTCCCTTAAAGAAATCATGTCCTATGAGAAATGTCAATATTCCCCAGAGAAGGTTGTAAAACAGCAGGCCCTTAAGCATCAAAAAAATCTATCCTCCACAGTAGACTCCATGTCAAACCTGAAAGAACAAGAAAAAGACTGGAGAATATGTTACAGTTCATGACGGGTATATATTGTCCAATTTTACGGCCTCTGTCGTATCTGCTGGCAAAGAGTAGCACCCTAATTGTAATGTTGAGATGAATGCCTAGGCAATGCATTATGTGTTTCTTATCACTTCTCCTATATGCTATAATGGTAGTGGTCTGTAAGAGACTATTAAAATTGTTAAGTAACAGTAGAGCAAAGTGCCTTCCCATTGTGATCCTTTCAACAGAGGAAGGAGATAATTATCAGAGCGTTACAGACGAATGTTGACAAATAACAATTGATTCCTGGATATAATAAAATATATATCTTTATTGTTCATCAAAAGGTACTGCGAATGCATTCCCTTGTATGGCATTTCCATTTTCATTCTTTTCATCTCTCACCTGGACCAGTGAACTTTAGAGCAACGGTTTCTTTGTATATTTTATAACAACACACTTTATATGGTCCTCGGTGATTTATTTAAGTCAAGACTCGGTTACTTAAATCAAGATGTAATTTGACTTGAGTTAAATCAAAGAGACTCTGATAAAAACTTCAAATAAACATTTCCAAATTAAATCTCTTTGATGGTTTCCAGCTTCTTACTGGATTACAACATTGGATAAAATACAATAGAAAATTGCATTTTTCCAGCATTGCACACATGCACAATAATAAGACACAGCTTTATATATTTTCCCTAGTGATATACTTTGCACATTTTACAAAAACCTATATTTACATCACCATTTACATAATTGTTAGGCATGAGTAAACCAATATTGTGATTGTCTACATATTCAATTAAACTGTTCTCTATATATGTTTATTAAATCTCTGTTGTTTATTTTAATTATGTATGCAGATTTACAAGAAACAAAGAAATGCAGTAAAATGTACTGTAACTACAGCAGATTTCTAATAATTTTCTCCTTGAAAATCTTTTGAGATCTATTCATTGTATTTATTGAAACGTTCCGAAAACATTGACTTTATTAATTCACGCAAGTCTACAGTTTTCTTGTTCCTTATGAAGACAGTATAAAAATGGTTGAGATGGGCCAACTGGGTAACGCATTCGCTTTACTTCTTAATAAAATATCAGACTTGCCATGTTGATTGTTTAATCTTTCATTTTTGCAATTTCAATAAAATAAATAACATTACTTTGGGTAGCAGTAACATTTCAATAGCAACCATTTCTCATTTTTATTAAACAAACTATTCTCTATTATGAAACATATTCAGGGAACAGTGTGTTAATATTATAACCAAACTGTAAAAGGTACAGTCGGTCCCTACTGTTACATTTTTAAATGTAATTGAATTATTTTCATTTCTGTTTAAAAGAGCAGCAGATCATATTCGTATAGCCTTGTATAAAAGAGTAAATGGTAACTTGGAGTGGTAAAAATATACGCAAGACCTTTGATCATCTTCTGTACAGTGACATGTATCAATATACAACCTTTACTATGGCTACTACAGGGAAATGTCTTGTAACATCTCATCCTAGCATAATAATGGAGGATTATTCCAACAGCCCATGGAGAGGATAATTTATACAATCTCAGGTTTGTGGCAGGAATCAGACTTCAGTCTCCAGAGTCTCAAACAATGAGCCAAGGACCTGGAGGTAGATATTAAACAAAGGTATCTAGAGGGACATGGTGTTTGGCTGGATTACCTGGATGGATGGATTAAGAAGGCAGCAGTAGGGACCACAGTTATGCTTGTAAATAATAAGCCATGAGTTGACAGTCTGATGTTCCTTTTGAGACTCACATAATTATCTCCCAAGAATGGAGCCCTTCATAAAGCAATCCTGGTAAATAAGCCAATCTTCTACCAGGTGTAGCAGAGATAGAGGAGTATCCTCCCCACAGGGGAACCAATAGTGGATGCATTTCAGAGCAGACCATGTTTCCAGAAGGTGCACCCCTAATTGCTTTATTTTTCAAAATAGTTAAGAAAGGTAAACAATGTGTGTATGAATAATATTATAACTTGGGTTTATTTAATGGGATTCTGGATTTTCCACATTTTTTATATGGTTTTTCTAGAGGATCCAGCCAAAAGATTAGCACTGACCAATCAGTTAATTTTACAGGACCACCTCTTCCTGGCCCTGAAAGGACTAGACAGTTGGGAGGCCAATTCTGGATCATCAAGTCCTGAATACATACTTACATACCAGAATGTTCAGGATGTAATCTTTGGCACCTACCACTAGATGGTCTACCTGGTTGATTCATTGGCATCAGTGGATATGAAATGATCCTAATCGCCCAGGAACATCAAACGTTCCTCAGATTCTGCATAGGTGTAAGACATTTCCAGTTTCATGCTCACCCCTTCAATCTCAGATCAGCCCCAATGATTTTCTTCAAAGTCCTTGTCACATTAATTACAAGATCAAACTGAATGGGACTTATATATTTTATTACACAAATTATATTTTGATCCTGACAAAGAATCAGTCCACCCTGAATTTACATCAATAAATGGCAGTGTTAATACTCACAATTTTTAGTCATATACTGATGGAAAAGCAATCTTTCCTGACTTAGCAAATGGTCTTCATGGATAGTGCCTTCAATACTTATAAGGAAACAATGAGTGTTAAGACCCCTCTGGCATAAAGGAGTAAAAGCACCATTTAGTTAAGCTTCCCCTTTCGCAATAATGCAAACTCCGTTCGTATACTCCAACCGTACGAACTGCAACCAGGGGAATGTACCAGTCTCCCGACCGGGACCTGTACGGATCCCAAAACTCACGAATAAGAAATCCACAAATCGCGGCTAACAGACGATCAAATATAACATCCAAGCGGCTTACGTTTCCAGTAATCAGTCGCTAACCGTGTAGTAAATCTCCCCTCCAATAACGAGACCAAGCTCCACATTGAGGGTAAAATAAGAACTGGCTTTACTGTGGGCTACCCGCCCATATTTATGCAGGTCTCCCACTTGGTGGACACTCCCCTAGGGGACCAAATGGGAGACTGTAATGACAGACAGACATATGGCACTTTCGGACATACAGGCACAAAATATTCCCACAATGCATCCCGGTTTCCTCCCCTCTGCCCTGGAGATAATCAAGAAGTAATTCAATTATCTCCAGGACAGAGGCAAATCGCCATTTTAAATTAGACACAAAAAACTTTTACAATTACCGAACATATTACATTTGTGCAACGTATCCCCAGATAACCTGGATCTGAGTGCATATTCTTAGAGAATAGCACTCAGATCCCATACGTACAGTTTAATCGCCATGGAGACAAAGTCTCTTACAGTCTTTCGGTATGCGATTGACTCCATGGGACAGCTATCTGGGTTAAGTCCATCCGTGTAATCCAAACTCCCGAACGGCTGGTGTTCGCATGCCTTGTATATTATTTTAAACACCAAGAAACCTAAAACCAAGTTGTGTGGACAGTGAATTGGGATCAATAACAGTTTCTATTATTCTGAATTTTTGCTGCTCCCAAGTTTGGACACTTACACACTGCTACTGTGATCAGAACCAGACATACCATCTACGAAGGTCCCATCGGACCAACATATCCACAGGCGGGGATTGAACCGCCCAAGCGCTATCATCTGGAGCTGATATGGAGCTCCAAAAAGACCGTAAGTGCATTTTTATATTATGTAGACTCATTTTTAGAAGATACTACACCATATTTTGATTTCCTGTCCTCTCATTCTACATATCTACTGACTATCATCTGGATTTGAGGATATCTTCAAGGTGCTGCTCCCTTTTCTACCATATTGACTCATTTAGCTCTCAATCTATTTTGCTCCCTTACCTAAGAACACCTAACAATTTATTCATTTTCTACTCGCACAATATGACAAGTGAATATTTATGTAGTGAAATGCATATAATAAGGTATAAAAAATGTATCATGTGTGTCAACAGCAGCTGTCATGTGAATTCTGGTAATTTTGAATTGTTTCAGGCAATGCCAACATGAACCACTGACTTACTGTTGTTTTCCAAACAGGTTGGAAAATTCATTGCCTCAATGACAGATTAATATTTTTGGGCAATTAAAAAAGGAAATATTCTACTTGTTGATGTTATTTGTGTTATGATTCATTTAAATGGCTATAATCTATTTGCCTTGGTACAATTTGTTGTCTATGTTATGTCTTTTAAATGGGCTATAAATTGTTTGGAAGCTGTGGAGCAATCTGTTACATTGTTTATATATTTTTTAATTTACTTAGCTACAAATCTTTAACACAGTCAATTTCTCATACACTTTGGAGTTGTTTGAAGAAATGTCATGTACATTATTGTAAGCTTCATATAATGAAGTAAAGGTACCACTATATTCACCCAGACCACTTCATCTCAATAAAGTGGTCTGGTACACTGGCCCTGTTGCTTTGGACCTACAATATAAACATTTTTACACTGCAGGGATAAACACACCTGTAGTGCGTGACTTACTGACAGTTACTAGATGGTGCTTCACAGGGCTAATGCAAGATTATTTTGTGCTCTAGGCAGCTACTTGCAAACCCCCACTCCCCCACCCCATTTTTTTTAACTCTTTCTACCCTAACTCTTTTGTGTGTCTTTTTTTCACCTTCACCAGCCCCTCTGTGTCTCCCTTCCCCCAGCACCTTTATATGGATGGTCATTTGAGGTGGTCTTCCTATTGGTAAAAAACACTGAGGGTGTTTTCCCTAAAGAATGACTTATTGAGAATTCATTGTGAACGTAAAGTACACTCTGTGTGTCTCCCATTTTCCCTAAGCCCATCTGTGTGTCTATTTGTTGCTTCAGCCCTCTGTGTGTCTCTTCCTTCCACCCTCATCACTCTGTGTTCCTTTTCCCCCAGCCCTCTGTGTGCCTCATACTCCCCCTTCAGGCCTCTGTGTGCCTCTTACATCCCACCCTCAGCCCTCTGTGTGTTTCTTCCTCCCACTCCCCTCTGTGTGCCTCTCCTCATCCACCAGGCCTCTGTGTGCCTCTCCTTACCCCCCAAACCTCTGTTTGCCTCTCCTCACCCCCAGCCCTCTTTGTGCTTCTCCTCACCCATCAGCCTTCTGTGTGCTTCTCCTCACCCCCAGCCCTCTGTGTTCCTCTCCTCTGCCTCCCACCCATTTGAGGTCTACCCCATGCCAGCTTACCTCCTTTCTTGTAGCGTGACTGGTAAGTTCCTCTACACGGTCTGCCAGGGATCAGTTCTGTGCTCTTAGTAAGTGCATGCTTTCAGACTCGGCCATGATACATGTTGTGACTTGCAGGAGTGGAGTGCTGTATGCTCCCTCCTGCTGGTCTGTGCCAGTGCACCTTACATGGTCGCTTTTGCTCTAGTGCTTTCATATCTACCATGCATGTGTTTCTGTCTTCAATGCTTCTCTATGAATAGAATTGGATTTGAAGAGAAGTTTGCGAGGATAAAACATGAAATGGGAAGCGAAGCTGGCAGCTGCATGAATTGAGGTAAGTAAACAGTTATTTAGTGTAGTTTAAAGGACCACTAGAGAAACTGCTATGTTTACCTATGGATTAATCCAGTCTCTAGTGGCTGTCTCATTGACAGCTGCTAGAGGCGCTTCCGCGCTTCTCACTGTGATTTTCACAGTGAGAAGACACCAGCGTCCATAAGAAAGGATTGAGAATGCTTTCCTATGGACTGGCTGAATGCGCGCGCGGCTCGTGCCGATGACGGGGAAAGGAGGCGGAGCCCGGCGGTGGAGAAAATGTAAGTGTTTAACCCCTTCCTCACCCCAGAGCCCGGCGGGAGGGGAGGCCCTAAGGGTGGGGGGGACCTAGAGACCCTATAGTGCCAGGAAAACGAGTATGTTTTCCTGGCACTATAGTGGTCCTTTAAAATATAAGGGTTGGGTGGAGGCTGGGGTCATAAACATGCCATTAATGTATTTAAATAAAAAAACAACATTATTGATTACATTATAGTTTCCCTTAAGTATTCATACTCAAGTTTTACTAATTAATCAAAAGGTTAATTACCTAATACATGTCCCTCAATTTATTAGAGGCTGGCGTTAAAACTTTGTAGTGCTGGATAAAACGTATGTGAAAATAGTATTTACTAGAGCTCATGTCTAATCACATACGCTGATGAAGAAAACTCTCCAAGTTATTTACAAAAACTCCCATAAAAAAAAACTTTGAAATAGCGGTGGGGAATGGTATTTATTAGATACACTATGTAATTCATATAAATTGGACATTTATGCCAAACGGCATAGGATTGTGGTATCGCATCCTACTTCTACTTTTTATCAGACAGCCACTACTTCCTAAATTGTCTGTTGCTGCAGTTAGCAAATAGTGGCTATTTAACAACTGCCAATATCTGTGTGACAGGGAGTTAACGCTACTAGTAAAATGCTAGGTGCAAACAGATCCTGTTCTTTTCTATGTGAAGAACTTAGTGATGGATTCCAACCTGTCACTACTGCTCTCAGCCTCCATTATTGACTAAATGACTACGTAAGATATGTGTAATCTCGCTGTTGATAGGCGCAATGGCGGATTGTCAGTTTTCCCTTGATGAACACTTCGGTTTGGTTTAGCATAGGTAATATCTAATATTGTTGCTAATTTAAGGGTTTTAGCCTGATGATCATTTGGGGTGGTCTTCCTATTGGTAAACACCACTGGGTTTTTTCATTAAAAAATTAATTATTGAGAATTCATAGTGAACTTAAACTTAATTTCAAACATCAGGAATCACAAAAAGAATTGGAAACTACATGTTCATTGTGCTTATTTTAGCCTAACATTTAAAATCCACTTTGAATTCACTTTCAATTATCAACAATTTACACTTTAGTAAATTGATATTCTGAACATTTGTCTTAAAAGTACTCTTTCCATATATATATGGATGACTGTACTCTGAGCATTAAACCAATGCATTTTATGATGGAGCATATTTAAATGACCAGGGTTTTTAGTCTTTGCAGTGTGAAGTTTCTCTTGCTCACTTTAACCTTACAAGTTAATCATTGCGTTTGTCATGTTGTAGAATGTCTGCATGCTATTTAACCTCACAGACTTCCCTGCCATCATTTTTATGATTCTTAATTGTTAGGAACGATTTAAGAGAGAAACTGATTAAACCTTATTGAAATTCATTGTGTAACATTGGAATGACTTTAGACTGAATCCATGAGTGGAACACATAACAAAAGAAAAAAAAAACAAAAGAGAGCAAGTTTACAAAAAAAAGCGCACAATTTGAGTGTTTCTCTGTTCTGCAAAGCATGGTTGGGCCAACATTTTTGGCCAAAAGGAAACAATAGCTTCAAGTTTTGGAGTTCTATAACACTTAAAGAGGCACCTGCAGTGCTTACTTCACTGATGGATGGGACAAGCGACACATAACAATAGCATTCATTCTACACTATTTAGCATTTCTTTTGTGCCCAATGTATTTCTTTAGATTCTTTTTGGCACATTACCAGCTCATTTTTCAAAGCTGCTGTAAGCAATTTGAAAAATAATGAAGAAAAAAAAAACATAAAAACCTGGTATATATTTAAAAAAAAAAATACTATTAGACATAATGGTGTTTTGTGAAGGTTTACCCAATAGAAACCTTTAATTATTTTTTTTAATGTTAAGTATAGATTTTTAGCAAACCTGCAAAGCCTACTCTGTTCACCAACTGAGATAAAGTTGTGATTGTGAATACAAGCGTTATTAAAAATTATTAAACTTGTTTTAGAATGTTGTATCTTACGAACTGTGGCTTTAAATGGAATATAATATACTTAAATACATTTTACTCCTACCACAAAAAATATTTTAGGATTTTTGGAACTTGGCAGGTGTTTTGCTCTTTGAAAAAAGTTTTTTTTGGGGGGGGGATACCATTTGTTGTAATGTTAGTGAACACTGATCAAAGAGTAGAGTAGAAAATGTTACAGTTAAAGGGACTCTATAGTCACCATATAAAAGCAAGAAAGACAGGTCCCCCAGCCTTCCTTCTTGCTTTTATATGAACTTTCATTCATTAAAAAAAAAAAAATCGGTGTTTTTATATTAAAAACTTACCTCCGTTCCAGCGCCGAGCTCCCCGCTAGGCCGCGCCCCCTTTTTCGTCAAAATGACGAAATCGCGGGGCCCAATGGGACGGCTTCGCGCTGGACCAATCGCGTTCTTCATAGAGCGGCATTGAATGCCGCCCTATGAAGAACCTGAGCGCTTTACTGCGCATGTGCGCGGAATGCGCGTTCGCGAGCTGAGCTGTCTGACTGACAGCTCAGCTCGCTTTCTAAAATTATCAATAATAATTTAGGGCCCCCACCCGCCCTGTGCGGCGGGTGGGGGCCCTAAAATTATCAATGAGGGGGGGGACCTACTGTCCCCCCCCCGGCCCCCACCCCTGTGCGGCGGGTGGGGGCCCTAAAATTATCAATGAGGGGGGGGACCTACTGTCCCCCCCGGCCCCCACCCCTGTGCGGCGGGTGGGGGCCCTAAAATTATCAATGAGGGGGGGACCTACTGTCCCCCCCCGGCCCCCACCCCTGAGCGGCGGGTGGGGGCCCTACAATTATCAATAAGGGGGGGGACCTACTGTCCCCCCCCGGCCCCCACCCCTGTGCGGCGGGTGGGGGCCCTAAAATTATCAATGAGGGGGGGGACCTACTGCCCCCCCCCGGCCCCCACCCCTGAGCGGCGGGTGGGGGCCCTAAAATGATCAGTAAGGGGGGGGACCTACTGTCCCCCCCCGGCCCCCACCCCTGTGCGGCGGGTGGGGGCCCTAAAATGATCAATAAGGGGGGGGACCTACTGTCCCCCCCCCCCCCCGGCCCCCACCCCTGAGCGGCGGGTGGGGGCCCTAAAATGATCAATAAGGGGGGGGACCTACTGTCCCCCCCCCCGCCCCCACCCCTGAGCGGCGGGTGGGGGCCCTAAAATTATCAATAAGGGGGGGGACCTATTGTCCCCCCCCGGCCCCCACCCCTGAGCGGTGGGTGGGGGCCCTAAATACAAAGGGGGGGGGGACCCTAGTTAACCCTCCCCCCCCAAAAAAAAATATCTCCCTACCTACCCCCCTCACCCTAAAAATAATGAGGGGGGACCATTAACTAAAAACCTGTAAAAAAATGAGATAAAATCAACTTACCATTCGATGTTTTCTTTCTTCTAAAATCTTCTTTCTTCAGCCCCAAAAAAGGCCAAATAAAAATCCATAATAACCGACGCAATTAAAAAAAAAAAAAAAAAAAAACGAGCGCAAAAAAAAATAATCCATCTTCACCCATGGAGGGCTCCGCGCAGACTGAGCTCCGCAGGGCGGGGGAAGGCTTATAAAGCCTTGCCCCGCCCTGCAATTAGGCTAAGAACACTCTGATTGGTGGGTTTAAGCCAATCAGAGTGCTCTTTGTCATTTTACAAGCGTGGGAAAGTTCTTTGGAATTTTCCCACGCTTGTAAAATGACAAAGAGCACTGTGATTGGATGGATTTCAAGCCATCCAATCACAGTGCTCTGTGTCATTTTACAAGCGTGGGAAAGTTCTTTGGAATTTTCCCACGCTTGTAAAATGACAAAGAGCACTGTGATTGGATGGATTTCAAGCCATCCAATCACAGTGCTCTTTGTCATTTTACAAGCGTGGGAAAGTTCTTTGGAATTTTCCCACGCTTGTAAAATGACACAGAGCAATGTGATTGGATGGCTTGAAATCCATCCAATCACAGTGCTCTGTGTCATTTTACAAGCGTGGGAAAATTCCAAAGAACTTTCCCACGCTTGTAAAATGACAAAGAGCACTCTGATTGGCTTAAACCCACCAATCAGAGTGTTCTTAGCCTAATTGCAGGGCGGGGCAAGGCTTTATAAGCCTTCCCCCGCCCTGCGGAGCTCAGTCTGCGCGGAGCCCTCCATGGGTGAAGATGGATTATTTTTTTTTGCGCTCGGGTTTTTTTTTTTTTTTTTTTATTGCGTCGGTTATTATGGATTTTTATTTGGCCTTTTTTGGGGCTGAAGAAAGAAGATTTTAGAAGAAAGAAAACATCGAATGGTAAGTTGTTTTTATCTTATTTTTTTTTTTCTTTACAGGTTTTTAGTTAAAGGGTCCCCCCTCATTATTTTTAGGGTGAGGGGGGTAGGTAGGGAGATAAGTTTTTTTTTTTGGGGGGGGGGGGAGAGGGTTAACTAGGGTCCCCACCCCCTTTGTATTTAGGGCCCCCACCCACCGCTCAGGGGTGGGGGCCGGGGGGGGACAATAGGTCCCCCCCTATTGATAATTTTAGGGCCCCCACCCACCGCTCAGGGGTGGGGGCCGGGGGGGGCAGTAGGTCCCCCCCTTATTGTGAATTTTAGGGCCCCCACCCGCCGCACAGGGGTGGGGGCCGGGGGGGGACAGTAGGTCCCTCCCCTATTGTGAATTTTAGGGCCCCCACCCACCGCTCAGGGGTGGGGGCCGGGGGGGGGCAGTAGGTCCCCCCCCTTATTGTGAATTTTAGGGCCCCCACCCGCCGCACAGGGGTGGGGGCCGGGGGGGGACAGTAGGTCCCCCCCCTATTGTGAATTTTAGGGCCCCCACCCACCGCTCAGGGGTGGGGGCCGGGGGGGGGCAGTAGGTCCCCCCCCTATTGTGAATTTTAGGGCCCCCACCCACCGCTCAGGGGTGGGGGCCGGGGGGGGGGGGCAGTAGGTCCCCCCCTTTATTGTGAATTTTAGGGCCCCCACCCGCCGCACAGGGGTGGGGGCCGGGGGGGACAGTAGGTCCCCCCCCTATTGTGAATTTTAGGGCCCCCACCCACCGCTCAGGGGTGGGGGCCAGGGGGGGGGGCAGTAGGCCCCCTTATTGTGAATTTTAGGGCCCCCACCCGCCGCACAGGGGTGGGGGCCGGGGGGGGCAGTATGTCCCCCCCTTATTTTTTATTTTAAGGCCCCCACCCACCGCACAGGGGTGGGGGCCGGGAGGGCAGTATGTGCCACCCTTATTTTTAGGGCCCCCACTCACCGCTCAGGGGTGGGGGCCGGGGGGGGGGGGAGGAGAGTAGGTCCATCCCCCCCCCCCCTTCAACCACTATTGTGGCCAGACAGCATCCCTGTGGGTTCGGGCTTCAGCTGTCAGCTGAAGCCACGCCCACAGCAGTGCTGACAGGCTGTCAGCACACAAAGCGCGTTCACAGTGCTTTGTGTGCTGATAGCCCGTCTGATGCATTCACCCAGAATGCATCGGACGAGAGGCCTTTTTAGGGCCTCTGAACTCGGAAGTCCCTCAGGTGGCCGTCTGATTGACTGCAACAAGAGGTGTTCCAAGCTTCCAATGTAAACACTGCATTTTCTCAGAAAATACAGTGCTTACAAGAAAAAGGCTCCGGGTAGCTGTAGCACTCACCTAAACAACCTCATTAAGCTGAAGTTGTTCAGGTGACTATAGTGTCCCTTTAAGTAATGCACAAGAAAAAGTCAAAAGTCAACTTTGTTCTGTAGATAGTTAAAGTATATAAACGGTGCTTTGCTTACAAAACATTTATTGGATTGGGGGTAACTCTCACACAGTTATAATTCAAACATTAATAGATTGCACTCTCAGCAATTGCAAGCATTTTTAATGTTCCAATCAATCAAGCAATCAACATTTTGACTCTTCCTCATGCCTTTATCAAGATAAAAACAAACTACAAAGCAATACAATTTATAGGAAAAAGGGTCACATGAAAGTTTCTCCAGAGTGTAGTGGGAGGGATGGAACTGTCATTATTATTATTACTGCCATTTATTTAGTGCCAACAGGTTCCGTAGCGCTTTACAATATTATGAGAGGGGGGTTTTAACTATAAATAGGACAATTAAGAAAACTTACAGGAACGATAGGTTGAAGAAGACCCTTTAGTAAAGAGCCCTTTAGTAGAGAGCAAGAGACAGGTATGTGAGGTAGAGGTTACTCTGGGAGGCCATAAGCTTTCATAAAGAGATGGGTTTTAAGGCACTTCTTAAATGTTTGAAGACTAGGGGAGAGTCTGAAGGCAGTAGGCAGGCTATTCCATAGGAAGGGAGCCACCCGCAAGAAGTCCTACGAGCGTGAGTTGGCCGAGCAGGTGCGAGCAGCGGACAGGAGAAGGTCACGGGCTGAGCAGAAAGACCGAGAATGGGCATACCTATGGATTAGTGAAGAGATATAAGATGGACTAGAATTGTTCAGTGCTTTATATGTATGGCTTAGCACTTTGAATTGACTCCTATAGATACAGGAAGCTAATGTAAGGACTAACAAAAGGGGTGAAGTGTGAGAGGACTGACTAGAGAGGAAAATCAGTCATGGCAGCATTCATTACAGACTGTAGCAGGGCAATGCGGCTTTTGGGAAGACCAATCAGGAGAGGGTTACAATAATTCATGCAGGAAATTACTAGAGCATGGACAAGCTCCTTGGTAGCATCTTGCGTAAGAAAGGGGCGGATGCAGGCTATGTTTTTTAGATGGAATCTACAGGATTTGGCAACATACTGCATGTGAGGCCAGAGTCAAGTATGACGCCAAAACAGCGTGCTTGCAAGGATGGACTTATGTAGATACCACTAACTTGAAAGGAGAGCGAAAGAGGAGGATCACTATTAGGAGGAGGAAAGACAAGGAGCTCAGTTTTAAAGAGATTGAGTTTCAGAAAACAGGAGGACATCCAGTCAGAGATGAAAGAAAGGTAAGCAGTGACACATTGCAGGACGGCAGGGGAGAGGTCTGGGGAGGATAAGTATATCTGGGTGTCATCAGCATACAGGTGGTAGTGGAATCCAAATTAGGTAATAAGTTTGCTGAGAGAGGCAGTATAAAGAGAAAATAATAGGGGACCAAGGACAGAGCCTTGGGGGACTCCAACTGAGACAGGACGAGGGGAGGAGGTATCATTAGAAAATAATGTTATTAAATAATGTTATTAAAGGGATAATCCAAGCACAAAAACGAATTTAGCTTAAAGGAACATTGTGGCAACAGGAATCACAGTTTAGGTCCCTAGTTCCCTTTCTCTGTGGAGATTAAAGGTGATTTTACTCACTTTTTCTTGATCTCAGCCAATCCAATGCTTCCCCTTAAGCATTGGGAGGCTAAGCATTGGGAGACTATTACGCATATGTGGAAAAATGCCACATTGTACCAATCATTACCTCATAGACATGCATTGAATCAATGCATCTCTATGGGGAACGTTCAGCACCTCCATGCACTGTGCAGCATTAAGATAGGAAGCACCTCTAGTGGCTATCTTAATGACTGCACCTAGGGGTGTAACTAGCCAGCAATGCAAACACAGTATTTTCTCTAAAGGGACACTATATTCACCAAAACAACTTTAGCTTAATGAAGAAGTATTTAGATTATGCTCCGGCAGTCTCACTGCTCAATTCTATGCCATTTAAGAGTTAAATATTTTTTGTTTCTGTTTATGTAGCCATAGCCAAAATGCCCTTGTTGTGACACACACTGCCAGCATGACATTTTTTTTAATTCTCAATCAGCACTATGTGTAAACTTTAGAAGTTCTTTTTACCTCTAATGTCTGTTAAATTAACTTTAATCACACATTGGAGGCTCCTGTTGGCTCTAGCAGGCTATTAACAGAGTAGGAGATAAATTATTCTACAATAAAGGATGTTTAAACATTAGATCTCACTTTACAGGAAATGTGTAAGAATATTGTGTAGGCCACATGAAGGGAGGTGTGGAAAGGGCTGCATAAACAAAGTGATTTAACTCCTAAATGGTAGAATTGAGCAGTGAGACTGCAGGGGCATGAACTATAAACCAAAACTACTCCATTAAGCAGATCCAGACTGACTATTGGACAAACTGACTATTGGGCAAACCGGCCTGGTGGGCCGAGATGGCCATAGACTGATCTGTTCCTCTACCCTGCGGGCCTATGCAGAGCCAGCCTTGTTGTGTGCCTTCTAGAGCAAGTGGGAGATCAACTATCACTGACAACCAGGAGACTATGCACCACTGCATCCCTCACATACAGTGCACCCCTTCACACAGATTTCACCACTCACACACTAAGCACACAAACATCCCCTATAGACACTACATGCCATATACACATAGCCCCACTGCATACACACTACATCCTCTATAAACACTCTGGATCCCCTACACAAATTATATCATCTTTAGGCACACACTGCACCCCTCACACACAGTGCACCCCTGCATACATACACTGCACCCCTACACACACTGCGCACACTACATCCCCTTTAGACAATACATAGCTTATACACACACTGCACCAGCTGCCCACACACACTCCTTTTCACATTCTGGCTCCCCTAAACACACTAGATCCCTTTTAGACACACACTGCACCACCTAAACTCACTACATTCCTGACATACACACTCTGCCTTACCTTGCAAACACTAGACTTGTACACATATACACACTATATTCCATACAACACACTTTCCACAGCCCCTACACATGTGATTATCCAGCTCCCTTGCATTTCCTTTACTGATGCTGAAACTGGGATGTCACACCAGCTCTTATAATGGTACAGAGCAGAAGTGAGCTGAGCAGTCAAACAAGGTCCCACCGGACCCCACAGGTGAGATTCCATTTCAGCTCTCTCGTACAAGGTAAGAAAGGGCAGGTTCAATGGACCTAATTGTAAAAAAAAAATCAACAGACTAATGATTAAAGGACCACTCTAGGCACCCAGACCACTTCAGCTTAATGAGGTGGTCTGGGTGCCAGGTCCCTCTAGGATTAACCCTTTTTTTTATAAACATAGCAGTTTCAGAGAAACTGCTATGTTTATACTGAGGGTTAATCCAGCCTCCTAAACCTCTAGTGGCTGTCTCATTGACAGCCGCTAGAGGCGCTTGCGTGCTTCTCACTGTGAAAATCACAGTGAGAGCACGCAAGCGTCCATAGGAAAGCATTGTAAATGCTTTCCTATGCGACCGGCTGAATGCGAGCGCTGCTCCTGCCGCGCATGCGCATTCAGCCGATGACGTCGCAAGGAAGAAGGAGAGGAGGAGGAAAGCTCCCCGCCCGGCGCTGGAGAAAGAGGTAAGTTTAACCCCTTCCTCCCCCCAGAGCCCGGCAGGAGTGGGTCCCTGAGGGTGGGGGCACCCACAGGGCACTCTAGTGCCAGGAAAACGAGTATGTTTTCCTGGCACTAGAGTGGTCCTTTAAGTGTGTCTGTGTGAGTCTATGTGTATATGAATGTGTATATATGAGTATATGTGTGTACATGTAAAAAGAGAAATCCAGAATAATGATTTAAGTGTGTCTGTGTTTTAGTCTATGTGTCTATGAGTAGGTTTATATGAGTATGTGTGTGTATATGTATGAGTCTGTGTGCATATATAAATTACATACATTTGTGGATGTGAGTCTTTGTGTGCATATGATTGTATTTGTGTGTGTGTTTGTAGATCAGGGTGCATATATGAATGTGTGTATGTATAAGACTGCTTGTATATGATTGTGTGTGTGTGTGTGTGCATATATAGATGTGTGTGTTTATATGCCCCTGTGTTTGTGTACAAGTCTGTGTGAACGTGTCATTGTGTGTCTGTGTATATGTGTCCGTGTTTGTATTATTATAAATGTGAGTATCTGTGTGTAATTTAACTAACAAAAAGAGGTTGAGGGGTGCAGTGTGATACAAATTCCACAGTTGGGGGGGACGGGACGGAGGGGCCAGTCCCAAATAAATTTCCACCACGGGTGCCTTGAAATTTACATACACTTCTGTATGTATAGACATCATAGAATATAAAAAAAAAATGGTTGTCTCTCACAACTTTCAAGGTTCTCTATAGCATTTTCTTTCTTTGATTGTAAACGTTTCCTTATATTTCTTGCTCTAGTAAAGCTTTAAATTGCCCGGTACTCTAAAATACATGATATATATTCTCATAGGGACTGTATGGTAATGATGCAGTTATTCACAAACATACAATGGTAAAAATATTTACAAATACTTCTGTCCTCTCGTGGCCTCTGTTAGTTTTGTTAAACCAGAAATTAAAACCACACTATTTTTCTTAAATCTTTTATCTCCGTCCAAAACAGCATTTCCTTTACATGGATATATTGGGTACATATATAAAATACCAGCTCATCTTGATTTCATTAAACTGTAATAAGAGCAACTTTCTGTTTGAAGCTGTAGGTTTATGTTAAATGACACCATAAACCATTGATTCTATTCAAAGCATTTCATATGATATTTGCTTGGCTAAAATTTATAATTTTCAAATGATTCCTGCAATAGGTAATGATAGAAATGGGTAAAAGACAATTGTCACTTATCAGGATTTAACTATTTCCCATAAATGGTCACCCTATTTCTTATCTTTAATAAGTACCATCCAGTGCACCATAACAACTTCATTGGATTTAAGTTGTTATTGTGCAAGGAGGTCCTAGGCACCTGCTTAGCTGAAGGGGTTAAACCATTAATAAATGGTTTAAACAAAAAAAAAAATATCCAGTGCCCGGCAGCTCTGCCCCACTTATTATCATTCCAGTCTGAGGCTATATTGTGTATTTCACACATTATAATGACAATAGAAATTAATTGTACATAATATAAACAAAATAGAAGCAGCCAATCACCCCTAAGACATGGTGTCCATAATGATGACGAAAGTCAATATGACATGCACATGTCCTTAATGTGAATGCTACAAGAAATACAGGGTCAGGCTAGGTACTTCAAAAAAGGATTAATTAGAAACAGAAACACAAAATAAAAAAAATAAAAACGTTGTGGCCCAAAGCCTACATGAGTAAGATTTTGAGTAAGAAACGTGTTATTTTTTTTTTATAAAACGTGTTATTTTGTGTTCCTGTTTCTAATAAAACTGTTTTGAAGTAACCAGCCTAATGAATGCGTTCATTTTCTACTTTTGCTACCATTTTGGAAGCAGTGGCCCTCCAAAATATTACTGTGAAACCATTTTTTTTAATTGAGGATGTTTGAGTCACAGCGTGGTGTGGATAGAGATGCAGAAACAGAAACAAAAGTGATCTAACTCCTAAATGGCAGAGAATTGTGCAGTGAGACTGGATGGGCATGATCTATACACCAAAACTGCTTCATTACACTACAGTTGTTTTGGTGCTTAAAGTGACCTTTTACCTTTTACAGTAGCTAATAAGATATATGGTCCACCATAAGCAGACTGTATAATTGCATGATCTGCCTGGTATCACAACAGCAAAGAATGTTTTAGAATCCCGTACTCCAGGGATGGTGATGTTAGCCATGTAATTGTTACCTTGGATGAACAGGGAATATTTATGCACGATCACCTCCGGGAAATCTGGGGACCCTAATCTCTGGCAGAACCTGAAATTATATACTTGGTTTGGTTTGCCAATATTAGTGGCAGTAACACTCCTAAGGGGAACTTGCTGCCATTTTAATGAAGGCAACTGAACTAGCTGCTGCTTTGGGCTGTAACCCCTCCTCCCCCACTAATATCGGCACAGTGCTGCCTTTATAGTAAAGACCTAACTGTAACCCCTCCACTAATTTAACAGACTTTACTAAATATAAACTCATACAATATACGAAACATTAACCAATACACCTCACTAAAACTAAACATCACCCCCTGAACAATTCTAACACTAACCATTAACCGCTACAGTACATTTACAGTAATGCTAACTCTAACCTACCAATATCATTAAAACAATAGATGCATAATGGCAACATTCCAGCATGATGTATCTTTAAATTACAGGATTGTTTAAAAGTTGGGTTGGGGCAATAGTCCCTTTAATCTTAAGCAGCACTACATTCCAAGTTCTACCGAGATTGGTGGGAGTTACACTTCCAGATAGTAGCTGCATTATGCTGTTAATTTATCTCTCTATAATGATGAAATACAGGGAGAGGAGCTGGAGAGACAAAACTGTGCTGTTTTCCTCTGTATTCTAAATTCCTCTGCTGCCGTATCATTAATGTGAGAGTTGAACTAAAATGGAGGCGGCTTTAAATAGCAGGACTGTAGCTCCAACTAATCTCAGGCAGACCGGGGCATCTATGCTCCTGCATTGGCCTTCTATAGAAAGAGAATATTGCATGGATGACTCTGACTGTTATTTACTCTAATTCATTTATTCTATCTTTCTATCTATCCACCTACCTATTTTTCTCTCTCTCTCTCTTTCTATATATATATACATATATTCATATCTCTCTCTCTCTGTCTTTCTCTCTCTTTCTCTCTCTCTCTCTGTCTATCTCTCTCTCTCTCTGTCTGTCTAGCTATCTATTTCTCTCTCTCTATATATATATATATCAGGGGCGGGCTGGGAAGGGGGGCAGGGAGGCAATTGCCCCCCAGGCCGCCCTAACCCAGGGCCACCCGCACCCAGCAAAAAAAGGAAAAATCTTAATCCCCTGCCTCTGACTCTGCCTCTGGCTGAGGACTCAGATTTCTCAATTTACCTCTCTCCCTGCAGCCCGCAGCCAGTGGAGTCGGGCGGCCTCTCCTGATGATGTCAGGAGTTGGGGGCGTTACTTTCACTGCTCTTCTCACAGGACCGCTGGGGAGTCCGGGAGAAGAGCAGAGGAAGTCATGCCCCCGCCTCCTGACATCATCAGGAGAGGCCGACTTCACTGGCTGCTGCTGTATGCTGGTTGCTGCTGCCCACCCCTCTCTGTCTTAAGGTAAGACTCGGGGGGGGGGAAATACACTTTAGTTTTTTTTTATTCCCCTCCTCAGCCCCTGTCCCCTACCTCAGCCCCTGTCCCCTACCTCAGCCCCTGTCCCCTTCCTCAGCCCCTGTCCCCTTCCTCAGTTCCTGTCCCCTTCCTCAGCCCCTGTCCCCTTCCTCAGCCCCTGTCCCCTTCCTCAGCCCCTGTCCCCTTCCTCAGTTCCTGCCCCCTTAGTCAGCCCCTGTCCCCCATAACATCACCTATACAGCTCCTCTCCCCCAGTTGCAACCCATATCACCCACACCACAACCCCTTTCACAAATTGTAGCTATCAACCTGCTTCAGCACCTATCCCCCCCTACATTTCCTAAACCCCCAATTACAGCTTATACTCTCCACTACAGCCCCTGTCCCCCAACTACAGCCCTGTCCCCTTACTCAGCCCCTGTCTGCTGGTTTTAAAAGTGTAATGTTTGGGTGTATGTGTGTGTATGAGTATGTCTGGGGGTGTCAGTATATCTCTGTGTGTGTGTCAGTATATCTGTGTGTGTGCGTCAATGTGTGTGTGTGTGCGCGCGCGCCAGTATGTCTGTCTGTGTGTGTGCAAGTATGTATCTGTGTGTGTGCCAGTTTTTCTGTGTGTGTGTGTGTGTGTCAGCCAGTATGTCTATGTGTGTGCAAGTATGTATCTGTGTGTGCCAACTTGTCTGTGTGTCAGCCAGTATGCTAGTGTGTGTGTGTGTGTGTGTGTGTGTGTGTCAGTATGTCTATGTGTGTGCAAGTATGTATCTGTGTGTGCCAGCTTGTCTGTGTGTCAGCCAGTATGCTTGTGTATGTGTGTGTGTGTGTGTGTGTGTCAGTATGTCTGTATGTCTGAGTCAGTATGCCTTTAACAGTGTCTCTCTGTGTATGTCTGTGTGTGTCAGTATGTCTATGTGTGTGCAAGTATATATCTGTGTGTGGGCCAGTTTGGCTTTGTGTGTGTCAGCCAGTATGCCTGTGTGTGTGTGTGTGTGTCAATATGTCTGTCTGTCTGAGTCAGTATGCCTGTAACAGTGTATCTTTCTGTGTGTCTGAAGAAAAAAGAAAATAACCCCCTTGCGGGGATACGATAAGTGTGTCCAGATAGTATCTCGATAGGGGGTAACCCTTGTATTGTACACAAAAAGAGAGAGTAGATGGTGTAAACCAACGACCAGTGGTCTAGGTAACACCGGTGAGATACTAGGCTCTGCTGTCTGTTAAAATTATAATCTTTAATTAGGTATACATAATCATGAACAATCAATAAAACATAACGAAAAAATACTAAATAGACAAATAGAAAAACACCAAAGTGGTAAAACAAAAAGAGGAGATGTTAAGGGGCTCAGGGAGTAATGGGAGAGGTATCAACTTAGACCAATGTGTACTAGATATATACCTCAATGATAGGGAATATAAGTGGTAGAAGACAATGACTAATCTACTAACCGGCTAATGCGTAGATAAAACCAAACCCTAAGGTGCTGGTTTAAGGAAGCATATGCTAGTATGACACAAAGCTTAGGGAGTGCAGCGTAGAACCACAATCGTGTGTACTCATATGGAAGTATAGAAACAATGGGGTCTCAACAAAATATACACTTGCGGGTGCTGCAATAAGCAGTGTAGCATACAGGTAAATGTGGCCATAAGTAAGGCACTAAATGCTAGTAGGACCAACAGCAATAAGATATATATGATGTGGTTCCCCAGTAGCATTCAAATGCTGAGAACTAGTGTAAAAAGGAACCTCCAGGTAGTCTGACACGCTGGCTACTAATTGCCAGCCAGGACCAAGAACCGTATAGTCATATAGAGGTATAGAGACATAAACGTCTCCACAGAGTTACACTAAAGGGTACTGTAACATAAGGAGTTACATGAAAACTCATATGGCCACACATGAATAATTAAATGCTAATAGGGGAAACCCCCAATTATAGGATAGACGGCTTCTACAATGTAGAGTATCCTATATAAGCATACAGTATAGGTAGATAGTGTGAAAGGATGTCACTGGTTTAGAACCAATGAATGATAGTTGAGGAGACTAAATAGTCCCCCTAGTAGACATCACAGGACACCCAACTACTTGGAACTAGCCTCAGTGCTGTCTGAACTGACTGGTCAAAGTAGGGCTAGTTGAGTAGTCTAGTACACTTATCTATCCTAACAAAAAAAGCACTGGCTAGTAGTAGTAATAGTCCTACTCTCTTATTCCCTCAAAAAAATCTCCAAACAGGCCCCAGCTCCTCTTAACCTAATACAACACCCCAAACATAGTGAAGTGGAAATCAAAACGTGATTATAAAATCATCATCTTTTGCTGCCTGCCTGCCTAACGCGTTTCGGCGCTGTAAAGAGCGCCTTTCTCAAAGGCTGTCAATGAGCAAATGCTCGAGGGTACTTTTTAAATATGAAAAGGTGGCCGAGATCCAGCCAATCAGTAGTCGGCACGGGCGGAGTTACAGTAAAGACCGCCCAGCGTTCGTGATGTGTGTCAGAGCCGTCAATCTTACGGACTTTGACCAATCAGAGCGGATGGGGGGCGGGACTAAGTGCCGGAGCTCCAGATAGATCCAACCCCCGTCCGTGATTGGTATACGAGCCATCCGTCTTGCAGGCTCTGACCAATCGGAGCGGGTGGGGGCGGGACTAAGTGCCGAAACAGATACCCACTATGTAATACTGACAAGTTCGTCGGCTGAAGTGCCTTATGAGTTTGACAGCAGTGGGATAAATCTGTTAATAGATTTTTAATATATAATAGTAGAGTTCTTATAGAAAAAGCTGGGAATGAAATAGACATTGCCCAGCTGAAGGATAAACCTTTCAGTATCCATGTATTCTCTTATCAGGAATGGATACTGTAAAGGGATTCATATTAGTAGCTGACTGGTAGAACTTAGGTTTGGCCACTAGCAGTTTATTTCATGATGATGACCTGATAAAGATGTGTTGTGTACAATTAATGTGTACATAAACAGACAGACAAGTGTAACAGCATGTGAAGGATTAATAACTATAGAGAGAAATCTCATTATAGAATAAAAGGGGTGAAGGAAAAGCCTTCATTGAGGCCATTTGGGGACATGGTGTTTAATGTCTGAATCCAAAAACATTCTCTCCTCCTAAGGATCAGATCCAGGTCTCCCCCTCTTTTGCCCACATGGACTTTTTCTACCCCTGCGAATTTGAAGCATCTAGATGTATCACCCTGGTGTGTTCTAGCATGTCTAGCCACAGGGGTGTCTCTGTCGGATGCAACCGAGTGAACATGTTCCATCATGCGCCTCTTGAAGGGACGTATTGTTTTCCCCACATATTTTTTGCCACATTTGCATGTGAGGAGATAAACCAGTCCTGTTGAATTACAATTGAAAAATTGTTTAATCAGGGTCTTATGTGCCCCAGAGGAATCAGTTATAGCTTTGGAATCTCTATCTATGTAGCTGCAGGCTACGCAGCGTCCGCATTGGTAAGTGCCATAGACATTAAGCCAATTTTTCTTCTGTTTACTGTAATTAGACAGATGGCTTGGGACTAGAAAGTCCTTTAGATTCCTACCCCTCTTTGCTGTTATGGAGACGTGTGATGGAATCACATCTTTAAGATGTCTATCTTGTGTGAGTAATGGCCAGAATCTAGCCATAATTTTTTTGGAGATATCCCAGCCTGCGTCAAAATTCGCCACACAGCGGATTACTTTCGGGGGTGCGGGTTTCGGGATGTTGTCAAGCAGCACCTCGCGATCACTCAAGAGTGCCCGCTGGTATGCCTGTTTCAGGCATCTGTTAGGGTAACCCTTGGCTTTGAATCTCGTTCTTAGCAGTGCCGCTTTTTCTATGAAGTCTTTCTCAGTGGAGCAATTCCTTTTTAGTCGAAGGTATTGTCCCACTGGGATGCCCCTTTTCAGAGGGTTAGGGTGGTAACTGCTCCAATTGAGCATGTTATTAGTTGATGTAGGTTTACGGTAGAGAGAGGTTTGTATCCTTAGATCTTTAGTGATAGTGAATGTGCAGTCAAGAAAGTTCAATGAAGAAGTCCCAATTTCCATCGTCAAACGTAAATTGAGATCATTATCATTCAGAACCCCCACAAACTCAATAAAGAGCTCCTTTGTGCCTGTCCAAATGACCATAATATCGTCAATATAACGTTTCCAGACGTGGACATAGTCCATATAGCGTTTCATACGTTCAGAATAGACGATATGTTTTTCCCACCAGCCCAGGTGCAGGTTTGCATACGAGGGGGCACAAGACGTCCCCATCGCAGTCCCCTGCACCTGGTGGTAGAACTTATTGTCAAAGAGAAAAAAGTTATGGGTCAAGATGAACTTGAGGAGGTCGAGTACAAATGTGGTATGACGTGAGTGGTTAGGGCCCCTTGTTTCGAGGAAGGAACCTGTATGCTGTATTCCTCCCAGATGTGGTATTGAGGAGTACAGTGCCTCCACATCGAGGCTACATAGCATGGCTCCCTGGGGTACTTCAATAGACGCAATGCATCTTAGGGTATCTTTGGTGTCCCTAAGGTAGGACGGTAGTTCCTCCACATACGGACGAAGGATTTTATCAACATATCTACTGCCTATACATGTGAGATTGTTGGTACCAGACACAATTGGTCTTGCTGTAAGTGGTTCATACCCCTTATGTATTTTAGGAAGACAGTAGAATGTCGATATTACTGGATTTTTTACATAAATGCTAGCATGTTCTTCCTTGGTAAGTATTCCGTCATCAAATGCTCTGTCAAGTAGGGCTTTGAACTCAGACAGAAATTTAGTGGTCGGATTGGATGGTAGAACTTTATATGTGCTTTCATCATTCAGGATTCTTTCAGCCAGCTGAATATAGTGGGGTCTATTGAGAATAACAATATTGCCCCCCTTGTCTGCCGGTTTAATAATGACATGTTCGTTGTCTCTCAAATCAGTCATAGCTTTCCATTCTTTTTTGGTGAGGTTATGTCTGGGTTTGATCTTTAGAGTATCTATATCTAGATTTCTGATCATATTGGTAGTTGATTCAACGAACATATCAATATTTTTATAGTCCCGGATATTTGGAGTGAATTTACTCTTGGGATGCAGATCCGTGTATGGTGGGGGGACATATTGTCATTAGACTCAAGGAGGGATACTAGATCCAACAGGCATTGATATTCCCTATTGTCGAAGCCTAAGTCTTTGGCTTTTTTCTCATCTCTCATTTGGAAGAATTTATGAAGGGCAAGTTTCCTCCCAAAAAGGTTTATGTCTTTAATCCATTCGAATTTACAGAATGGTGGAGTTGGAACGAACGATAAGCCCTTCATAATCACTTGTTCCTGTATGGTAGTGAGAGGGGTGTCTGAGATGTTAATAATTCTAGTATTCCCTTCTAGTAACGTCTGCGAGTTCTCCCCCTGTTGCGTGTTTGCCTGTATTGCGTCTGTTGTTCCCCCTCCCGGGGGAGTTGTCCTAAAAAAGAAACTCCTTTTTTAAGAATCCCTTTTCCTCTTTGAGTATTTTGTCTAGTCTGGGGCCCTGATGTTACTTCACTGTCTGTGTCTGAGGTTTCATACTCAGACGTTGTACAGTAGTCAGAATCGACTCTTGAGATTTTTTTGAAGTGTCTGTAGACTCTCCCTGATCTGTAATCATCGTTGTCTCTAACAAACTTCTTATGTTTGCGTAATTTAATAACGCTTTGATATTTATTGAGATTTTCTTGTAATCTCTGTTCCTGAGTTTGGAAAGCGGGGTCACTAGTACATTTTTGTATATCCTCTACCGCAGTATTCACTTTCTCATCAATCGTTTTAAGTCTCTCTGATTCAAATTTGACAAGAATCTCCATATATTTCATTGAACACACATTGGATGCATCTTCCCACTCTTTTAATAGGGCCGGGTCATCCATTTGTGTATTAGGTGTGGTCTGTATTCTCAAACCCCTTGGAATCATTGATTTAGCCAGATAGTTCTTTAAGGATGTGATTTCCCACCCCACCCTGATCTGTTGTTTACATAAATTACTCAGGGTCCTGAACTTATAATTTATATTATCATGCTCAGGTAGTAGGGTTGGGTGACTATCTGAGAAAACGGTTTCAGCACCAATACACCAGGAATTGGCTTCTTTTAGTTGGGATAAAAAATTAGCCATGTTAAGTGGACAGAATTCACCTTCACAGCGGGAGTTACACTGACACACTAATAGGTATTAAAACCTCTATAAAGTAGATAACTTAAGAAAAAAGAAAATAACCCCCTTGCGGGGATACGATAAGTGTGTCCAGATAGTATCTCGATAGGGGGTAACCCTTGTATTGTACACAAAAAGAGAGAGTAGATGGTGTAAACCAACGACCAGTGGTCTAGGTAACACCGGTGAGATACTAGGCTCTGCTGTCTGTTAAAATTATAATCTTTAATTAGGTATACATAATCATGAACAATCAATAAAACATAACGAAAAAATACTAAATAGACAAATAGAAAAACACCAAAGTGGTAAAACAAAAAGAGGAGATGTTAAGGGGCTCAGGGAGTAATGGGAGAGGTATCAACTTAGACCAATGTGTACTAGATATATACCTCAATGATAGGGAATATAAGTGGTAGAAGACAATGACTAATCTACTAACCGGCTAATGCGTAGATAAAACCAAACCCTAAGGTGCTGGTTTAAGGAAGCATATGCTAGTATGACACAAAGCTTAGGGAGTGCAGCGTAGAACCACAATCGTGTGTACTCATATGGAAGTATAGAAACAATGGGGTCTCAACAAAATATACACTTGCGGGTGCTGCAATAAGCAGTGTAGCATACAGGTAAATGTGGCCATAAGTAAGGCACTAAATGCTAGTAGGACCAACAGCAATAAGATATATATGATGTGGTTCCCCAGTAGCATTCAAATGCTGAGAACTAGTGTAAAAAGGAACCTCCAGGTAGTCTGACACGCTGGCTACTAATTGCCAGCCAGGACCAAGAACCGTATAGTCATATAGAGGTATAGAGACATAAACGTCTCCACAGAGTTACACTAAAGGGTACTGTAACATAAGGAGTTACATGAAAACTCATATGGCCACACATGAATAATTAAATGCTAATAGGGGAAACCCCCAATTATAGGATAGACGGCTTCTACAATGTAGAGTATCCTATATAAGCATACAGTATAGGTAGATAGTGTGAAAGGATGTCACTGGTTTAGAACCAATGAATGATAGTTGAGGAGACTAAATAGTCCCCCTAGTAGACATCACAGGACACCCAACTACTTGGAACTAGCCTCAGTGCTGTCTGAACTGACTGGTCAAAGTAGGGCTAGTTGAGTAGTCTAGTACACTTATCTATCCTAACAAAAAAAGCACTGGCTAGTAGTAGTAATAGTCCTACTCTCTTATTCCCTCCAAAAAATCTCCAAACAGGCCCCAGCTCCTCTTAACCTAATACAACACCCCAAACATAGTGAAGTGGAAATCAAAACGTGATTATAAAATCATCATCTTTTGCTGCCTGCCTGCCTAACGCGTTTCGGCTTTCTGTGTGTCTGTCAGTGAGTGTGTGTGTGTGTGCACATGCCTGTCAGTGAGTGTGTGTTTTTTAATGTGTGCCAAATCAGCAAGTGTGTGTGTGTGCCTGTCATTGAGTGTCTGTTTAGGTGACTACCCTTCACCCCTTTAAATCACATGGGAAGGGTGTTTTACTCTCCTCTTGGTGCAATGGGCCACTTGACTGAATTTGCCCCCCAAGCCTAAGGCTGCCAGCCCTCCCCTGCTCTATAATGCTCTATAATGTTAGCTACATCGCTATATTCAATACAGATAGATAGATAGAGAGAGAGAGAGAGAGAGAGAGTTGAATATATATATATATATATATATATATATATATATATATATAGATATAGAGAGAGAGAGAGTTGAATATATATAGATATATAGAGAGAGAGAGTTGAATATATATAGATATAGAGAGAGAGAGAGAGTTGAATATATATATATATATAGAGAGAAAGAGTTGAATATATATATATATATATATATAGAGAGAGAGAGAGAGAGAGAGAGAGAGAGAGAGAGATGAATATATATATAACAGAGAGTGAGAGAGAGAGAGATAGCTAAACAGAGAGAGAGAGATGAATATATATATAGCTATCTCTCTCTCTCTCACTCTCTCTCTCTCTCTCTCTATATATATATATATATATATGTATATATGCCTCTCTCTCTCTCTCTCTCTCTCTCTCTCTATATATATATATATATATATATATATATATTCAACTCTCTCTCTATCTATCTATCTGTATTGAATATAGCGATGTAGCTAACATTCATGAAATTGCAATATCTTGCGCACGTGTCGATTCAAACACATACAATTACTCTGGCAATTCAAGCAGGTGACACATGGGCTGCTATATATCTGTCAGTAAAACTGATACAATAAGGGTCACAGAGGGCAACATTTACTAAGCAATCTTCCACACAGCACACCATTCAATAATGGAAACCTCTACAGAGCTTTTTTTTCTGGTGAATTAGGGGAGGGTATGTCAATCAAGTGTTTTCTTTACTTGGCCCACCTTCTCCTTATCAGAAAGTCAATAAAGGCATGGGAAGAACAACAGATGGAGGTCAGGCTTTGCTTTATTCTTTATGTTAATTCAAATGAGAAACTACTCAGGGTTTTTTTTTTTTTTTTTTTAAAGCATTCTTTTATTACATTTCTCATTTAGTCCTTAAAATATTGCCAGATTGAAAATTCAAACTTGATTCCAAATGCTATCGTTAATGAGTTATTTCTGTGCATTGTGTTACGGAATAGAAAGTGAAATCTTAACTAACTTTAGACGATTTGTACTAACTTCTAAAGAGAACTAGAGAACTAGTCTTGTATTGTGTTAGACTGCATAGTAACATTAACACAAAAAGAAAACCAGAACATAACTGTCAGGTGACGGAATGTGCCATTAAGTGCTTAAGGTTCCTGGCAAATTCACACATGGATTTTGCTATGTCAATGGCTTGTTCAGAGCTCCTCGCCATTTGATGTAGTTCTCCAAGCCTTTCATTTTTCTGTACTCATGTGTGCACACAAATACATGTGCAAATGCAGGCATATATTTGTATGAATTGTCAATGTATTTATAAATGCTGTGAATGCACTGGTACATGCAAGGATAGTATATATGAAGACATATACTGGTATATTGATATACTGTAAATTCAGGAATATACTGGCGTATTGCAGTTCCTTTCCACTAAAAATATAATTATCCCCTCCCTCCTCATAATTTTCCTCTTCCTCTCTCAACGTCACTGGCTCCCACCATCCACCTACCACTAACCCATGCCCTCACATGTCTATCTGTTTATCAATTAATATAGCTTATAGAGCACTTGTCAACCTCCCCATTTCTCTTCCCCTGCCACTTTGCCCTTACCCCCTTTGTATATCCCATATATTAACTCCTTCACTTTCTCCTTGGTCCTTTTTCTTCCCATTTTAATGCTATTAACATCTCATCTGTTTTCTTTGTTTGTGCATTGGTTTATACTGTTTTACATAAAGTTTTTAATTGGAGATAAAGGGCAAATCACAGTTTTTAAACTGAGGCTAGCATAGTTTATTATGTTACTGTAAATGTATTATCATCGTATTCAATGTAATTATCTAAATAACTACTTTTATGGAATTATTCTGTATGGTAATTGCCAATTTTTATAAACTTGTTTTATAGTTTTTATTTATGTTTAGGTGTTCATCTCATCATGCTGTGTTATTCCCTCTTTCCTGTGTAAGTGGTATATTTTACTGCATTTTTTGGTTTATCTGCAGTCAGTACTTAATTTTGAAGGTGCACCCGCAGTCTGCTTCCCCATACAAAGCCCACTTTTCACCACATTTGAAGGTCAGTGTGTAGTCATGGTAGAATTCCAGAGATGCACTCCATTATCCTCTCAAAGACCGATTTTTACTGACTATGAACACCAACCTAGGCCTCAATTTAATATTGTTGCATACGTTTTCCAAATGATTTAATATTTTCAGGTACGTTTTCCAAATGATTTAATATTTTCAGGTCCGTTTTCCAAATGATTTAATATTTTTGGATAACGTTTTCAAACTACCTTTTCAACATATTAAAACATCAAAACATATATGGTATATAATTGCAAAAAAAAAATCAATGTATTAAAGAATATCAAAATAAGTATCCAGATACATTAAATCGTTTGGAAAGTTTATCCAAAAATATTAAATCAGGGCCATACTTTCTGAGCTGTTTCAACTCTTTTACTGTAAAGATACAATGTTATCCTGTGTGTTGTTTTATGTTGCATTTATTTGACTACAAATTAACATTTGCCAGTTTTTATACATTTACTATTAACTTGACAAATGTTTCTCTTTCAATATATTAAGTAAATGCAATGTTTACACACACAAGCACACTCACCTTTTCATTTTTCTCCATTCACAAAATAAGAAAGAGCAGACGTTACCTTTTTAAGAGCAACAATATGCTGATTTAAATACACCACATTTCACGCTGCCCCCAGGTAAAATCCTTAGATTGCTGACCAGTTTTTGCTGTATGTATTTGCTTTACCCTCGCTATATTTTATAGACCCACATTCTCTCTCAGGGTGAATTCACCATTAATTATTTAGCTACCTATTACCAATCACTCTGGATTTCAAAGAAGACAAACATACAGACAGACTGACTGACTGATAGCTCAATCAATAGATAATACATCAAGAGTAAGAGATGCCATACATTACTCAACTAGAATAGTAGTACTATATAAAACCAAGTAAACACAACAAAATAAACAGTAAAAATAAAAACCTTACTCAAGTGAGCATGTATACAAGCCCAGAAATCGTCTCTCTGTCTATACTCTGTCTATACTTGGCATGTCGGTTACCAACATAAGAATGCATAGCCACAGGTACAATACAGATATGTTACCAACCTTCCGAGTGACAGAGCTCTCTCATCTTTGTAAAAAAAAAAAAAATGTTTGAGGCATTGTTCATCTCTGCAGTTTAAATACCTGTTTGATAAACTAATTAAGCTCCTGAGAGCTCAACGTAGACTTGTCAACTGGAATCCAGACAGCTAATTCTCTTATGAATGAACTATCACACTAGCTCCCCCCCTCTCTCCTGATGTTTAACCCCAGAGGACTCTTATATGCACTGTAGAAAGTTCTGGAAGGATCCAGACAAACTACCTTGGGATATTTCATCATAAACAGCAGATTTCTAAAATATGGTTATATTGATAGACAGACCGTACAATATGTTTATTAATGGGCAGCTCATCTTTCAAAATGCCATAGCGTGTGGTGGATGATTTCATAAAATGCATGGTGTGACTGGCAAAGTACAATGTGGTTGGCCCATAAGCTTCACTAGTCCGGACATATCCTAGTCTGCCTGAGATATGTGGAATTTACTAGACATTTTTTTTTTCCAAAAACTACATTTTGCTATAAAATGCGCTTACCTAAATATACATTTATTTAATTTTTTAAATTTCTAGACATAAATGATGGCTGTGGCGAAACCGACCTCGCCACGTGTCCTTGGAGGGGGCTGCTTGCCCGCCTCTTGCCTTTGGACTATGGACCAGACTTTATGTGAATGTGTTAACCCAGATAGCTATACCATGGAGCCTATTCATATAATGAAAGACTATGGGAAAGACTTTAGCTCCATGGCAATTGTACTGTGTGAATAGGATCTGCGCGCTATTCGGTAGTTTTGTGCGCTCAGATCCCAGCTATCTGGGGATATGTGAAATGTCTGTGTGTTATGGATAAAAAGTAACTTTCTGTATTTTAAAGTGTTTTATGTCTTTCTATAACCATGTGGTTAATGGAGTCTGCTTCTAGCCCTGGATAATTGGATTACTTCCCTCTTTGTCTCCAGGATAGAGGCCTATGTAAAACCTGTCTAAACCGGTTTGCCATGCAGCTAGTAAGGGACAAAATATACTTTTAGTAACTTTTGAACCCCTGGTCGGATTCATGCCATTTTTTAATATGTTGTTCCCCTGAATGGATTGATTGTGGATATGTATTTTTATGTGAATGTGATGTATGGTTTTAGAGTTATAAAAGTTGTGTAAAAAGTATATTTTAAACTGTATGCATAATGGGATTATGTGTCACACTAAGGGGAGGGGATGTGTGGGTTGCACCCGTGATACTATTGGTCATTTTATGCCTCCCCCTGGGTGTGGCCTGTATGTGTGAGATGGAAATAAAAGCCAGGCTGGATGAGCCAGTCCAGAGTTCCTGTTTTACCCTCAAAGTGAAGTGTCGTCTCATTATTGGGGGAAGGATTTATTGCATGCTGTTCCAGTTTGACTGCTAGGAGTGTAAACCTATTCGTATGGTTTCTATTCAACTGTCTACAGCATTCAGAGGCTTGAGAGAATTTATATGCTTCTCAGATTCGGTGATTGTGGTGTCTGCCAGAGTGCTTGGAGTCCTCAGGAAGCGCTAGGAGCATCCATTAACGGAGGTACCCAGTCGGGGTGCCACGCTATCCGTTACAATGGCCATGAAAACACCATTAAATTGTTAATATGTTTTTTTTAAAAATGGTATTTGTAAAAAAAAGTTTTAAAAAATGGAAGAGAAGAGAGGAGAATAAAAAGAAAAGAATGAAGAAGCAATGGAAAAAATAGAAAGAAGACCATGGGATCATGGAGACTTTCCAGTGTAAATCAAGACATAGTGTAGTCTTGGCAGAGAGTGCATGTCCTGTGACATGATTTCAACGATTGACCCTTCAGAGCTGCCAATTTATTTATTTTGCATTTTATTGTTTACTTTACCCAAATTATAGACATAGAAGGAGGAGAAGCAGATATCCATCTTTCCACAAAGGTCCACCTTACTGATTATGTTATTCTAGAAAACGATACATATACGTACTTTGTAAACAGTGTTAGAAAAGTGGAAAGTCCATCGTTTTAATTATGTAGGCTATATATACCATTTATTGATCAGCCTACATTTTGCAGATATGACATCATTTAACTAAAGTAGTGTTCCATCAAAACTATATATATATATATATATATATATATATATATATATATATATTTGTAAATATATTTCTATTATTTTCTTTATCGTTGTTTGTAAGCATAAAGAAGATTATTTATAGTGACTCACAGGTCATTTGGCAGGTTAAGCATATCGTGATATACAGAGACTCGCAGGTATTCCCCATTTAGTTTTGTTAGTACAGCCCGATATGATGGGGGAAGATAGTCCTCGTCTAGAATTCTACAAACCCATCTTGTTGGGAAGGTTAATATAAGGAGACGTGCTCTTGAGTGCGTGTGTGCCCATGTTAGGGGTATTCCTGGCTGATCTTTGTTTTTTATTGTTTCCCCCCCTTTTTTTTGCAATAAGGTTTTTATAGGGCGCTGTGTGTAAAGCAGAACATTTGTAGAGTATGCGGGAATGCGCATTTAAGCCGTTTTCCCAATAATTACCATTGAAAGTAGACAGCCACGCAGGGCAGAGTATACAACTACCATGAAGGTAATTAAGGACTCTAGAGTCTGTGAACCAATTACAAGCAATTTGGAAAGAATAAGCAGTTTTGCTTTTTCAAAGGTCGTGCCAAGTTCCTGCGAGCCCCACTCCCATGAGCGTTTAAAGCTGGGTGTGTCCAGGCCTCAGTCAGGTCAAATCCCTAGCCAAGAAAACAATATTTTTGAACATTATTATTGGAGCATTGCACATCTGAAAAATCTGGATAGCATTTCCCATATGTCCTCTCATTTTGATCATTCTGGTGCCTTACAAATCCAATTCCTAAGTAGGGATTCCAAATATAGTGAAGTTTATAAATAATGATACAACAGGAAAATGGTTCCTGATACATGTATGTCCATGCAAATAGAATCCCACCAGGAAGAGCCAATCAGATCTGCTTGCTTAACAAGTATTCTATATGAAGGAAATGTTGTAAAATTAAAAGAAAAGATGTGACATATGTATGTAATAATCAAATGTATCACATATTTAAGTTGTTTCAAATATTTCACACAGTGTGCATTGTGATGATGCATGTTAGTTGAGGAAAGGCCCAAGTGAAACAGGATCATTATCCACCAAATTAGTTATTTTGCTAATCAATTTTTGCTAAAGAGAATGTGTGTATGTTCTCATGGGTATTACAGAAGCCTAAGTATTTGTTTGTTTATTTGCTTCATTGTCCTTATCATCACATGACAAATACTAGTAGGAATTGGTACATGCACCCATTTAGGAGCGTGGACACTGCTTCTATTGTTCTATACATTTTAACAGACTCAATATTTACTTACCATATCTTCTATTTTTTTTATATGTATACATAATCTCTTTCTTTCATTATCAGGAAAAAAAATGTCTTCACATTTTACTGGTGAGGGGTTTAAATTAGAAAATCAATAACTCCCATGGGACATTAACTGCCAGGAAATGTCCTGTCCATCTGTATATATTGGAAAGGAGAATGCTGTATCTGAGCACATTACTTGCTCTTACAAGATGGAAATCAAAAGACATAATTCACATTAAAATGATTGATCGAGAAGGCCAGTTATTCACATACTACTCAAGTTTGTGTTACAATAATATAATTTTAAATCATTGCCTTTTATTGTCTTCACTTCAGAGGTGACCCAACCAGAAATTCTGACGGTTCACACGAAAGGTCTCAGATGCAATAAAAAATGAATTTGAGTATCAATTTCAAAATTCCTACCATTTGCTAAATGTAATCTAAAAAAATAATTTACATTTATAGATTATGCACGTCAAACTGAAACACAAATGATGTATGCTTAGTGAGGCTCTACATAATATAAAGAGTTTCCCATTGAGAAACTATTCAAACATCCAAGAATATTCCTAATACTTATGTTGAATGTTGTCAGAAAATGATTGACGGCTGTCACTTATGTACATACATACTGAAAATTAACAACCAATTTAAAGTGTCATGTGTATAGCATCAGGCAATGCAGTAAAATTTGGGAAATAGCATTAGTTAAAACTGAAAAAAACCTGTACAAATGGCAGTGCCCCAGTTTAAGCCTTGGTGAAAAAATATGCTAAAATTTCAAAATTTGGAATTGCATTCTAAGGTGTTTATATCAAATAACACCAACAATCAATTTATTTAATTGACATGTTACAAAAAGAACCATACACATTCACAGGCATACACACTCACTCATTCACAGTTACACACATACTCACATTCACCGACAGACACATACACACTCACTGACAAGACACACATGAATACTCACTGACAGACGCACACTGACTCAGTGTCACACACACACACTGGGACACATATATACTCACTGACAGATACACACTGACAAACACACTTACACACTCACTGACGGGCATATAATCACTCAGTGTTAGACACACACATTCACTGACAGACATACACATTCACTGACAGACACACACTCTCAGTGACAGACACGGATACACACACTAATAGACACACATACATACACACTCAATGACAAACACATATACACTCTCAATGACAAACACACATACACACTCAATAACAAACACATATACACTCTCAGGGACAGACACACACACACACTAGCAGGCACACACTCTAACAGACACACATACACACTAACAGACACACACACAAACACACACACTCTAACAGACACACACTAAGACTCTCTAACAGACACACCCTTACACTCACTAACACACACCCTTACACTCACTAACACACACCCTCTCACTAACAGACACACTAACACACTCACTAACAAACACACACTAACACACTCACAATTTTATTTTTTGCTTACATTTTGGATTTTTCCCTGTGGTCCAGTGAGGCTGCTGCTGGCTGAGCTGGCAGGCATAGGGGAGACAGGAGCAGAGTTCAGGCGGGCAGCGTGGGAGCTCTGATCCTCGTGCTCAGCTCCCTCGAGTGCCTCTCAGTGATGCCGGAGCCAGAGTGACATCATAATCTGGCTCCGGCATCACTGCGGTGCACGCGAGGAAGCTGAGCAGGGAGAGCTCAGGGGAAAGTGCTCCCTCGCCGCCCACCTACATCAGGAGTTGCCAGCCTCGAGGTTTCCTAAAGGTGGCCAGCCAGCTCTCTGGTCCCCCAGGGCAAGAGCAAGGCATTTTTTGCCATCCCCCTGAAAGTGCCACGCAAGGCAAATGCATTGTCAGCCTCCCGCTAACTACAGCGCTGTGTAGCAGGCAGTTGTTTTGTATATAGCAGCTAGTGTCCCCATGTCTCTGTGTCCCCATGTCTCCCAGTGACCCCATGTCTCTCAGTGTCTTATGTCTCCCAGTGTCCTATGTCTATGTCTATGTGTCTCCCAGCCAGTGTCCCTAGTGTCTCAGTGTCCCCTAGTCTCCCAGTGTCTGTGTTCCCATGTCTGTGTTCCTATGTCCCTAGTGTCTTAGTGTCCCCAAATGTCTGTGTCCCTAGTGTCTGTGTCCCTATTTTTCCCAGTGTCCCCTTTTCTCCCAGTGTCCCCATGTCTCCCAGTGTCTCCATGTCTGTATCCGCAAGTGCGCCAGTGACACGGGACACACTGAGACATGGGGACCCTGGGAGAAATGGGGACACTAGGGAACTGGGCGTCATAAGGGACACTGGGAGACTAGGGGACTGGGTGACATGAGGACACTGACACTGTGATACGTAGGGACACTAATGCCAGGCTGGCTTTTCAATGCTTTGGACAGACATGGCCCTTTTTGGGCATGTCCGCCCCTTTTGGCAGTTCTGGTCACGTGATTCATGTCAGTGGCCCACCCTTTTACCCCGCCCATTGACTTCCTGCTTCACTGGACACTGCTACTAGGGGGTATGGATTTACTTGAAAGATTAAAGCATACATTAGAGAGAGATTAGCATAGAGTATGTGTTTTTCTTATAGCTGCCTCCTTTGAGTTTCCCTCCAACACCATCTCCATCAGATTCATGGCGCTTGAGAGGTATGACTGTTTTAGTGTTTTTGGTCGATAAGATTCTGTAATTAGGCCTCATCATAATTGTCAGCACCAGGCCCACTGGGCTCTTAATCTGGCCCTGCACATATGGGGTACTGGACACTATACATGAGGCTGAACTATTGTAATTATCATACATATGCAATAACATGGTTTAGATTATCGTATTGTAGATGTATAATCCTGCCGTCTACATGACACTATATATTTGTGCAACCTGGAGTTAGTATATTTTACTGGTTTGATCAAGCAGGTTTAAGGTGACAATGTTATTGTTTTTAATTTTACATTTTTTATTTCATATGTTTATTTTAGTTCCCTGCTTGCACTGTTTTAAAACTTTGCTGAGGTCACTTTGAAATGTTTTTACCTGTATAAGTAGTGTGCCCATCACCATGGGAACATGAGGGAGCCGGAGATCAGACCAATATTACTTATCGGCTGCGGCCCTGTGTTTGCAGCTGCATCGTGGTGACAGGTTGGAACACAGGTTTGTAGGAGACATTTACTTTACCTGCCACATAACAGCGGGCTCCACTATCCCACGCCAGTTCTCTCCACGGGGCATGGCCTTCTCTGATGCAGGTGGTAAGTACCTCACGTTAATGTTATTTGTCATTTGCTATATATACACTGTATGCATGATTGGTTTCTTTGTCCTGATGAAAGTTTAGAATGTAATCTGAAAAGTTAACTTTTTATTTTTGTATAAGTTTAAATAAAAGTTTTAATTATAACATTAAACAAAGTCCTTGAAGTGCTGTCACAGAAACTACTTTTATGTCTATTGCGATTGGGAACTGGGCAGAGAATTCATACATTACCCTGGAGTTTTTGTGGAGATAGTTAATACATTGCTAAACACAAATACACACACCAGTCAAGCCATAAAATCTCACTTTAACAGTGCTCTCACTACTGCAAGTGATTCTGGGTAAGCGTATGCAAATGAGCTCAACAAAGAACCAAGGAATCCATGTATAAAGTGGAACTATGAGGCAAAAATGTGGTTCTTTGTTGAGCTCATTTGCATACGCCTACCCACAATCCCTTGCAGTAGTGAGAGCACTGTTAAATGAGATTTCTGTGGGAAAAGTAAGTCTTATGGCTTGACCAGTGTGTGTATTTGTGTTTAGGAATGTATTTTGTCTAAGGCAAAGGAAAGTTTTTTTTTACTGTAAGAACAATAAGGATGTGGAATTCTTGCCTGAAGAAGTGGTTTTATCAGAGTCCATACAGATGTTCAAACAGCTACTTGAAGCATACTTGCAAAAACAGAATATTCAAGGATATAATCTTTCAATGTAGGGTAATAACTGCTTGATCCAGGGATAAATATTACTGCCATTCTAGGGTCAAGAGTGATTTTTTTTTCCTATCTTGTTGCAAAATTGGAAGTGCTTCAAACTGGGTTTTTTGTTGCCTTCGTTTGGATCAACAGCAAAAAACTAATGTGAGGAAGGCTGAACTTGATGGACACAAGCCTCTTTCAGCTATGTAACTATGTAACTATTAACTTACTTCAGGTGGATGGAGTTTTCATCCTCACTTTTTTCCCCACCACAACTCTTTTTATATGTACTTTACAAGTAATGCCAAGCCTCCATAGCAAGCCAGTAACCAACCACAACTCTTTTGGTATGTGTGTGTATATATATAAATAAATATATACACATACATGGAAGGCAGGGCCTGAAGTTGTGGGAGGGGCTTGGTTCATAGGAGCCTCTTGGTATGTTTTCTGGCCTTCTATGCCTTACTTTAGTGGTCCCGCGAGGCCATCTCCCATCCTCATTTCGGAGATACGACATTCACTCAGGCCAATTCATAGTTAGCCGCCTCGCTTGGTTGCATAGAGAGGGCCTCACTTGTCACTCCCATTCTGTCTTTTGCTGTTACTTGCCACAGAGAGGCCATCACCCCACCATAATGTCAATGGCCACGTACCCCACTCGGGCCAATTCATAGATAGTGCCTCTCACAGCCGCTTGGCAACTAGCAGGGCCTCACCTGTCACGTAACTACCTAATTGTTTCGCTGCTTGGCATTGGTTACTTCAGCCAGTTGGGTATTGCCCCAGGTAACCTTCTATTTTGTTTTATAGCATGTCACAACTACCAGAAGGCGAGGAAGAACTGTCTATCCCCAGTACACTGGCTAGATCAATCACTCCATCCCGGGGTAGCGACAATGCGAGCCCTTCATCCCTCAGGTCCTGGACCATTCCTAGGATCACCGCCGAATTGAGGAAGAGGAACATCCCTTACCCAGCTATGGCTAGGAAAGCCGAATTATATAGACTTCTAAATACTCAGACTGATAACACTGGGGCAGATGAAGGGTCTAGTAGCGGTCAGTCTTCTGATCTGCATGCTGTATTGTCTTCGGTCCTGACCTCCTTGGGTCGTATTACTGACAAGCTTGATAAAATAGACCCAGATAGCCAGCAGCATTCACTCACGGCTCTGGGTAATCCTGGCTCTCCCCGGCTCTCTTCCTAGTAATATTCCAACTGGTCCTAGAGAACCGCATATTATTAACCCGGCACACATGGTGCCTGCTAACATTAAGAAGGACATCTTGGAAGGGAAGGATGTCAATTTGATATCACTTCACATTGCCTTTTAAGATGTCCTTGAAAATAAGACATATGCATATGGGGACGTGTCGGTTGTGCTGAAATCCAGGGACCCCAGGCTGAATTGCAAGCTATCCATCTCTGAATTCATATTGGCTTGCGGGATCTACAGGGACGTAATATGCTTAGCGTGTCCATATAGGAGGGAAGAATTGGATCTCTACCTCCATAAGCTGGTGGATTTGGGGCACAAGTACGGTGGTACGTCTTTTTACGACTATCACCGTTGTTTCTCCGCAAAGGCGTCCGCAGCTCTATCCCAGTTTAATTATCAAGCTGACTGGAGTGTGCTTGATACAGAGCTTTTTTGTCGACACTTTGCGGGCCTAAAGATGCCAGCTTGTGCCATTTGTTCCTCCAACTCACACACGGCGAATCTGTGCCCTAATACCCCAGGGGTGAATACCTTCTGCCCCTCTTCCAACATGATGCCCACAGGGAGACCAGGCAAGGTTCTTAAGGAAAAAACTGGGCTGCGATATAGTGTTCCTGGGAAAGTCACAAGTTTGTAATAACTTTAATACGGGCACTTGCGGTTACAGTGCCTGCAGGCTACTTCATGTCTGCTCCCAATGTTTTCGGATATTGTAGCAGCGGCAGTTAAAAGGGGAGCTTGCTGGTCGGGTAATATGGTGCGTTGCTTCTAGGACAACATGGCAACATGCCATATTGTAAACAAGGGCCGTTCCTCTTCCCTGGCCATCATGCAATTTGTAAGGAATCTCACATGGCAAGCTGCAAAACACAGTTTTTTCCTAACTTGTATACATGTTCCTGGGGTTCTGAATATAGCTGCTGATCATTTATCCCGATCTTGTTTGCAGGAGTTCCTGGCGATACTACCCACAGCTGCCCTGATACCAACTCCGGTGCCGAAGTGGCAGGAGATGGTTTTGGGTTAAATAAGCTACTCACTCACGGGCATCACCTCTCACAACTGGGTCTTTCTGTTAACACCAGGAAGGCTTATGGCAGGGCTTTTCATATTTTTAATAGATTTGTGCTTGACCTCAACATCTCAGAAAATGTTTCCATGGAAACAATGATTGCGTTCATTTCCTTTTGCCACCTTCACCTAACACTATCGTTCAACACCATTAAATTATATATCACCGATATTCAACACCACATCCTTACCACTTGGCCTAATAAACAATGTTTCCTGTCACCTTACCAAGTGAAGGCCATACGTCTTTTTACGACTATCACCGTGGTTTCTCCGCAAAGGCGTCGGCAGCTCTATCCCAGTTTAATTATCAAGGACTCCACCCCTGTGCCCACACCATGCAGATTACCTGTCCACGATCTCCTATTCCAGTCACTGTCAAACCTGTTAGATACCTCACCATTTGAAACTCATACAAACCAGGTCATGAAAATGGCCATCTATTTGGCGTTTTATGGGTTCCTTCGGCCCAAAGAGTTTACCACCACTAATTACAACACCCCCAACTTCCTCACAAGATCCAACCTGGTAAAAACACACTATCACTATTTACTGTCCCTATATCATACAAAAACTAGTGTCAAGGGACAGACGGTCACTATTACCTATTACCCCACTGGTAATAAATGGTGCCCCGTGGAAGTCTTCGACCAATACCTTTCCTCCATTTCAATAGCACCACATCGACCACTGCTAGCCTTACACCGTAATACCCTTACTATCAGTAGGTTCATGCTCTATGTAAGAACATTGTTAGTAAGGTTTGGACTAAATCTGGCCAAATACAGCTTCAAAGAGGAATATTCCTGCGCACATCATTAAAATATTGGGCCGGTGGAAGTCCACAGCTTACACCAGATACATACCCCAGCCAGTTCAGGAGGTGCACCTAGCATTCAAGAATATGATTGTGTGATAATCTTAAGGTGTATTGTAGGCTGAATAAACTGGTTACATCTTTTTGCCCTCTTTTATTTCAGGCCTACTGCATCGTCCGTTCCGGCACACCACAACTGACTTTTCCCATCCCCTGTTTGTGTTATGTTACTAACTCTACGGCTACATGCCTTGACCACAAATGGAAGGTAGGGCCTGAAGTTGTGAAAAAAGTGAACAATGCATATATTCAAGTGCTATTTGTGCAGAACCTAGTGTAAAATTTATATATGGCTAGTAATTAGCTGATATACTTTTATGCTTGTCACTTTAAGCACTGTTTCATTGCACTTTTCCACCTACACTAGGTTCTGCAAAAATATATAGATTGTTCACTTTTTTATCACTGCATGGAAGTATATTATCATTATCCATCCATGGCATTTAAACACCAGATTCAGGTTTTTAAACCTATCACTTTAAATATGCACTGGCTGGATGCCTATAAAAATAAGCTTGCAGCTTTACCACTATGTTTGCACTTTCCAAGACTCATATTACTGATACACAATTCACTTTTATCCTATTTATCTGTATGATCAGGGCAAGATAGCTCTGATATATCAAATAACTCATGCACACTCTCTGTCTCTTCGCTTTACTTGTTTGTTCCCATGGCAATACTATAGTTATTTGCGTCGCCATGGAAACGGTCTACACGTCATTCCGTCATGACGTCACTGAGGGGGCGGAGCTTACACACACCTGCGCACTGGGAACGGCAGAACGCCGGTCGGAAATTTCCTTCACATGGGGGTAAGTCATTTTTGTTAATATTGTTGTGTATATATGTAGTGAATGTATTTTATGTTTTTTTTGTTTTTTTTATCCTGATGAAAGTCCTCTAAGTAGGACTGAAACATTGATCGTCTATTAACTATGCATTAATAAATTTTGGACTTTTATCCGTGAGTGCTGCAACCTATTTTTGAACATATATATATATATATATATATACATATATACACATAATATATATTATGTAGTAATAGTTTTATATTGATTATACGTGGAGAATACTACAGTTAAAGTGGCTCTGTCATTAAAAAAAAGTTTTATCTAATCTGCTTCTGTATACCTCCCTGTGTCTGAATGTTGTATTTTTTTCCTAAGTACTATAGTTTTAATAAAATACATAAGCAAAGTAGGGACTATTTTTCTTATGTATAGCAGTCAAATTGACAAAACCTGACAATGGGCAGAGATTAAAGGGACACTGTAGGCATTGTGTCTGCTTCATTTAATTAACCCCTTAAGGACACATGACATGTGTAACACGTCATGATTCCCTTTTATTCCAGAAGTTTGGTCCTTAAGGGGTTAAATTGGTTATAGTGTCTAGAGTCCCCTGGTTCTGAATTGCATTCAGTATGAATACATTTTTAATGTTTTCATGTATTAATGCTAAATTAGAGTGCACAGCAGCTCATCCCATATGTGCTGTTTTGGCTATTGAGGAAGTATTAGCCTGTGCAACAATTTGCAGTATTGATTGGGTGAAAGTGTCAGCTGACCGCTTTTAGCCTATCAGAACTCCAACTGATGGTATAAATGGGTATGACCACAATGATGTGTGTGATCTCTGTCTTAGCCACACCTCTAGAAGGGCCACTGTGGGTTTATTCAGTGTTAATCTGTGTCAGGGTACCTGAAGTCTCTACCTCCGAGAGAGGTAGAGACTTAGACGTTCATCCGTCCGGACGCCATGTTTCCTCTGTTCCTCGCGGTCGACCCGGTCACACAAACGCCGGCCGCGAGGGAGTCTCTTCCTTTTGTAGCATGGTGCCCGGAGGCCGACGTCATCACGCCAATCCGGAACGACCTGTCACTCAGTCCGAGACAGACTAATCAGGTTTCGTCGGAGGCGTGTCTATCCTCTCTAGCCAGGGTATTTAAACATACTTCGCCCTGTTGCTCATTGCCCTGTCGTGGTTCTAGCCTGTCTAGTCACACAGTGCTCTGGTGTTTCTCAGTTATCCTTTTGGTTTCGACCCGGCTTGTTTCCTTACTCTGTTTACCTCCGTTATCCTTGACCCGGCTTGTTCCTCGCTTACCTGTCTTCTCGTTCCCTCGACCTCGGCTTGTCTCTGACCATTCTCTATACTCTCTGTACGTTAGCCCGGCCATTCTAAGGACCGGTATACGTACCCTGTACCTGTTTGTACTTTGCGTGTTGGATCCCTGTCCCGATCCTGACATTACGACAGGGCCAATGGATCCTGCAGGTACAAACAGTCAGGTTGGTTCCTCTGATTCCAGGTTTGACGCCATGGAACACAGAATGGACCAAATGGCCTTAGCACTACAGGCATTGTTGTCTCGTGCTAATAATCCTCCAGAGGAGACGCGTCCTACTCCTATTTCCTCTGTAGGTTCAGGCCTAGAGGTAGCTACTGTAGGTGCCTCTTCCCGTGTTACTCCACCTGTACGTTATGGTGGGTCACCTGAGAAGTGTCGTGGTTTTTTAAACCAGATCAGCATTCACTTTGAATTGCAACCTCGCTCCTATCCTACCGATAGGGCAAAGGTTGGGTTTATTATCACCTTACTCATTGAGAAAGCTCTGAGATGGGCTAACCCATTATGGGAGAACGATAACCCGTTGGTATACAATTATACTGCCTTTGTAGCTGCTTTTAGAAGAACTTTTGACCCCCCTGGTAGAAAGGTCAATGCAGCCAGATTACTGTTGCGCCTGAGACAGGAGAACCGAACATTAGTGGATTATGCACTAGAGTTCAGGTCTCTGGCGTCAGAAGTTAAGTGGAATGAACAGGCTTATATGGATGTATTCTTGAACGGGTTATCAGATGTTATCCTTGACGAAATTGCTACTAGGGAGCTACCAGAGAATTTAGAGGACTTAATTTCGTTCATTTCTCGTATTGATGAACGTATAAGAGAAAGACAGAACACTCGAGAGAGGAACATAAGACCTGCCTTTAAATTAGCACCCGCATTTCTAAGTCCTGAGTCCAATACCTCACTGATTCCTGAACCTATGCAGATAGGCAATACTCATCTCTCAGAAGAGGAGAGACTGTACAGGAGAAGGGAGGGATTGTGTATGTATTGTGGAGTCAGAGGTCATTTACGCCTGAATTGTCCTGTTCGCTCGGGAAACGCCCGCACCTAAGTTTCTCTAGAGGACAGGCCTTGGGTGTTTCTATTTTGTCCTCTACGCATAATTACAAAAATCACAGGCTTTTACTACCAGTTTCTTTAACATGGAAGAAGGAAGTACTTAAGACCGTGGCATTGATAGATTCCGGCGCTGCTGAGAATTTTATCGATCAAGCCTTTGCCACTAAGCACACTATTCCTTCCCAGTTAAGAGAGACCCCCTTGGCCGTTGAGGCCATTGATGGTAGACCACTACTCGAGCCTGTTATTACTCGTGAGACTATATCCATGAGCCTGTCTGTTGGTATCTTACACGAGGAGAGTATATCTCTTATGCTTATTTCGTCCCCTTCCGTTCCCATAGTCCTGGGGTATCCATGGTTAAAGAGACATAACCCTACTATCGATTGGGAGTTAGGGGAGATACTCTCGTGGGGTCAGGGTTGTCAGGAGAGGTGTTTACAGAAGGTATCCCCTTTGGCTGTAATTTACACACCTGACACTACTACCCAGCCTAAAGAGAGACAGATACCTCCTTTGTACATGGACTTAAAGGCAGTATTCGATAAAAAGAACGCTGATACTCTACCTCCACACAGGTCCTTTGATTGTAAAATTAACCTATTACCTGGTACCATGCCTCCTAGGGGCAATGTATACCCTCTATCCACTAAAGAGAATGCTGTTTTAGAGGAGTATATTCAGGAGAATTTAGACAAGGGATTTATCAGGAGATCCTCATCTCCTGCCGGGGCTGGGTTCTTTTTTGTTAAGAAGAAGGATGGGTCACTCAGACCTTGTATCGATTATCGAGGGTTGAATAAAATAACCATCAGGAATGCCTATCCTATCCCCTTGATTACAGAACTCTTTGATCGGTTAAAGGGCTCTAAGATTTTCACCAAGTTGGACCTCAGAGGGGCGTACAACTTGGTGAGAATTCAGCAAGGCCATGAGTGGAAGACAGCGTTTAATACCCGCTATGGTCATTATGAGTATACGGTCATGCCTTTTGGTCTCTGTAACGCACCTGCAGTTTTCCAAGATTTGATTAACGAAGTTCTTAGGGAATTTCAACATGATTGTGTTATTGTCTACCTGGATGACATACTCATACACTCTAAAGAGATTGAGACCCACCATCGACAAGTCAGACAGGTATTACACAAACTTTTACAACATGGTTTGTACTGTAAACTTGAGAAATGCAGTTTTGACCAGACCCAGATAGACTTTCTTGGATACGTGATTTCTGGGGAGGGCTTTAAGATGGATCCTGACAAACTCCAGTCTATTTTAGATTGGCCATTGCCTCAGGGACTCAAAGCTATTCAGAGATTTATTGGCTTCTCTAATTATTATAGACGCTTCATTAAGGGCTACTCGTCTATTATTGCGCCCATCACCAATATGACCAAACAAGGGGCGGATACTAAGACATGGTCTACTGATGCTCTAGCTGCTTTCAAGAGTCTCAAAGAACTTTTTGCTTCTGCTCCAATACTAGTCCATCCGGATACGACCTTACCGTTCCTGCTCGAGGTCGATGCCTCTGAGACAGGAGTTGGGGCGGTTCTGTCACAAAGATTGGGGGTAGATAAACCATTGCACCCATGTGGTTTTTTTTCTAGGAAACTTTCGGGCCCTGAGAGCAGATATGACATCGGCGACAGAGAACTCTTAGCAGTCATTAAAGCCTTAAAGGAATGGAGACATTTATTAGAGGGAACCTTACACCCTATTACTATCCTGACGGACCACAAGAACTTGTCCTACATTGGGGAGGCCAAGCGCCTGTCCTCTAGGCAGGCTCGTTGGTCCTTATTCCTGACTCACTTCAACTATGTGCTGACTTATAGACCTGGTTCAAAAAATTCTAAAGCCGATGCCTTATCTCGCCAGTATGAACCTTCTACTGTACCTGAGCCGGTTCTTTCCTCTATAGTTCCGAAATGCAATATTGTTGCTAATACGAATCTCAGGATTCATTCTCCGTTACTGGCCGAGATCGTTAAGCTACAACATTTAGCACCTAGACAGACTCCTGTGGGTCGACATTTCGTTCCTCCTGCTCTTCAACTGGAACTGTTGCAGTGTTTCCATAACAGCAAGATGGCGGGACATCCTGGTATTCGCAAGACTTTTGCGTTGATCTCTAAGGATTTCTGGTGGCCTGCTTTACGTAGGGATACTAAAGATTTCATCGCTGCATGTGAGGTTTGTACTAAGACCAAACAACCTCATACGCTTCCTTGTGGATTCCTGCACCCCTTAGAAGTTCCAGAGAAGCCGTGGTCCTGCTTGGCCATGGACTTTATTGTCGATCTACCTATCTCTAAAAAACAGACTGTTATCCTCACCGTGGTTGACAGATTCACTAAGATGGCACACTTCATTCCTCTGCCTAAACTTCCATCTTCTCCCGAATTGGCCGAGATATTCGCTAGGGAGATTTTTCGCCTACATGGGATACCCTCTCAAATTGTGTCTGACAGAGGTTCCCAATTTATTTCCCGTTTTTGGAGGTCCTTCTGTTCGCAACTTGGTATCAAATTGAACTTTTCTTCTGCCTATCACCCTCAGTCTAATGGAGCTGCTGAACGTACCAACCAGAAAATTGAACAATATTTGCGATGTTTTGTTTCCGAACACCAGGATGATTGGGTCGGTTTGATTCCTTGGGCAGAGTTTGCACACAACAATCTCGTTTGCGATTCTACTCATTCAAGCCCCTTCTTCATGAATTATGGCTTTCACCCGTCTATTCTTCCTTCGGCTTCTCCTTCCCAGGGGGTGCCGTCGGTTGATGTTCATGTTGCTAATTTGAGGAAGTTGTGGGATCAAACTCGGCAAATCCTTACGCACAATTCTATGCTGGTTAAGAAACATGCTGATAAACGTAGAAGGGCGGCTCCGCTCTTTGTTCCGGGTGATAGGGTATGGTTGAGCACGAGGAACATCCGTTTAAAGGTGCCCTCCATGAAGTTCGCTCCCCGTTATATTGGACCTTACAGGGTGTTGTCTCGTATCAATCCAGTTGCGTATCGTCTAGCTCTTCCTGATACCTTACGCATCCCTAACTCGTTTCATGTGTCGTTGCTGAAACCTCTTATTTGTAACAGGTTCTCCTCCACAACAGCCCCTCCTTGTCCTGTTCAGGTGGAGGGTCAGGAGGAGTATGAGGTTAACTCTATTATTGATTCTCGTATCTCCCGGGGGAAAGTACAATATCTGGTCGATTGGAAGGGATACGGTCCTGAGGAGAGGAGTTGGGTACCTCAGGAGGATGTTCATGCTCCTCGTCTCCGCAGGGCGTATCACTCTCGCTTTCCATCTCGTCCCGGTTCTTTCCGCCCGGTGGGCGTATCTGGGGGGGGGGTACTGTCAGGGTACCTGAAGTCTCTACCTCCGAGAGAGGTAGAGACTTAGACGTTCATCCGTCCGGACGCCATGTTTCCTCTGTTCCTCGCGGTCGACCCGGTCACACAAACGCCGGCCGCGAGGGAGTCTCTTCCTTTTGTAGCATGGTGCCCGGAGGCCGACGTCATCACGCCAATCCGGAACGACCTGTCACTCAGTCCGAGACAGACTAATCAGGTTTCGTCGGAGGCGTGTCTATCCTCTCTAGCCAGGGTATTTAAACATACTTCGCCCTGTTGCTCATTGCCCTGTCGTGGTTCTAGCCTGTCTAGTCACACAGTGCTCTGGTGTTTCTCAGTTATCCTTTTGGTTTCGACCCGGCTTGTTTCCTTACTCTGTTTACCTCCGTTATCCTTGACCCGGCTTGTTCCTCGCTTACCTGTCTTCTCGTTCCCTCGACCTCGGCTTGTCTCTGACCATTCTCTATACTCTCTGTACGTTAGCCCGGCCATTCTAAGGACCGGTATACGTACCCTGTACCTGTTTGTACTTTGCGTGTTGGATCCCTGTCCCGATCCTGACAATCTGCTCTACAGTGTTTTAATACTTTTATTGAATCTTCTGCTACACTTCTCAGAGAAGATCGGGATAATAGAATGGAAGGCCTGCAAATAAAGATAGTTTTTTTTTGTGGTCTCTACTAATTTACTTCTTCGAAATGCTTCAGAGAGACAAACAGGAAATCCTTCAATTGAAAGTACTTTTAATGAGTAGTATATAACTCTATAGTATCTTCTAATGTAGAAGATACAGCTGTATCGTTATCCCTGTAGTTCGAGATACAGAAGTTACACACACAAAAGGGAGGGTGGAGGAAAAAAAGGTAAACAATGGACCTGGGGTTTGGGATGAACAGCAAGGTGATCATTATTGTGTTGTATTAAAACCACCACTAGAAAAGAGACATTGATGACATATTCAAAGACATATACTAACCTCTCTGGCAGGGAGCCTTGCAGTTCTACCTAGGGTGTTTGATGTCACCCACGGAGAAGAGAGCATCATGCTGAGACTTATAGCATTAGAACAAGGAAGTGTCCCTAACAGTGCACACTTAAGCTTTGGGTATTGCTCCACCCTCTCCCCAGGATAAAATGTACATAACTATTCTGCTGGTCTTGCCACGGGGGAAGGACACATTCAAATGAAGTTATACCAAGAGCTTGTGGGAAGTTACAGTAACTATACAAGACAATCAGTATAAAATATGCAATTCCATATACTTCACACATCCCAGAGCTTGAGAACCATGAATGATGAGAGCCTGGGATTGAACTTTAAATAAATGTTAGCACCTGCACATTCCTGAGTCCTAATGCTGCGGGTGCAAGCACACTGAGAATTGTTAGTGATATTGTATGACTCCTTCCAAAACACACCAAATTAAAGATCCTATATCTTGTACTAGGGGGAGAAAGAGATCGATGGATCGATGGATGGACGGATGGATGACTGGATGAACGGACGGAAGGATGGACAGACAGATAAACAAACACCTTTTATATGTCCGTTTTTAGCACTTATTTTTTATTTAATATAAAGCTTTAAGGACCAAATACATTTCATGTCATCAAACTCTGGTCCCCAAGTACCCTGTGCTAGTATGGAGTGTCCTATTTATTAAGTATTTTCAGATCCATACAGCCCTGCCGCCATTCCATTCTGATCCAGAATCTTCAAAGTTTGGATTGCTATAATGGAAACATTCTGTCATTGGTCCTTACGGGGTTAAACTTTAATTTTTTATGATATAGTGCAATCAAGCAGAAAGGTATCATATGGGGTTACATCTGAGGGTAAGATGAAGACTTTTGTCATCTGAAGCAGTTCAGGTATGTGTGCTAAATGCATGTATAAAAGCTATCTGCAGGAATTATATTTAAATATATATATATATTGTTTTTCATAGATATGAATATTGTATTTTTATAGCAATAGTTGACTTTAACGATGAACGTTGGAGATTAACGAGTTTGCTTAGCCCTTATGAGAGTAAGCTAATGAGAAAAGGAACAGCCATTCCCTTAAGAATACCTCATTCTTAGTGCACATGGCTATCTCATAATTAACTATTGTGAAGATGGTTAAACATATTTTAGGCATAATTAAAACAGGTTCTCACTGGCCCTTAGTGCATCTCCCCAGAAATCACCGATTTCCACAATGCAAAATGTAGATACCTTCTGTTTAATTACAAAAGGGCTTAAAACAAGCAAGTCATGACTTGTTTAACACTATTAAACAGCGGAAAATAGCCATATGCCAATTTAATACTTTTGAAAGTCAGTTTTACACCTAGCTACAATTCTGAGGTTGATGTAGAACGCGGGAGTGCAATTTACTGTAGTTAGCAAAGCTGATTTGCCACAAGGAAACACGCACATTTAAATAGAGAATGGGAAGATTATCCAGCAGATCTGTATGGTACAGCTGCTTACCCCCTGCTGTGGGCAACACAAAAGGGTGGGGGGGGGGGGGTGAGACAAAGCCAACATACAGATGAGACACAAAAGACTCATCATTTTAGAGACGCTCAGAGAGAAAATAGTGAGGAAGGTAAATTAACAAAAAAAAAAAAAAGCATGCCAGAAACCAATAAAGTACTTATTTCTTCTTCTTATTTATTTTTTTCCTTAACAGATGAAATGCAAAACGAAATTTCATATCAGCCATCAAAAGGCACAAGCACATCTGATACTGGAGATCATTAAGAAAAAGGAAAATGCAAAGTGATCATCACAATCATGTCAGAAACGAGCAGTAGTGTAGAACAGAAAAAAAGCTTGTGTGAATGTGTGAGTATCTCTCTGTCTATTTCTCTAGCTAGCTGTATGTCTATATGGACGCATGCATGCACATTCACACGCAACTGCATGCATGTACATATATTTCTTGTCTACAGTTCTGCTCTTTTCTGTGAAGATTTTGATTATCAGTTTCGTGCGAAAAGTCCCTGAACGGACTGAAATGTTTACTTTGTTTGATGAATAAATTACAGTTATTGTATTTAAAGAAGTTCCATGAGTGCTCTGTTATAAGCACTTGAACGATTGAGAGCTATCAAGTGCATACATACATATATATATATATTTCTGTATATTATATTATTTATATAAAGCATACAAAAAAAAAATGATATATATAAAACATACAAGATCGAGCGTGCTCACTAAATCACTCATTCATATAGTTACAGTATATGAACATACATTACATGAGCCTGCCACAACATTAATGTACATCATCTTTGGCAGGTCCTACTCTAGCCACCGAATGCCTGCTTTTATGAGATTAATCCACTTACGTGGGAAATGCTTCCTCCTGGGACTCTCTGCGAAGCAAGGTTAAATTGGACCCTGTTTTGTGTATGTTTATATATATATATGTATATATAAAACAGATAAAATTTGTATCTTGTAATACCTTTTTTATTGGACTAAAAAGGTATTACAAGATACAAATGTTATCTGTTTTTTACATCTACATCACTGAACTAATATGGCTACAATATCTACTTGAACACTATATATATATATATATATATATATATATATATATATATATATATGATATTTTCTTAATTTCTCTATGAATTTTGTAACATAATTAATAGACATTACATCATCCTGCAAATTACATGGTTTAGAACTCTCTGCAAATTATTTATTTCAGAAAAGCTAACTCTTGTTTTCACTATTAGTCCAGTCCCACACCAGCTGTCAGGCATGTATTGGCTGTGAGAACTTGCTGCCTGGCTACTCACAGGAAGAGGAGGAGAAGCAATCTAGTTCTTCTTCTCAAAGGATTAATGATGGCACTCAGAGCTTTCAATTAAAACAGCTCAGCTCATTGCTTCATAAAATAAACCTGACAACCAGGGTCGGACTGGGAACTAAAAGCAGCCATGGGAAATATTCTAAACCAGCCCAATAATGCGTCACACCAGGATAGATTGCTCATATAGAGGAGGAAAAGGTAACTTCAAATTGAAAACAAAAAAATATTGCTCTAACGTAAAAGAAAGCTCTCATAGGGCTTCCAAATAAAGCGAGGACTTATTCTAAGCAGACGTGCATTTGCACGTCTGCTTTGCAATGTTCAGTCCAACTACCTCGACATATTCAAGGAACTGCGTTAGGAATACATATTTGCTGACTAGGGCCCCGTTCCACGTCGAATAAAGGGTTAATTTAGCATTTATTTGCTTACCTTAATCCAGCGCTGGACTCCCTCAGCACTGGTGACCTCTCCTCCTCCATCGAAGTCAGCTCCCGAGTGGAGCCGAAATGCGCATGCACGGCCAGAGGCGCGTGCGCATTCAAACCCGCCCATAGGAAAGCATTACTCAATGCTTTCCTATGGGGATCTTTTTGACACTGGACTCCGTGAGGACATTCAGCGTCAAATAAGTGCGATTTGCTCAGTGTAAATCACGGAAGCGGCCCATGTGGCTTTCAGGGAGAAAGCCACACAGAGGCTGGATTAACCCTATAATGTAAACATAGCAGTTTCTCCGTGTTTTCAGCTGCAGGGTCAAAACTAGGGGGACCTGGCACACACACCACTTCATTGAGCTGAAGTGGTCTGGGTGCCTATAGTGTTCCTTTAAGGAAAATTTGGTAATGGAACTGAAATGGTGAAAGTATGCTGTTACACAGCTGAAAAAAATAGATTATCTTGTTCATATAAAGTCCTGTGAGTGTGCTCTTCACTTTGAATATGCTATGGTGCTGAAGTGTGAATGCACCTAGCAATAAGACTGGGTCAATACATACTTATTACTTATATGTTATATATTAATTACATTGCTGTGTGTATTATTCATATATACATGTATATTAATACATCACATAAATATTATCGCATAATTACATATATATATATATATATATATATATATATATACATACACACAATACACAAGATCCAGCGCACTCTCCTATCTACTAAACAGCAACTTCAATGTTGACAGATTTTATTAGTTTGTAAAAGTTTTTTTTAAAAACACCTAATCTTGGCAAAAAAATAATGGGGATTTAGTTACATTATATGATCATACATTGCATAAGCCTGCCACAACGTCAATGTACCCCATCTTTGGCAGGTCCTACTCTCACAGTCTAATGTCTGCTCTTATGAGATTAACCACTTACTTGGGAAAAAATTCCATCTGAGGCTCTCTGCAGTACAAGGCTAAATAGGGACCTAAGATGAGGCACCTGTAACAGGGAAGGGTGCAAAACCAAGGAGTTGGCTAGACTCCCAAATATATATATATATATATATATATATATATATATATATGAAAAATGGGGGGATGGTTGCACTCACCTAAACATGCTTCAATGGGGTGCTGCTGGGGGCCATATTATACAATACACAAGATCCAGCACACTCTCCTATCTACTAAACAGCAACTTCAATGTTGACAGATTGTATTAGTTTGTAAAAGTTTTTTTTAAAAACACCTAATCTAGGCAAAAAAATAATGGGGATTTAGTTACATTATATGATCATACATTGCATAAGCCTGCCACAACGTCAATGTACCCCATCTTTGGCAGGTCCTACTCTCACAGTCTAATGTCTGCTCTTATGAGATTAACCACTTACTTGGGAAAAAATTCCATCTGAGGCTCTCTGCAGTACAAGGCTAAATAGGGACCTGAGATGACCCCATTGAAGCATGTTTAGGTGAGTGCAACCATCCCCCCATTTTTCATATATATATATATTTGGGAGTCTAGCCAACTCCTTGGTTTTGCACCCCTCCCTGTTACAGGTGCCTCATCTCAGGTCCCTATTTAGCCTTGTACTGCAGAGAGCCTCAGATGGAATTTTTTCCCAAGTAAGTGGTTAATCTCATAAGAGCAGGCATTAGACTGTGAGAGTAGGACCTGCCAAAGATGGGGTACATTGACGTTGTAGCAGGCTTATGCAATGTATGATCATATAATGTAACTAAATCCCCATTATTTTTTTGCCTAGATTAGGTGTTTTTAAAAAATCTTTTACAAACTAATACAATCTGTCAACATTGAAGTTGCTGTTTAGTAGATAGGAGAGTGCGCTGGATCTTGTGTATTGTATAATATGGCCCCCAGCAGCACCCCGTTGAAGCATGTTTAGGTGAGTGCAACCATCCCCCCATTTTTCATATATATATATATATATATATATATATATATATACTACTAATACACATATATATTGGGATTGCTTGTTCCTTTGCAGCTGAGGACTCTAATCCTCCTGAATTGGTGAACGCGTGGTGCACCTAAAATGGCTGCCATAACAGAGCTAGTCAGATAGGCCTAGTAGGCCAAAACTGGAGGTATCATTTGACAAAAAAATTTATGAAATTTGCCAATTTGCCAAATTTACCTCATGCCCTAATATAATATGTGCAGCTGAAGCAGTGCAACCCAAGCTTTACTCAACATCAGCAATCCAAGCGAGTTACAATAAGCTCTGTGGGGACAGGAGGAGCCATTGGGTTTGGTATGGAGATAAACGTTCCATTATGTCCTACTTGTGGCATTGACTGATCTACAGCTATGGTTACTAGTCTGTACTACTGTATTGAGCATTGCAGAGTCTTACTTCTTCTTCTGCTACATTATCTTTAGATTTACTTTATTAGCACCCAGTGGCATAACAGCTTTGAATGCTTTTGTTATGATTTGCTTGACTCTTTTATAAAATTGTGCAACTTATAGCTGATGTTTAATAATTTAACTTGACTGCAGTCATACCCATATAATGTAGCACTTAAACCGTTACTGATTTTCTTTTTTTTTCTTTTTTTTTTGCTGTCTGTACTTGCTAGGCTACAATAAAAACGATAAATTGGAAAAAAAATTTAAAAAAAATAGCCCATTGACGGCTATTTTGTTTACATATGTTAAACCAAAAAAACAAATGTTGGTTTGGCAGGTTTTCGGTACCAAAAACCTGATTTAGAAACTGAGTCAGGAAAATCAAATGGGTGCAAAAACATGCCAGTTAGTGCACTGCAAAATTCATACCTTATATAATATTAAGTATATCATTTGCAGCACAATGATAGGACCATTTTTTTGTAATTTGGTTCAAAGATCAAGTGATTAAAAGTAAGCAACGGAGGAAAAACAGGAGGAGCATTCAAAAATCTATATTTATATATTATATGTTTAGAAAATATACAATATATGAATACAGATTAATTTATTGATCTTCCCTTTTCCCTCTATTGCTCACTTGATGGGTGGAAAAAAAAACAGTTAGTGACTGCCCCAACCTTCAGAAATCAGAATTACGACCGATTCCACAATTGCGCTATGAGATGGTCCAGGTTTGCTTGCAATTAACTTTTAGCATTCAGTAGTATGCATTAATATACATCAGTAATCTTGCAAAACATACTCAGACAAGTCATGTCACTGCTACCGCCTTTGCTGCCCTATAGCCCTTCCTGTCCCTGCCTCTGTCCCTCACGGCTTTGGGGGGAACAAGATTCCGGACATTTACCCTAGGTTAAATAAAACTCCTCTATAAGGAGGAGTGACATCACTTAAGGCAGATTAAGCTTCAGGTAGAACTTGGTCTCAGTGCTTTATTGAAGTTTTTTTATTTTAAAGGAGAGGAGACTATACTAGAAAAAAATTATTTAATTGAAGTAACTATTTATAAAATATAATGAGTACCCCCCTCCCACCCCTCAAGTTCTCAGTTACACCCTATATATTGGAAGCAAATTACAGATAAGACAATAAAAATGCAATGTGGAACTATCGCATTAAGGCGAGGAATAAGGTCCACAAATGAGGACACACTGGTCCAAGCCATAGTAGACAACTGAAACCCCACGCACTCACACCTCAGAGCCTAAGTTGACCACAATACTGAAGGTAATAATGTAATAAGGTTCACTAGCAGACATAGGTTTGCTAGAGTACTCCGCGATGCAACTCGGTAACTTTTGCAGGACCTCACAGGTTGATTGCAATTTTTTATTGCCTAGTTCATAGGGGCATCTAAGAACCACTGTTTGTTTTATTCAAACTTTGCCCCGTGACCATTGGTCAGGTATTGTGAAGCAAAGGTTTTCTGTTGCCCTCTATTTTCACTGGGGTTCAGCAGGACTGCTAAGAGTAAGGTTTTATCTATGTATTCCTGTCCAGTTAGCACCATGATTAGAGTACCACTGCCAGTATAATTTAGTAAGAGTTTGTGCAGTTGCAGTGAATGTTAATTAAGGGTGGGTTATTTTTTGTGTGAATACATCTTCCCTAGGGTTACACCTACTAAGTTATTGTTTGGTGTTTTTTTTTTTTTTTTTTTTGTGCAAACATGTATTATGGTGATGGTTTTATTTTTAAATGCAGGTTTTGTGTTATTGATCAAGCCTATAGTATGTGAACACCAACCTTCTCTGATTACAGCACTCCGTGTTTCTTTAAATGCTGGTTACTTCTCTTTCATTGCCCTTTGCATTTCTTTTTTTAGGTAGCTTGTACACATCTAAATCCCTTTTAATTATTCTTCTCCCACCAACTGCACCACTTGGTTGACTGAAGTGTCTATTTTTCTATTCAATCACGCAAACCATCTGAACCCAACAATCTTGTTCTCGGACAGATTAATACTCCTACTTCTTTCGCTTCAGCTGCATTTCAATAGGAGATTTACATACTAATACCAATCCACAAAATTAACACTTTTTAAGTTACAGTTACCTAACTGGTAAGGGAAAATAATTCTAGTTGACAACTGGTAAATATTGATAGTTGTCTACCATGTTTTGGGGAATTTAATTGTGACAGCTAATAAAAACTAAATCTTATTTAGAGACGTTTTGTTCTCTAAATTTCATTACAACTGTAAAAATTGTACTTTGTTTTACTTTTCTGCATTTATATGCTATTTTCAATAAAATGTGTGTTTTTGATCGTGATTGAACCTTCCTGATTTTATCATAACGATTGGTTCATCAACTTCCTTGGTGGGAAACATACGAATCATGCCATAGTGATTGAGAAAAATCACTTTGCTCTTTACCAGTGAGTGCATCTCTTTCATTATTTGTATTTCATTTTAAACAGTGAGCACTATATTTTTATTTCTATATTTCCATATATCATATGGTGAGAACTGCTATCGCACATATCGGAGAGTGGGAATTTGTGTGTACCCAAGAGTGTAGATTGTGCCACTAAATGTCTATTACTGGAAGATATTTATATTCTATGTTATATTCTGTTATATTCTAATTTTTCATATGTCTGGATCACTCTCCAATGGAACAAGACATCAAGTATATCCATAGGTGGGATTGCATGTTCAAGAAGCATCAATCTGGAACTGATTATCAGCTCTATATCCCTTTATTTACTTTCACCAAATGATATACTTACTACACTTTGTCCTCTTTTTTTGTTGCATGTTGACCTAGATTTATGGACACCGTCAAGGCACTGCTCCCCTTTTTTCCTACACAATATTCTAAATTCCACCCATGGCACCAATAAGAGAAGCTTGATGAAAAAAATGATAGTTGATGGCTAGGAGGCAGTCACTTAATTTTGATTTTATTCACAAATCAAGTGAGAGGTTAGCAATAGAGGTAAAAACAAGAGGAGCAGTGATAAAAAAAACATATATGTACATATAGTCATATATTTTATAAACATATAATACATAAGTATAGATGTTTGGCTATTCCTCCTGTTCCCCCTTTATTTGTTACTTTTTGAATCTGAATCAAATTGTAGGAAAATGTACCTATAAGTGTACTGGAGAATGTATACATAACATTACATTATGAGTATAATTTGCAGCACCCATTTACGTGCAATGTTGGCGTGTTCTTCTGATTTGATTTCTAAATCAACAATTGACCAAGCTGATCCGACATTTGACCAAATGTTGGGTGTGCCGAAAAATTTCCTATTTTTGTGAACCGAAATTTCTTGCCATGCACAAGTCTATATGAAACTGATAAACAGCTAATAATTTGAGGTTAGCTAAAATGTTAACATCTCATATAGAGATAATAGACGAGGTTACCATTCTAGATGGTAAAATTTACCACTGTCAAATCCTGATTCAAAATTATGCTTGACCATGTGTAAAAGTAAGTTAATGACTGAAAACTCTCTCTGCAGGTTATATTACATATTTTATTAAAACACTACATTTATTCTACATTTAAGCACCAAATTTAATTTTCGATAAATGTCTGTGAAATTGGTAAGTCATTTATGGGCATACACATGCTCGAGTGATTGCACGTGAAGTTCACAGGCACTGAGTTAAACATTTAACGTCTTCTAGTCATATCGCAATGGCAATGAATGGGAAAATGTGTATTTTTTCTGACATTGAACCAGATTGTAAAACAGTTGATGCGAAGTGGTGGTCGGTCTCAGTGTAGGTAGCATCACTAGTGCACAGATGTTAAATACTAAAAGTGTTGACCAAGGAAACCTGTCAGCATTTATTTTACTAGCTGATAGTATTTGCAATGTTTAATGACTGTTTTTTTGTTTTTTTTTTTACCAATAAGAATGGGAACAAGCACTCTGTATTTAAAGAGGTGTAACTATATTGTCTAGAGTTATATATAGTAAACTTTATTGGAATCTAAGTAATAATTACCTGTTACTCCTTAGTGGGGCAAATGTCCTTTATTGAGAACCTAGTATAATCTTCTGTATTCCTCTGTATAATCATTTGTGGACTGTGCTACTGAAAAGGAGCTATAATGGAAACTTTTACATGTTATGCCTAATATGTGTGGTTTCTACTTAAAAGCCATAATTCTAAAAACAAAACAAAAAAAAATATATCACTGAAAAAAAGCAAGGGTCCACTAAGCAATGAACAACAGTGCATTGCCGCTAGTGTCCAAACAGTTAGGCTGACTGTTGTCTGTAGAATATTCCACAAAGAAGCTCAGTTTGGATTGATTATAAATACCCAGTCCCACATAATCTTGTATTTTAAACAAAATTGTTATAGCATATACACTGATCAGTCACGGCATTAAAACCACCTGCCTAATATTGTGCAGGCCTACCTCATGCTAGCCAAGCAGCTCTGATCCACTGAGGCATGGATTCCACAAGACCTCTGAACATATCCTGTGGTATCAGGCACCAAAACAGTGGGACAGTTGATATGAAAGAAGTGGAAAGATTTGATTATTTTTAGTTGTATCCCAACGTCATCTTGTATTTTCCAGGGAGACAAAATGGCCTTGGATTGGGTAATGAACATTTCCAAATTGTAAAAATGAATGTATTGTGATAAAAAAAAAAATAATGAGTGGCTTTTAATGCTGAATTAATCTTAGATAAATAAGAGATATCCTCCTTCCACAATCCATACTAATAATATGTAAATCATGTGATACATTGCAGACTAAGGACTCCTATTTTGAATATGAAACTCACAGTAGAAGATAAGATAGGCAAGGTATGATCAGACATACCCTTAATACAGGGCAAAACTGGAAAAAAATGTAAAACTGTCCCTGGTAAAGGTCTGTGCACCATTTATTATATTAGATTAGCTTATTATCTGGATAAAAATAAAGATTGATTATCTTTGCAAAGTCTGCTTATCAATAGAGCTATAAATTGTGTTGTAATGCAAACATTTTACCTTGTAATTTTAGATAATGAATAAAAATAAATGAACATTTAAAAAAAAAAATTTATAACTATAAATATAGTTTATCAAATAAATGTTTGCAAAAATAAATCTCTTAAGCACACCCTATAGAAAATTATGGTTTGTCCAAAATGGCACTTTAAATACAACTTTTTCGCCAGTTAGAAAGCATGTATGAGGGAAGGCAAAATGAAGGCAAAACGATAAGCAAAGGTTCATTTATATAACATGCATTTAATTTATCATGTAATTCAGTTAACAGGAATCAGCAATGCAATTGCTTGAGGGCTTGTAGTGACAAAGGGCATTACAAAGAACAGGTGAATTTATTAGGAGATCGGTCATTTTGATTCAAATAGCTCTACTGAGAAATAGGTGCCTTTAATTATTTACTGGAAACGCGTACTAAGTGTTTAATTCTATCAAAGCAGTATTTAAAGTATCAGTAATGTGACATTTGTTGTTTGTTTGCTTGTTTTTGAATTAAATTGTATAGGGAATAGCACAGATATTTCTCTTGCCTACCACAGTCAGAGGATTGGTGAATAACCTGTAAAATGCACACTTGTGAGGCAAAATACAGTGTGGGTCTTGGTAGTGAAACTCTATAAAGAGTTAGAGGTGGTCTGTGTATTGCCAATGGAATGTTCCTGAATCCAGTGTTACAGGAATTCTTTTGTTTAGTGCAAAGCAAAAAGATAAGATCTAAGGAGGTGTTTATAGCAGCCTGAAATAGACAGGAGTTCTAAACACACACACAATTTATTTTCAAAAGATTTTTTATCTTCCTTCTGAATAAAATAAAAAAACATAAAACACAACCAAATTAAACGCTTGGAATAGTGTTTTTAAAATTAAATTGACTAATGTCAAGCTCTTAATAAGTGAGTGTTTGCTCAACTTTAACAGAGAGTGGAGAATTACAGCCTCCATTTTATTTTATTTTTTTATTAGAACTTTATTTGGAAAATGTATTTATTTGGGTTTTGATATTGTGATGATTTTTTGCTTGGTTTACTTGTTCTTTTTCGGCAGTGTGTTTATTTAATTTCCATTTAAGGATATGATGATGAGTGAGGCTTTAAGATGGATATTAAATTATACAAGGCAAGTAGACTTTCCCATTGAGACTCTGGCTGCTTTCCATGATGGTATATTTGCATTTTATTGATTGACAATACATCAGACATATCCACTAATACTGAATGATGATTACATATAATGTTAACTGTTTAATAGTCCATATCGAGAGATTCATAACATCCTGCAAGTTGAACACTGCTATTCTGACCTACTAATTAACCTGCTATGGATGTTGAGATGGTGTAATTCCAATAATGAGTTATTGGTTATTTCTGTAGAGTTTGTTGTGGACCAGTGACCAGTAAAACGTGCACACAAAAAAACAGGCTTTCAAGGTGCTAATGACTTTTTTTCTTGTGTTAAAACAGGCACGTGACTCCCCCATTTTAAGCAAAGCACAGCAATCTCAGAGAGTCAATTATTTGGAAGAGTCAAAGATTTTGGATTTCAGTGAATCAATTTACAACATATCCACAAGGGAAAAGGAATAGTTTCAGGAAAAATTAAACATAAAAGCACCGTTTTGTTTAGAGGAATCACTTGGAAGAGAGTACATCAATTAAAGACAGAAAATAAAAGGGGATTTAAGATGTCCCCAAACTCATACTACATTATGTGGAAAAAGTCAAAAGGACATTTTATCAGTGTATATATATAATATTTCACAGTACACTGATTGGGCCATATAAACTATTTTCTTTCACCCCATATTTTTTCTTGTACAAACTCATTTGGTTAAACCAAATTTCTTCAGCGTGCACACTTTTAGTCCTCATTATGCTTTTGATAAATAGACCAGATGGTCTACTCTGTGGCCTGCTTGATGTTGTTCATTTTGATTTTTTATGTTGTTATTTGCCCAGCCAAATATACGTTAATAACAAAATGCGGTGACCAACTACTTGCCAGAATAGTTCTGAAAACGCCTGGATGCATCAAAATGACAATAGAGTAAAAAATAAAAAAAAGTCTGACGTTTCCTCCAGTAAATTCAGCAATTTCTTTTATTGGGTGTTTTCAATTGGATAAAACCATTGTGACCTGATTGAGATCTTTATCATACCTAGTACTACTATCGCAATGGTTTATATTTAACACAGGGGAATAGGAGTGTTTTTAATCACCCAACAATATCCCATGATTGAAACTGCTGCATTATGGTGATCATGGATATTAGGTATTGTAATCAAATAGGGCTTAATAAATGAGGATAAATGATACGCCTTTTTTATCCAACTAAAGTGACAGTGCTGCGAAGAGAGGAAAGGAACAAGAGGCATTAGCCAGCTTGGGGTAATTTCACTCTATGCTTTTCTCATATCGGGTTTGAGTTCTAGGTAAAAGTTGATCTTTGTGGAACCTTCCTAATTGACATATCTACCGGTACTTTGTATAGCCCTGTAGGTCTGCAGTGTTCCAGTGTTGCAATCTAGGGAGCTGTCTATATAATCCTTGTGAGATGAGGATACCCTTATTTGAGAGTATGCATTGCATACTCAGCAGCTACAGTCTCTAAAATACGGAAAATCATTTAGCAAAAGGCAGTTGCTTCCTTCCTGTGTCTAAAGACCTACTTAAACATTCATGTGATATATTTATATTCATTAAGGTGTATTTGCATGTTTGTGTTGTGAATATTTTCTATTTTTTTTTTAGGTGACACTGTATTAGTTATATTAAAATAACTACACATAGCATAGTGTTACTTGAAAATAAAAAAAAAAGATTTTGTCAGCATAAGCAGTGAGTGGTAATAAGCCCTTTAACAAAATCAATAGGCAATAATGTCAAATCTCACATATCTCACCTTTATATCGTTCTTTCTCTAAGTAGTCTAAATGTGTTGCAAACTGATTCATTGAGAATTCCAAAATTCTAGTAAATCAAAACTTGCCAATAGACTCTCAATAGTTGTCACAAAAGGAGAGTGTTATATTATTTAAAGGTAAGCGTTACTGTCATTTTCACGGGATGGTAATGATTTTTATATATCTCATGACACATTCATTCTTCCTTTATCAGAGGAATAGGTATGAATGTGTCTGAAAGTAATAACGTACTGCGGTGAGAACAGTGGTAAGTAAACATTGATCAATATAAGGATGTTTACTTCCATTAAACCTAGATGTTGTTTGAGTATCTGGGATGGTTCGTTAGAGTTTGTCACAACCTGATCACAGCTTGTTGTGAATTATGTTCCCTTGTGAGACCCAAGAATAAGGAGGGGGTAGTATAGACTGGTTAATTAAATAGAATACAAATTCAATAAAAAAGAACTAGAAGTGATAAAATAAAAAAATACAAAAATATATATAGTATATATAGTAAAATAACACTGACAAGCATTAATTTAATAAAAAGCCCAATATCAGCTGGTATAACCTATTTCATTACCCCCTATTTATGCCCTTCGTGTCACTATACCCCACTACCTCTAGCTCATGTAAGCTCATTGAGCAGGGCCCTCAACCCCACTTTTCCTGTGCGTCCATTTGTCTGGTTACAATTACATGTCTGTGAGTCCACCCACTGTACAGCGCTAGAAAGTTTGCTGGCACCAGTGGCATACCTACCACGCTCGCAGGGGTCGCAGCTGTGACCGGGCCTCTGACTCCCTGTGACCGTGGGCCGCCTGGATACCCTCTGGGCTGGTGCACAGCTGCACTGGCCTGGGTCCACGGTTCCCAGGTGTCTGGCAGGAGGGGAGAGCTGTGCTCCTCTCCTCCTGCCCATGTGTAGCGTGGCCGAGCAGTCTGACAAGAAGAAGAAGTGAGAGCACTACCTGTCAGACCAAGAACCCCAGCAAGCCAGGTATGGAATGAAAGGGGGGAGAGAGGGAGGGTATAGGACACGGGGAGGGGGGAGAGAGTGAACAATGGGACACAGGGAGGGGGAAAGTATAGGACACATGGAAGGGAGGGGGGAGAGAGAGAGAAATGTGATATCTGGAGGGGAGGGCGAGGGAGAAATAGGACACAGAAAGGGGAGGGGGAGAGAAAGAACAATGGGACACAGGTAAGGGAGGGAGAGGGGGAGACAGGGAACAATGGGACACATGGAGGGGAGGAGGAGGGAGAGTATGGAAACAATGGGATACATGGGGAGAGAGGAAGGGAGGGTATGGGAACAAAGGAAAACATGAAGGGGAGGGGAGTGGAGGGTATGGTACACGTGGAAGGGAGGGGGGAGAGGGTATGGGCCACGTGGAAGGGAGGGAGTAGAGAGAGAGAGGGTATAGTACACATGGAAGGGAAGGGGAGAGAGGGAAGAATGGGACACATCGAGGGGAGAGTGAGAAATGGGACACATGGAGGTGCTGGGAGGGGAGAGAGGGTATGGTACATGTGGAAGGGAGGGGGAGAGAGGGTATGGGACATGTGGAAAGGGAAGGGGTAGAGAGAGAGAGGGTATAGTACACATGGAAGGGAGGGGAAGAGAGGGAAGAATAGGACACATCGAAGGGGGAGTGAGAGGGAGAAATGGGACACATGAAGACTGTGAGTTAATACTAATTCTAGTAGCCAGCAAATAAAAATAAAATAAAATAAAGTTTGTGAAAGTAAAACTGTAAGGTTAATAATTACTGCCCTGCTATAGTATTGTAAAACATGCAATAAATACATTTGTAGTATCGCGAAAACAAGAAGAGCAGATAAGGAAATGTGATTTCTTGATCAAAAACAAAAAAAAATAATGGTACGTATTGCAAGCTCTCTGGGATACTTAGGTTCTGTAAGTCTGAACACTTTAATGTCATAAAATCTTGAAATACCCCTCTCTTAGTTAACCAATATCAACCAGTATAATCTATATAGCGCTTTTATGATATTTTTTAATCACAAAAGTACAACCCACGTGAATAAAAACAAATCTCTGCTTGCCCCTTTCTTTTGCTCCCTCACTCATATTCCTCTTTGAGACTCCAAAATCCTGCACACTTACAATTTTACTCCATAATGATACGCAGATATCCATTTATGGTTATCCATATACTTTAGGTATAGTGTATCATAGACTAGTCATTTTGGAAGTTCAAACCAGAAGACATTCCCAAGCACAAAAGTAGATATGAGAGATGTGATTTTTATTTTTTTGCTTAGTAACACTCACTTTTATAATTTTACATGATATAGAGCATCTAAACACAAAGAGAAGAGCCTACAAAAATAATAAAGATGATTAATTTTACTTAGGAAGGAATAGATAAAACAGTAAATGGTATGCCATTGTTAATTAGAAGAGTGGTGTTTACAGGATATACAAGTTACTTAAGTATCCAGCCATTATCTGTTATTATGTTATAAATCTACAATTACAGATATGCAGAGTGGTAATCATAAAAAAACACTGCCCTCATTATAGTTCAAGTCTACTCGACTTTCAGCTATTTCTACTCACATCGAAGTGGAAAAGCTCATAATTAAGTGAATAAATCACTACAACATGCAACTCGCAAATTGCATTTTCTTTTGTCAACAACACTTTAATATACTGATCTTAAAAGCTATTGTCAATAATGAAAGGCCAAAACACATAAACAAAATTATTGAAAGAGTATTACTAAAAATGTGTGCATTAGGAAAAATGCCAGTCAGATTAATGTCCGATTACTTATTTAGCTTTTGTGATGGCTGTTCTCCCATTTCAGTTTTCTGATATAAGAATGAAATGTATTAAACAATAATTAAAGAGAAATATATATATATATATATATATATATATATGTAAAATACATATAAATGCTTAACGTATGGAGATTTGTTTGACTAGGTACGGAAGCTGCTTAAGTGTACGTGATTTGTTCATGTACACCCGCTCCTTCAGATATCCCTGAAGGGAGTAACGGTGAGCTGAAAAGTCAGGAGAATGTGGTGGATAATTAATCTGTGAATTTCTCAAAATCATCCCCTCGACGAATAGTTGTCTCAGAAGTTCCACAGTGGCCCTGCTTGTATGGGCAGTAGCCCCATCCTGTTAAAACTCAATTTTCCTATGTGGATCAAAATAATAGACCTGCCAATTTGAAAATAAAATTCCACTATTTTTACTTGTTTATTTGTGAAATTACTCATGATGAAGCTCCCAACACTCAGTTATAATGTGTGTGTGTGTGTGCGTGTGTTTAAATGTACATATGCATGTATTTACTATCTATATATAACCACAACATGATTATTTACCTAAGTAAGAATTGAAAGTGAATTCCAAGTGAATTTCAAATTTAAGGCAAATGATGTCAAACAAAGAGCATAGCTGACTTAAGAGAATTTGGCAGTTTAGATATTTTGACCTTACATTTAAAATTCAATTCGAAATCCCTTTAAATTCATACTTAAGTGAATAACCTTGATAGTTTATGTCTCCTCACAGGTCTCAAACAGAAGGAACCTATTTCATATTCATATCAAACTAATAACCCTCAAAGGCCGTCCAGTTCCAAAATGCTTGCCTGTTTGCCCTGCGTGATAAATAGATACACCAGATGATCAATTTGATCTTTATTGGGCCTTCATTGGTTCCTTGAGGTACACATGATACACAATATATATTTAAAGGAACACTATAGTCACCTAAATTACTTTAGCTAAATAAATCAGTTTTAGTGTATAGATCATTCCCCTGCAATTTCACTGCTCAATTCACTGTCATTTAGGAGTTAAATCACTTTGTTTCTGTTTATACAGCCCTAGCCACACCTCCCCTGGCTATGATTGACAGAGCCTGCATGAAAAAAAAACTGGTTTCACTTTCAAACAGATGTAATTTACCTTAAATAATTTTATCTCAATCTCTAAATTGAACTTTAATCACATACAGGAGGCTCTTGCAGGGTCTAGCAAGGTATTAACATAGCAAAATCTTAATTAAACAGAACTTGCAATAAAGAAAGCCTAAATAGGGCTCTCTTTACAGGAAGTGTTTATGGAAGGCTGTGCAAGTCACATGCAGGGAGGTGTGGCTAGGGTTCATAAACAAAGGGATTTAACTCCTAAATGGCAGAGGATTGAGCAGTGAGGCTGAAGGGACATGTTCTATACACCAAAACTGCTTCATTAAGCTAAAGTTGTTCAGGTGACTATAGTGTCCCTTTAAATGTGTGTGTGTCTGTGATTTAAAAAAAAAAGGTTTTTTTTACATGATATGGACTATGTAGGTAGTTTAGACACTTTGTTTAAGTTTATTACATTTAATGAAACTTAGTGACATATCTTTTTTTATTATGTATATGTTTGTTTGGTTTTTTTTTAGAACATGTCTCTTGTTGAGTCAGACTCTAGTGTTATCTGACCAACTGCTTCTCAACCTAACTTTCTTGCTGCAGCAATTTCACATAGAGCTATCACAGCAGGAGGCAGTGAGGGTAAGCACCAGTTGGTCAGATAACAGTATAGTCTGACCAAACATGGCTACTCAGCCACATAAAAAGTAAACTTTTCTAAAAAACAAAAACAACAAATAAAAACCACAATATACATAATTTAATGAAAAATATATCAAGTTATGTTAAATGTAATAAACTTTTAAAAAGCAAGAAGTGAAAATTTATTGACAATTGTTTATTTATTAAAGTAAAAATTGAAAGTGAATTCAAAGTGTATTTTAAATTTAAGGCAATGGTTATAGAACTTAAAAAAGCATAAATGAATTCGGTAATTTTTCCAGTTCAGCTATGTTGACCTTAAATTTCAAATTTACTGGGAATTCACTTTAATTTCTCATGTTAGCGAATAAAACCTTCAGTATATACTATTCCTAATGTTTCACCGACATCTCGTAGACAATTAGCATGGTTTCAGATATACATACTAGTTATTCTGATTATAACATTGTTTTTTTTATCCATTCCATCAAAAACCTCCTGGATAAACTACAATATTTTAAAGGATTCACAAAGACACACGTATGCTAAAATTGTATATTTATTAAATTCATTAGATTTCTTTTTCTTAATGTTCCGGTCAAGTTATCCAATCTTTCTAAATAGAGGGAAGGTGGAGCAAAAGATCATGGACCATGGGTCAAGAAGACAATGTCTGGACTGGGGCTTGTTTACAATGATGTTAAAATAATAGGTCACACTCAGCAGGCTTTGACACTGGGGGATGGTGACATTGAGTCTCTGTTGACTAAAGGATAAAAAGTTTACAATGACCAGAGATTTCTATTTTAGGCTTCTGTGCTCAAAGCTAAAGAATCTTTTCATTACACAATGAGTTGTGGAGATTCAACAAACAACTTGCAGAATTCGAGCTAAAAATAACTGAATTGGAAACCAATTTCTAATTTTTATTAGCGCTGCTATTTCAAGATAAAGTGTTCCAACTGGTGCAGGACTCACTGCAACTATATATTTATTAAACGCACTACTATTACATTTTTGCAAAAATGTTGCTGTGTATACTAAACGTATGGGTAGTTGTCCACTCGAGATTGAATTCAAATCTGCATTTGCCATATTTATGCTCTAAACGCTGGTCAACTGAGAACCAATTGTTTTCAATGTGTGCCAAAAGCACGGAGTAAAAATCATGCTTAAACTCAGCAATGTTCCCATTATTTATATTTTCATTCCACAAATAAAAGAGTAATACATTAAAAAAATAGTAAACCCCTTCAAACTATGTGTACATTAAACAGTGGCTTGGCGATTTTTCTTACTCACTCATGATGACTGCTCTACCCTGCATTTCACCATCATTTACATAACCTAACCAGTGAAGACCTTCATCCAGGGTATGGTAGCCATTAAAAGTTCTCAAAAATGGTGGCTTTACTTTTGCTGAAGTAATGGTAATAGTACAGTAGTATCAGGGAAAACTCAAGTTTCATGCTGCTACCACATGGCAGCAGATTTTCCCTATAAGTATTCATTTACAACACAGCGGGTCTAGAGTCCTGGGGGTGGGTGATAGTTGGTCTTCCAAAAACACATTTTCATCTTCTCATCCATGGCTTCTAATAGAAAAACTCTATTTTTCAAATGTACTATATCTGAATAAATCTAAAGATTATTTTTAAGTTGATATAAAGCTTGATATTTTTAAATGTAAACCACCTGAATATTGATTCCTGGCTCTTTGAGTGTGTGAGTAAACTTGTTCAAGGCTGTGGGTGCTAAGCGATCTGGAAATAGCCCCCTGGATGCGCCCTGAGACATGGCATTCATGTGGTGCTACTTTCCTACAGGGCATCATTGATGGCGTGTAGTAGACCCAGAAGATACTGATCACAGAATGAACAGGGACGCTACGACAAGTTGTCTCAGTGTTTCAATGTTTCTCAGTCCATGCTGAAGGACTGTTGGCATTATTTTCTTACTGGTACATGCCATGCTCACCATGTACCAGGAATTTGCTGGCTACCTCATAATTGAGACCATCCTGCAAGTAACTGATCAGCTCAGAGGCTGTGTGATTGCCCTGGGAGCCAATCACAGTAATTACATTTTGTAGCGGACACCTAAGACAATGTGATCGCTGGGTGGTTCTCACAGAATATCACTCAGGGGTCAATCTACCAAACAGCAAACTGATAGATTTAACACCATAGACACGATTCAATGTACTGCAAATTACTGGGTCTGCACCATAGACACAGTTAAATGTACTAGAAGGAAATGCAGAGGGATGCAGCACTCTTAAAATTGCAAAGCTTCTGAAGCGTGATCATCGAACACTCAAGCGTTTCATTCAAAATAGTCAACAGGGTCGCAAGAAGCGTGTGGAGAAACCAAGGCGCAAAATAACTGCCCATGAACTGAGAAAAGTCAAGCGTGCAGCTGCCAAGATGCCACTTGCCACCAGTTTGGCCATATTTCAGAGCTGCAACATCACTGGAGTGCCCGAAAGCACAAGGTGTGCAATACTCAGAGACATGGCCAAGGTAAGAAAGGCTGAAAGACGATCACCACTGAACAAGACACACAAGCTGAAACGTCAAGACTGGGCCAAGAAATATCTCAAGACTGATTTTTCTAAGGTTTTATGGACTGATGAAATGAGAGTGAGTCTTGATGGGCCAGATGGATGGATTGGTAAAGGGCACAGAGCTCAAGTCCGACTCAGGCGCCAGCAAGGTGGAGGTGGAGTACTGGTTTGGGCTGGTATCATCAAAGATGAGCTTGTGGGGCCTTTTCGGGTTGAGGATGGAGTCAAGCTCAACTCCCAGTTTCTGGAAGACACCTTCTTCAAGCAGTGGTACAGGAAGAAGTCTGCATCCTTCAAGAAAAACATGATTTTCATGCAGGACAATGCTCCATCACACGCGTCCAAGTACTCCACAGCGTGGCTGGCAAGAAAGGGTATAAAAGAAGAAAATCTAATGACATGGCCTCCTTGTTCACCTGATCTGAACCCCATTGAGAACCTGTGGTCCATCATCAAATGTGAGATTTACAAGGAGGGAAAACAGTACACCTCTCTGAACAGTGTCTGGGAGGCTGTGGTTGCTGCTGCACACAATGTTGATGGTGAACAGATCAAAACACTGACAGAATCCATGGATGGCAGGCTTTTGAGTGTCCTTGCAAAGAAAGGTGGCTATATTGGTCACTGATTTGTTTTTGTTATGTTTTTGAATGTCAGAAATGTATAAAATAAAAATAAATAAGTAAAAATAAATAATTGAAATGGGTATATATTTGTTTTTTGTTAAGTTGCCTAATAATTATGCACAGTAATAGTCACCTGCACACACAGATATTCCCCTAAAATAGCTATAACTAAAAACAAACTAAAAACTACTTCCAAAAATATTCAGCTTTGATATTAATGAGTTTTTTGGGTTCATTGAGAACATGGTTGTTGTTCAATAATAAAATTAATCCTCAAAAATACAACTTGCCTAATAATTCTGCACTCCCTGTATATTAAAAAAATTACATAAATATAGACTTTTTTTAAAACTATTTCTCACTCATTCACTCTATTTGTTACTTTTTCTCAATTGATCTGTGAACCAAATGTGCAAGTCCAAGTACTGTAATATATATTTAATTGAATAAGATATATATATATATATATATATATATATATATATATATTGCATTATGTATACATTTTGTTTACACTGAGTATATTTATGCACCATTTTGGTTCATCTGAATCATTTTCGTTAACAAAATTTGGACAAGCCCATATGGCTGATATTCGTCTGTCCCAAAATATTTTTTATTTTCAAAGTGGTTTGGCTGAAACTATGTTTTTGTCATCCACAAGTCTAATTAACGGAATTCACACGTCTTCTGAAAACCACAGGTTATCAAAATGAATCCAAGCCAGCTAGATCATTAAAAATATATATGGAGAAGACTTGTGGTAACAATTGGCCACCTCCCAACCACGGAGGTACAAGGCTTCCCAGAAAACTAAACAGAAATTAAAGAAAAGTAGAATTGTTTCTCATGTGAGGATATCATAAACTAAATGATTTTTTTTTCTCACCAAATGACTGCTGGACATCCTTCTGTAATACTTAAAGATTGCCAGCATTTTCATAGGAATGAAAATCACAACAAGACATAATTCTGACTTAAAGGGACACTCCAGACACCCAGGCCACTTCTGCCCATTGGAGTGGTCTGGGTGCCAACACCCACTACTCTTAACCCTGCAAGTGTAATTATTGCAGTTTTTTTTATAAACTGCAATAATTACCTTGCAGGGTTAACTCCACCTCTAGTGGCTGTCTACTAGACAGCCACTAGAGGGAACTTCCTGCTCTATAGCACAGATTATCTGTGCTAGAGCGTCGCTGGACGTCCTCACGCTGTGTGAGGACCTCCAGTGTCGCTCAAATCCCCATAGGAAAGCATTGCAATTCGTTTTCAATGCTTTCCTATGGTAGACCTAATGCGCATGGGCGGAATTTCCGCGCATGCGCATTAGGTCTCCTCGGCCGGTGGGCGGGGTCAGTCTCGCCCACCGGTCGATGGAGCCAGTAGGAGGAGCGGCACGGAGGAGGAGACAGCGACAAAGGACATCGTCGCTACCTCAGGTAAATGACTGAAGGGGTTTTCACCCCTTCAGTAACCGGGGATCTGGGGGGTGGGAGGGAGGGGGAACCTCCAGTGCCAGGAAAACGGATTGTTTTCCTGGCACTGGAAATTCCCTTTAAGGGAATGAGAGTATTAAAAAACAAAAACAAAAAAACTAATAAAATCTGTCAACATGGAAATTGCTGTTTAGTAGATAGGAGAGTGCGCTGGATCTTGTGTATTGTTTATTGTATTAATATTATCATCATTATTATTATTAATAATAATTAATGCCATCATATTACACAAAGCAAGATAGATAGATAAAACTAACAAACATGTAGTTGCACAAAACAAGTTAGCTGTAGAGAAGATGCTGAGGGCCAATGAGACTCTGTAGAGAAGTTTCCAACAATATGCTATATATAATCATGTGCGTAAAAAGGTAACTGTATTAAATATTGGATTAATTCTCGTATTGCATCTCAAGAAGATTTTTTTTTTCTCCTGCAATTTGGAGATCACTGAGCATTAAATTGCTATACAATGCGTTGGCCATCGGTTTGACATGCAAAGAGTTATGCATCTGGTTGTTTTTGCAAGTTAGAAGCTTTTCAAACGAGGACATGTGGAGTTTTAAATAGTTTCCAGTTTATTTATTTTAGTCAGTGTGTTTATTCTCCAGTGAGGTGTGTGATTAGGTAGTAAATGGTTTGATAAAAGCAAAACAATTTGGTAAAACTCCCCTGGCATTTAAACATGTCAACTTGAAAAAAAAAAAAAAAGAAGAGGAACTAATTGCATGGTAAATACAATATAATAACATTTGTGGTGGGCAGTTAATAATGTTAATGTGTTTACAGCTTCTTATCGCTTGATATCACGCAGTTGATATTCCAGAAAGGTGCAATGAAACACTTGGACACAAATAAACATGATTATCTCAAATAGCTATTTAGGGAAATGAGACGTAAGAAAGAATGCATTGCAAATTATTTGCTATCCATAGATATGTCTGTTTATATTGGACTTCATGAGATATCAATGATATCCCTTGGAAACTAATTTTATTTATTTTTCATTAACACCATTTACTTGGGAAAACATTTGAGTGACATGTAAAGAGATTATTAGTTCATCATTAGAGAGCATTTGGATATAAGACGAGAATTTTAGTTGCCGTTTTATTACATGGAATATGTACAGAATTGTGCATCTAAAATGGGTTGGTTAAAATATTTTAGCAGAATTTAACATGAGCTGAATAATAATATTTTAAGTGAATTTGAACTGAAAATAACAAAAATAATAATGGAACTTAAAAATAATATTGCAACTGAATGGTATGTCCACTGAATTTGAATGGAACAAAAGTATCCACAAATTAACCAAAATTATCTCAAAATTATTTCCTACACTGACAAAATGATCAGTACAAGTTAGCAAGACCACAAGCTATGAAAGTTGTTGGATGGCACATAGTAAAATAAATCATTTCAATTGGTGTGGAGGACACCAGGACAGACAATAATTAACAGGAAATCAAGATTGGGTGAGGGATTAGAAAAAGTATGGGTCCTTGAGACCCACTATTGCAAAACAAGGCCATATGTTGAAGATTAAGGGTAAAAAAAAAATGGATTTTAATACTTACCACATGCAACATACTCACCCAATGTCCATGCATTCACATTATCTGCCACTGGAAGCAAGTAGACAATAAAATCAAACACAACTTTTAAAGTCCAATAGAATTTGAAAGTAAAGAAGAAAAAAATGCATTGAAATATAGAAAATAAAATGAATCTACTTATGGGTTAGAAAAAGTCTTGAAGAAAGTCCAGCAACATTTTCTCTGAGGTGGCCGTAGACATCAGTTCCGTGTGAGTAGATATCCCCACAATCACGTCTTGGCCTCCGTGCAGCAGGATTGAGAAACCTCTATACCTTATATATTTTGTGGTTGCTGTGAATTATGACTTAATGCCTCACAAGGCAGAGCAAGAATATGAACCAGTTGGCTCCCTACTTTGTGATTTTTATGAGAAATATAAAAAAAGGACAGTAATGCGTTGACAGCTAAGGCGATAATGTCATTGTGATTGACTATCACAGCAACCCCTAACCCTAAAGTTCCTGTCTGGAACTACAGTTATAGTTAGGACTAGTGATAGGGATGGAAGTACTGTTAGGAGTAAAGTTAGGATTAGGGCTAGGGTTGGAAGTAATGTTAGGAGTAAAGTTAGGGCTAGGGTTATGAGTAGGGTTATAGAAAAATAGCGTTATCTTTGAAGCTATAATTATGGTTAATATTAGGGTTAGAATGACAAATAGATTGCAAGCTTTTTTAAAGATGGTCCTCATTAATCTGTTAATATTTGTACTAGTCTGTATTATTTTCTATTATATCCTCACATTAAAGCTGTAAAGAGTTTCAGAATATGTTGTCAGTTGGCACTATATAAATGCTAAAATAATAATAATAATAGTAATAATAATAATAATAATACTAATGGGATATATCAGTTGTGTATTTGCTTAAGTAGAGTATAAGATTTTTTGGGGGGTTTGGTTTCGGCAAATGCCATAATGTAATTTACACTACACTGGCCAGTGTAGTGACACAAATAGTGTCACTTTATCAGATAAAGTCATAAGAAAGGTAGATAAAAGAAATGGGGTACTGGCGGATAGCCTATGGCTCACAGAGTGTTATCTGTTGACCTATATAGTCTTAAAATCTGTATTCCTGGTATACTCTACTGTGTATTCCATTGGCCATGCTTCTCATTTTACCTCTTACTCAACTAATGTTTCTAGTCTGTTATTTTCTTTAAATGTGCGGTTGTCGTAAATGCCATATACTGCGTTACATGAGACCTTAAAAGAAAGTCAAAACCACATTATCAGTACTTCACTCTTTAGATATTTTGTGTTCAGACATGGATAAGATATACATGGAATAGGTTGATGTAGATCTTACTGGGTCCCTAAATATCCTCATTTGTATGTTCCCAAACAGTATTTGTAAAAAAAAAAAGGAATGTTTGACTCATGAGGGCTAATATTTGTCATAAATGTACCTTTCTTGTGAATGTTTGCTTAGTGATTAATGGCCATTTGAACTCTTTTTGTTTATAGCCAACTATAAATAATGATAAGGTTAATATATACAGTACTCAATGTAATCTTCCAATGGGAGATAAGAGTGCAAATGTAAAAAATATAGTACATCTAATCTCAAAAGTAATTATCTCCATTAGTTTTTTTTTCATCAGATAAAAGGTTTATATGCAAATACAAACTCAGAAGTGAAGTACTATGATATATGTATGCACCCTATTGCCAATATAGTTCACAACATAAGAATAAATACATTTTATCAGTAACTACATGATGAGTTGACAAGCCTTAAATCAACACTCTGGGCACTATAACTACTTTACCATAATTAAGTTGTTATGGTTCTAGGAGGTCCCTGACGCTTGTTTACCTTTAAGGTAAAACTGTTTACAAACAGTTTAATCCCAAAGTCTGTTTTCCAGCATCAGATCGCTCTGCCCCATCCTTCCACTATCTGAATTCTTAGTGGAACTCCTGCCCGATGCTGCCTTTCATCATCTAGGATTTTAGATAGTGGAAGGACAGGGGGGCGGAGCGATCTGACACTCCGGACTTTGGTAAAAAGCAATTTGTGAATGGTTTAACCTCTAAATGTGAGCAAGTGCCGGGGACCTCCTGGCAACATAACTTCATTTCAATAAAGTTGTTAATGTGCCCAAACTGGTCCTTTAAGGATTGACCAACTTTTGTGATCCATGTATTTTGGAGTCAACATGAGTAATAAGCATTTAAGTAAATGTGAGTATGGGATTTTCGCGGGTTTATTCGCTAAAGTTTGAACATTGAGACTTAAAAGAGTATTAAAAGTGAATTTGAAATTGTTGACAAAAAAAGAAGCAAATTGGAAGTTCTATGTGCTCGGTTTAGCTACTTTGGCCTAAAAACTTTAATTTGCTTTGTTTTTTACTTTGAATTCCACACTTTAGTGAATAATCCTGTCAGTCTTCCCTGCACATTACCTACTCTTAGTAAGGGGATTTTACAAGTCTAAAATAGAGTGATAAACTAAATAATACCAAAATATACCGTGATTCTTTAAAAGCTAATGTTATTAAACATTTCTGCATTTCTGCCCCTGAGAAAAGGGCACCCAAGTCTTCCTGTCAATCACATTGATCATGAGTGACAGGGAGATTTGGGTGTAGGCATGGGCACTGCCTAATCCCAACCCCGATTTTAAGGAGAAAAATAAACGTCTTTTAATCGCCATATTATTAATCGTCTATCACTAACAGCCGCTGTGAGCGACAGTGACTTGGGCTGGTATAGATAAAATGACAAGTAATTTCATGTATTTTTAAATAAACCTTAATACTGTCAAAACCGTGAATAAAACCATATCTGTTTAGACATTATTCATGTTAAATAACAAGATATGTATACAATTAAATGTTTTGCAAAAGTGTTTGATCTTACAACATTTGTAGCACATTTATAAAAATTGCTTTGCAACATAGAGCACTTAATAACTCTGAATATGAGGTGAGAAATTTGATTTAAGTAAATGAGGAGGCTGTGAAATAGTTAGCAGTAATTAATGATTTCAAACAGGAGGGAAATTACTGTATATACCTTCAACATTCCATTGTTGTGTTTGTATTGTATGTACAAGAGGAGCATGGGTAATTAACTCCTTAAGAACCAATGAAAAGTCGCCGAAAGTGCAGAATGGCCTTCTTATTTATCATTAACAGCTCTATACAGCCCACCATTGAATAAAGGAAAACTTATTTTTGCTATAGCATTTACAGTTGCAATCAAAATGCTAGATGGATTCTTTGAAGTATCAGGAAATCCTAGGAAAAAACATCATGCCGTTTGTGAGGAAGCTGAAGCTTGGGTGTCATTGGCCATCCAACAAGACAATGATCTAAAGCATACCTCAAATCCCACCAAGGCTTGGTTGCAAAAGAAGTCATTGAGAATTCTACAGTGCCCATAATAATAATAATTGAAGAAGTGAGGAAACGACTTCTATGTTTTTATATTTATTATATGATTTCCTCTTTTTCATTTGGTTTATTGGTTATCCACACAAGAGGTTACCAATATGGCGGAGATATGTATCCGAATCCGAAACGTCGCCATTTTGGGGGGGGGCAGAATACGTATCAGGTCCGGATCATATGTGGAAATGGGAGGGATTTGTGTAACATGTGTGATTAATTGTTAATTATTGTATACATATAAAAGTATGTTTAGATCAGTGCAACATTCAAAATTACCTGAGGAACACCCATTCTGGGGTTGAAACGCGTTGTGCATTTTTTATGTTTATGTTTTTATATATATATAGATATCTGACCTCGGCTCGTGACTGTTTATTCTCTTATGTTAATTCCGGCCATTCTAAGGCCTGGTAATACATTGTTACTGTTTGTATTTGTTATGTGTTTTACTTAATTCTGCATGTTGGGCCACCGGTTCGTCCTGACAAAGAAGAGGTGAGTAGCTAAAAATGATTTATTGCTTATATATATATATATATATATATATATATATATATATAAGCAATAAATCATTTTTAGCTACTCACCTCTTCTTTGTCAGGACGAACATAGCTACCTTGTGTCCATAAGGAGACATACATGCTCTATAAGTCCAGAGCCAACTTTAATGGGCTCAGAAAGTTGTGAGTGTTCTGAATTCTGACACCTACTCACAGAACTATATATACAGATTACACTATGCGGTGCTTTCTTTTTTATCTCTGTATAGGAAATATTTGTTATTTAAAAGCAAGAGGAATGTATGTATGAGGTAACAATTCCCTTTTATTGTGTGCGCTCATCACCTTTTTTCAGCTTTACACTGTATCTCATTCTCTAAGTATATTCAGTGACAATATACCTGAGTGAATTAGCAGCACCACACTTTTTGATTCTTGAGTGCCATCTATATCCTGTTTTTAAATTATTGATTTATTAATGAGTACATGCCGACTTCTATTACACCAAGAGGGGACTATTACCCTTCTGTAAAATTTTAAACTGTTTCTACTAGAGGAAATACAGTGGTTAAATGTAATAAACTACAAGCTTTAAACTACAGCTGTATTTCTGTTACCTTGTCCCTCTGGCTTGCCACTGCTACTTCAAATCCCTGGCTAACCTGTCTCTTGTTTCATTTTATTTGCATTTGGATAAATGTGTTTTATTGGAACTTGTCACACCTTAACTCTTCATTGTCAGCCTGAAGGTAAACAAGTGTCCTGTTACTTCCAACTGTGATTATATACTTCCTGACACTTCACATGCACTTGAGAGATCAGGGATAGAGATAAAACAATTTAGTCTTTCGCCCCCCAACATGTGGACATGCTTTGACAGGCATATTAAGCTCAGGTAAGTTTGTTACAATGACCTTTAATGTGACTCAAGGTTATTCATGAGCATGGGATGTTACTTTAACATCATTGTAGATTTTATTTTTACTTTCTTTTTTCACATATCACGTAATTATGTAATAAAAAAAATACATCTCTTTGCAGATAATATGACGTCTAGCTGCCTACGCTACTTAAGGTAAAGTATTGCCACCAGGAACAGGCATTTGTACATGCATATTTAGAAATGTGTGGTTTACAATTGCTTTAAAAATATGCAGAATGAGTCACTGACATTCATTTATACCATGTATTTCTATATAGTACCACTCTATGCATCATTCTTTAGTTTCTTGGCCTACATTCAAATGGCCATTATTTTTTTATTTTAATCCCCTTTTTATAGTGATCTGGGGGAGTTTTACAGGCAAAAATATTATCATTACTTATACAGCTGCAAATCATAAATACTTTATTCCTTATATAGTGATATAGACAGAATATGACAGTAGATATCATCTAGGTCCATTTGGTCTGCCCATTTTATACTTGTTTTAGAATGTCACATTTTATGTGGCCATATCTCCAGCATAGAGCAATGTCTGGCTCATAAATGCCTGAATCTCTTTCCTGATTTAACCTTTACTACAACTATTGAAGGTTCGTAAATTCAAAGTAAACACTTGGCGCAGGTGATCAGTTAAGTTCAGAAGTGATATGCCATTTAACTGCTGAGCCTATGTGTGCGACAAATGCTTTGGAGTCAAAACCTTCTAATCAGTGCAAATGTTCACACCCAGAACCCTCATCCAACCTTTAAATAGGCCAGCCAAAGAGAAAATGAGGCTTAGCTCTGCTCAATGTCCAGTATACATTGAAAATGGCATTTATTCATCACTTTTTGCAGGATATGACATCACAATCACAGTCCTAAGAGTGACTTTGTAGCTAAGTAATGTTGTTGCCATGGTAACTGTACACAGTCAATTTAAATAGTATACAACTCAGTTAATCAAATTGCCTACAGAATACAATGCTCAATAGGTTAAAATTGGGTGTTTGCTTCTACTCATTTTTTACTTCAAGACACAGATGCTCATACTGTGCTTTACTCTTTCTTCACTTCCCAAATAGCAGCTAAGAGCATCTAATAGAAAAAGTACACATGAATTCACATTCCTCATAACATCCTCTGTACTTCCTCATTTTTAGAAACACCTAAAGCAGTTTAGCTTGCTGGAGTGCTTCATGTGTGAAGAATGTGTCATTGTCTTTCATTTTACAAAAAAGTGGAGATTTCAATAGAAATGTGCACATTTAGAAATGAACTTTGTTACACCTCCCTAGCTGTCGATCAGACAACTTCTTGGCTGCTTGGCTGTTTAGCTCAGAGGAGCTAAACTGAAGAAGCAGCAATTGATCAGAGCACCTGCCTTGCAAACACTTCTCAATGAGCTGCATTGGTAAGTCTGTGATTGGACAGCCATAGAATGTCAGGAAGGGGTTAGAAGGGTAGGGCTTGAAAGGCAGTAGACAAGCGATTTCCAGTTTTTACAAGCTGTTTTTAGACATAACCCCAATGGAAAAAATTAAAAACATACATGTTTTCTTTGAAAGTATATCTACTAAATATTTTTTTTTTTTGGGGGGGGAGGGCAGTCCCTTTTATTGTTTCCTTTTCCTTACTGTGTTTCTCGTAGTTGATTTCTTGCATTTTGGAGACCTCAGCATTTGTGCTGACACCATCTTGTTTTCAGACAACATGTTTTGGGTCTATTGAGATTCCATGGCATGTCTGCACATTGTGGACCATTCGTTTTTACAATATGGCGTGCTCTCACATCATATGGTCTCCCTTTGTTCTCTGGTGGTTTTATGCCATTTCTTTGCTGATCTACACAACCTTACAATCTCTTGTAGTTGTAGCTGGATCTGCCCTCATTTCAGCTTGCTTTCCCACTAGTGTGGTATCTGCCTATGGCCTCAAGTACCTGTGCCTAGTCTCCCCTGTTTGGGATTATTGCTGCTCCAGTCCTGGTAGTTACCCCTGGCTCAGGTTTCTGTTTTGGTCTGTTTAGTGTATTCTGAGCCTGATGTCAAAAGCCAGAGAATGAGTTTGATTCAAGATTCAGATCTCTAGAGGAGGCTTGGAATTCATTGGACTCAGAGTCTGCAACCAGCTTTTATGCAGCTGTTGTTTCTTCACATCTTTCTGACCCCAAATTCCTCCTACAGCAGACCTTGTGATCGGATTCTAAATTCAATTCCAGATGAGGTACTGCATCCCCTGAATGACTCCTTTACTTGACCCAGACAAAATTCACCACCTCAGATCAATGGAATGGATTCACACTCATCACATGACCAAGTATCAGGGTGAGGAAGCTCCTTAGCAAGGCAACTAGGAATAAACTTAGAGCTGAGTGTCCTCGTCCTGTTGTACCAGGCATGGTGTGTGACCCTCCTGAGGTGGATCCCAAGATGGTGCAATTCTTGCAAAGCTGGTGTAGGCAATCTTAACATGTCCCTGATGATTGATTCAAGGTTACACATGAACTATCTGGAGCTGCTGGCGGGGTTCTTTACGCTGGAGAGTTTCTCCTCCAAATGTGAGTGTCAGGCTTAACGTGGAAAACCAGGGAGGTACTCAATCAGGGGTTTTGGCAAATATGACCAAGGAGTTCTGGGCTTATTGCTTGGAATGGGGAATTAACATGCAGAATATATTCCTCGTCCAGCAATGTGGAAGCAGATGGGAACTCCATGTTCCTTACCAACTGCAGTGACTGGACTCTCGACTCCTCAGGTTTCAATTTTTGCATTGCCTCCATGTTTCTTTGGTCGTACTAATTAGGGTTACTCCCGCTTTTTACCTGTGTTTTTCAGTCTAATGCGATAATTTGTCTCCTGTTCATGGATTGCTTTGCACAAGTGCCATAGGTTGCTGACCCCTTGTATAGATCATGTTCCTGCAGTCTCACTGCTCAATTATCTGCCATTTAGGAGTTAAATCACTTTTATTTCTGTTTATGCTGACATAGCCACACCTGATGGATTGGAATGTATAGCAATGGAAAATTGTCACAGAAGGATCCGCGCCGGATTGTCACGGCTCCTGGCTCGCCGCAATGAGCGTCTGTGCCCGACCAGCACGACAGCGCCACATTGCAGATCTGCTCTGCGGCGAGCCGGGAACTGCTCATCCACGCTGTCTGGGCGAATCCAAGATGGCGCCAACGCACGTACACGTTCTGGGGTCAGAGGTCACCCTCTGACCAATTAGAGCCTAGAGAGGGATATTTAAATCCCTGATTCACCCCAGTACATTGCCCTGTCATGGTTTCCTGATCCTGGCTCCAGAGAGTGCGTTTATCCTTGTGATTCTGATATTCTGGTATTTTGACCTTGGCTATTCCTTGTTATTCCGATTTCTGGTTTTCCCTGACTTGGCTTGTTTAAACGGTATTTGTGTATTTCTGGCTTCCTTGACCTCGGCTTTCCCTTTAACCATTCTCTGTCTCTAACGTATGAATCCAGCCATTCTAAGGACCGGTTTACATTCTGTCTTTTTATTTCATTTTCATTATGTTTACATAGTTTCTGTGTGTTGGACCACACTAGCAGTCGTGACATGGATATGGTCACAGAAAATAATTTATTTACATAATATTTAAAAGGCAGCACCTTACCCCACAATATGCAATAGAAAGGAAGAAAAGAAAAGAAGGTTGTGCCTAATACAATGGAATGTACCAAAAATAAAAATAACAGAAGTAATATATACAATAAAACAAGTGTAGTCCAAATACAATGGCATGTAAAAAGTAATAAAAAGTATTGAAGGGAACAGCCAGACTGGATAAAATCAGAGATTCTAAGAGGTAGAGTGCTTGTGATTCCAAAAGTACATGTAAAACATAAAAGAGAGAACTCCAATGGTGCAGTATAGGATATATTTTAAAATCTATTTAGAGTCTGTTCTACTCACATTTACTAGAGCTATATCCAGCTCTGGTGTGTATAGCGTGAAGTGGAATGATCCCCACTTCTAGGATGCATGTGGTAGGTAGATTCTTCAGATTTTTTGCAATGATAGAGGTTTCAAACCGAGAAGATAAAATATGGCAAATGTAGTGCTCACTGTAGAAATAAAACTTTTAAATAATTCACAGTATAGGACATGTGCTCACATTTGTTTGAGCAGGCTTACTGCTCGATGCGTAGAGCGCTGGTGGTATTATCACCACCTAGGATTCTTTAGTCCTCTTTAAGATGGTAAATCAGGATGCCAAACTGAGAAGGTATTTTTAAAAAATTCCTTTATTGGTATGAATAAATAAAATATATCTTTTTTGTCTACTTGAAAAAGCCTTGCAAGCCGAAAAGCGTTATAGGTATATTTTGTTTATTTATTAATTATTCTTTATTTTAGTTGTGCATAGATAATACAAACAAGCTTGCAATGCTACAACAGCTAGCAAGAGCAAGCATTTTAAGAGACATAGATTGGCAACTGTATGGCATTTGATAACACTGCACATTTTTATGAAATAATATAGAATGTTAACTCAATGAATTAAGTGAATAGGAAGATAAGAGAATAAGCAAGAGAGTGGTAGAGGTAAGAGCCACTGGATGCATATTAATCTGACACCGGTCCTGCAGGTGTAGAATGCAACTCATAAATGCATGGCAGTAATGTATAAACACTTTTTGCAAAACATACATAACATATAATCAAGCGTGGGTCTGCTGGATTTGCTGCAATGTGTCTGTCGGTCGTGAGAAAGTCCCAGATTATAGGCTGGTTCGCTGCAGCTTGTCAGCCGATGCCTGAGCTCGGAAGGCTGTGGGCAGATCTGCTGCTGGGTTGAAGGAAGGCATATATTTCCATACCAATACCAATAAGTACCAATACCAATAAGAAAGTGAAACTTTTGTAAATTATTCTGGTTATACCACCTGGCTTTTCAAGCAGACAATAGGTTATGTTACTTAGATTGGTTAGATTGTTGCACTGAACTCAAGAGGCAGAAAATGCCCAGAGCATGCAAAGATTTGTCATCCAGGTGCATTGAGAAGTCTGTGATTGGACAGCTACAGAAAGTCAGGGCAAGGTTAGAAAAGGAGGGCTTGGAAAGGCAGCAGACAAGAGTTCTGCCATTTTTGCAAGCTGTTTTTAGATATAACTCCAATTAAAATACATAATTAAGTGCATACAAGTTTTCATTTGGGGTATAACTACTAAACAGTAATTATTTATTTATTTTGTATTTGGGCAGTGGTGTGTCCCTTTAACTCCAGAATGACAGAGAATTGATCAGTGAGATTGCAGGGACTTCATCTATACACCAAAACTGTTTCATTAAGCTAAAGTTATTTTGGTGCCTATAGTGTCCCTTTAATCATTTTTTTTCATGAATGAAATTCTTGCAAATCTCAATTCCACGCAAGTTCCAAGGAGATGTACAACATATTTGCGATATGTATTCAAATAGAATGCACAGGGGGAAAGCAAGCAGATGCATTGATTGTTATCTAATCACTCCAAGCACAAAAAAATATACTCTTTGCTACAAGGGACTCCCTGTCTACTTTGCACAATTGCATGCAATTGAAGGGATTTGATTTAAAAAAATTGCTGCAGCTCTAAGAGCATTTAGAGTTTTGATTCACTTGAGAGTTGTTAGAAGGAGAAGTTACCCAGCTCATTCTATCTCTCTGCTTGCTCAAGAACGTACATTGTGTGTGCTTGCTCAGGCCTATCATTAGGCTGATAGCATATATGGTGCAGCTGATATCATGTTCAGCTGCAGTACCATTTGTGTCATCTGATGGACAGGATTTCTGACAAGTGTCGATCTGCATCTCCTATAAATCTCTTTTATGGGATAAGCTCAGTTCCCTTTAAAAAAATACTAGTTAATACGTCCTAGTTTCACTAGAAATCTCTGTAGAAGATGCAAAGCCAGGGATATTGCAGCTGACGCACACCGGTTAAGTGTGTTTTTTGTACTTATTTTTAATACATCATTTATGTGTAATGTATTAAGAAATGGGGGGGTCAAATCCAGCCTGCACTCTACCTTTATACACTAATGAACTATGAAGTACAAGGGAGCTCCTTGCTCTATAACATTTGCAAGGATCTAAAGTGGGTATTATGTGCAACCTTTATTTCAGTACTAAAAATACAAAGTATAATAAATATATAATAGGTACAATGTACTCAGTCATACTTAGCAGGCCGTTTATTAGATGAAGGAATGTGGCGTTTCAGTGCTATTTTGGTTCAGAAAATCCGAGATGTATATAGTGTGCTCATGGCTCTGCCTAACTGTGTATTTATTAGAAAAAGAAATGCAGTTAATTACCTTTGGTAAACATGTTTATAGTTATTAGATTTTAAGAGTTTCTTTTGGAGGTCAGCACACCAATATGTTTCTCCATCCGACCTAATGTAACAGGCAGACTAGTTGGCTCCAGTCTCCATTTCATTACTCTGGATTTTAGAAAGCAGCGATTTCCAAAAGCAGTTTTTTACTTCTCACAAAACATACATTTCATTGGGTTAGAAAAAAATATAAAATAAGATATATAAATAATGGCATTGAATGGGCTGACAGAAAAGCCAGCTTGTTCGGAGCATGCTTTCAGTAAACGAATAAGAAAGTGTTTCAGGGACCCATTTGTCTCTGTATGGTACATTATAAAAAATATATATACTGCGAGAAGTGTTGGCGACTGTATGTGGCATGGTGGATTTGTCTGTGTTTGGCAAATAATCATGTCTTTATTTTAATATTCGCACAGGTATAGCAGATATTAGTTTACTAGTATAACAATAACATCAGCACTTTATGGTTACCTTTTCCCTATAGGAAAAAAAGCACCTCCAAGTATTTTTTTTTTCCCAAAAGTATTTTGCTCAGACTTTTGACTTTTGCCCGTTTTTCAGACTAGACAAGTATATGGGGCAGTTAAAAGCACAATGTGTTGCTGTTTTTACTTGACTTTTGGATCAGCAATATGGTAGACTTGCGCATTCGGTTTCAAACGAACTGTGATTCGGATGAATTTTGGGAGCACAGTGTGTAGATTAAATGTCTTGCTCTTTAAAAAGAGCATGAGTAGTTTGGGGGATGACAGTTTCCCTTTAAACTGTTTTACTTTTATACTGTAGATTGACATGGTACAAACAGGCATGGCTTACATTTTTTCATTTTTTTTTTCTTTTACTTTTTACTTTTAACTGAATATGCAGGCCTGCAATGTCGACCGTATACAAAGTCCTTTGACTTTGTGCAGGTAGGCCCCTATTCACTCTTAAAACTATACTTCCTGCAGCTGCACGGATATTGAATATACCAATAATCCTGTTTGGTTATAATAAAGGAAACACAACTTTGTGTACAAGTTTAAATAAACTCTACCCTCACTGCAATCTAATTCTGCGCTCTTAACTAGTCAACATGGACAAATAAAGCAGCTGCCCACAATATCACAGTCAAGGGGGGCTTTCTTCAAAACCTGCAATGCAAAATACAATCAGTTTTTTTTTTTTTTTTTATAAAAGAGTGTGAACAGAAAGAACCTTTTCAAGGTTTTTATTTCATTAGAACCTTTCTTATAGACTGGAAAATACAATATTTGAGTATTATTTCTATTGTAAGTGTGTTCTTTACTGATTATATAAACATATAATCAGTAAAGAACACACTTTACCTTTCCATTCTCTTGTAATAATTAAAACTCCTGTAGTTATATGTAGTGCTGCTAGTGGGAAAAATAAAAATCTCTTTGTGGAACACGTATTTAAATTTTTTTTTTCAATTTAAGTCCGTGTGTAAAAACACCTGTTTTTTATTTTTCACCTCTGAGAGCTGTGGAAGACAGAAAAATAAATAAATTCTATACAATACTTTACTGAAGTGACGTTTAAATATTATGTTTCTTCATCACTATATTTCCAAACATGTTTTTTTGAGGGGTGAAAAATAAAATTAAATGTAGAAATCTACAACCCTTTATCTAGTAACTGTGCACCGCTATCTTAGCTCCCTGTTGTAAATTCATGGAAAGCGACAATTCCTCTTTCTGAAGTTGCTATAGTTCCATCAGTTCTACCCCCCTGACTCCTGCATCTTACCTCCCCAAAATCATTTACTTCACTAAATAAAAGACTTGGAAGTGCGGCTTTAAGCCAAGCCTCCAAGCCCTCTGGGTATGATCACCAGGAATGTTACTTCCTGGTTCTCATACCATAACATACTGTGATGTAATGCGCACATTTGCAGTGCCGTCACAGTCTGCCAAAGAGAATCATTTATTCTTGTATTTATTATTGTATCCTGTCGTTCAGTTCTGGTACAGCCAGAGCACACATTACACTGGAAAAGGATAAAAAGAAACATTAGGGTGATTTATCAAGGCAAACAGGTGCTAATCTAAAATGGAGTCCTAAAAGTTCGATTGGTTTCCATGGTGATTTCTATTTATTTAGCACTCTGTTCTAGAACTGCACTTGATTTTCCCTTGCTATATTTCCCCAGCCCCTATGCTGGCTGACATGTGCAAAGGCTTTCTTTTTTCCCTTCATTTCTTAATGAAAGTAAAGGTCAGAGTTTACGGCCCATAACAGTGACTGACAGGGAGCCAGAACAGAGGTGCTCAGTTATGGGATAAAGGTAAACACAGAGGCATTGAATTAATATTTTTTCAGACTTCACAAAACACATATTTGTTAAATATAGGAGATAACAGAATATTCAAAATAATGGCAAGTGACAGGCCCCTTTAATCTGTTATCTCAAACCACACTTTGGTTTTCAACTTCTAACAATGTGCTATTTAATGAATAACTCTTTGTGTTCGTAGAAAACTCTAATTATAGCACAATAGTTGTAATGCATAGCTATGAGTCTCGTTGCAGTTGTATTGCCTTAAGGGTTATTTATTAGACTGTGATTTGTGGCGAAGTAATATAATATTATTAACTTGGGCCAAAATAGCCAAATTTAATGGTCTGGCAAACTTTAAGAGTTGGATATTTTGTCTTATTGGATACATTTGAGGTTATTTTTCTCTCAATATAATTTATGTTTCTAAAAAAAAAAAAAAAGCGTTTTTGGACGTTTTCTTTGTAAACGTTTTCAGTTGACATTGTCATGACATGTCGATCAATATATTGTCTCATAGTCTCTGCATCCTGCTCACCAGGGACCTAATTTGAACTCTTTTCAACCAATTCACCATTTCGCAGCCCATTGCAGCTTGGGAAAATACAGTTGCAGACTTTTAAATGTTTTTAGATAAAGAATTGTAACAGTATTCGATATTAAAAAATCCCAAGTGTAGAAGATGGCGCAGGTTCACTAAAAGTGCAATTAATATTTACCGTATTTATTGGCGTATAACACACACTTTTTCTCCCTGAAAATAGGGGGCAAATGATGTGTGCGTGTTATACGCCGATATACATATTTTTCGCTCCATAAGACGCACTTTTTTTCCCCTCAAAAGTGAGGGGAAATGTCTGTACGTCTTATGGAGCGAATGTGAAGGTTTACTTACCTGTCTTGAAGCGTGGGCCGGTATTCAGCACGCACCGCGGTACTGGAACTTCAATTTCAGGTTCCGATTTCCGGCGGGACTGAAAGGAAGTGTGCACTCCTTCCTTTCAGTACCGCCGGAAACCGGAACCTGAAATTGAAGTTCCTGTACCGCGGTGCGCGCTGTGAAGCTGGCCCACGCTTCAAGACAGGTAAGTAATTATGGGACAAGGGGAGGGAAAGTGCACTATGGGACAAGGGGAGGGGAGGACACTATGGGATGAGGGCATCTCAATTAGCCTCTGCTCCACTAAGCACATTTTCGGCTTGGAACATGATTCACCCCACCTCCTGGGGCTTTCTCAAGAGTGGGGAGTCTTCCCACGTATTTCAGATGTATTATAAAAATATAACAGAGTTGAACTGCGGGCCATAGCTCTTTTAAAAACTTCATATAGTCTGGATTAGTGCCTGAGAATTTTCATTTGCCACTAGCTAATGTCAAATGAAAATTTAGCCATGTGAGTAGAAAATTCACCCCTGCTGCATGTGTCATGGACTCTCCTGGCTTGCAGTGGCAAATAACTTTTAAGACCTGACTATAGTGTAGGACATTGATAGGCAACCTTTGGCACTCCAGATGTTGTGGACTACATCCCTTATAATGCACTTACACCCATAATGCTGGCAAAGCTTCATGGGAGGTGTAATCCAAAACATCTCGAGTGCTGAAGGTTGCCTATGCTTGGTGTAGAACATGACATTTTAAGCCATGCCATGGTTCACTCAGCAGTGAAATTGGCTATTGGTAGCCACAGTATGACTTGGTACTTAAAATCAGGTTACAGAGCAGTGCCATTATAATTGATTAATTAAACTGGTCTTGGAGATACACTGTATCACATAATTGTAAGCATCTTGAACCAGGGCTCTCATTAACCTTTTGTAAGTGTCTTGTAATGTATATGTGACCGCGGTCACATGGTAATGACGCCATTTTGGCGCCAAACTTTGTAATTTATGCCATATAGCTGCCTATATAATGTGATTAAGCCAGGATTATTATCTTTACACTTGAAAAAGCCTACTGTTTGGCGAAACGCGTTGTGTATTTTTACTCTGTTTTATATTAAAGTATTTTGTTACTACCTTTTACTTTGGGTTAGTCCATTTACTTTATATGCTGCTGTTTTATCCTGGCTGATTTTTTTATCATCATTTTTAACAAGATCCAGTACTGCAAAAGGAATCCCTGGTGGGGATTATTCCACCTACGCTTGGTTCATAGAGCAGTGTGGCTGCTCTGAACACTGTAAGTACGTTTCTTTTTATCACTTTGTCATTTTTACATATGGAAAACACTATGGGCCCTCTCTTCGGATTTTATTTTTCATAAGACCGGCACTACAAGCATCACTAGAGGAATATCCTACACGTGGGGAGTTTAAATACCACTGTATGCTGTTTTACTTAGAGCTGGTTATAGCTCTTTAGATTGTAAGTTGGCACTCTTAGGACCTCTGTGTTGTCTGTTGTTGCAGTACTACCAAAGTTATTGCACCATTGGGTTTTTCCTTTTATATATTTTATATGCTGACGTCTGTCTCAGAAGTTTTAAAGAATCGTGTGGAGACTCCAATTGCCCAGCTATATCCTACATGTGGGGAGTATCAAATGCCACTGTAAGCTGTTTTACCTAGAGCTGGGCTTAGCTCTATAAATTGTAAGTTGGCATTTCTCTACGTCTGTGTTGTTCGTGGTCCTCTCAACAATACGGTTTTGCACTATTGGTCCCCCCCCTTCTCTGCTTTTGTGTTTCATATCCAACCACTGCGATTCCAAAGCGAGAACAGAAGAACAGTTACTCAAGGTCTACACTGTACCTATAGAGACTTTCCTTTTCGTGTTATCGTTTTCGTTTATTTTATCCAGCGCACCCTGTATTTGTTATCTTATTTATGGTTATATCATGTTTGTAAAATTGTAATGTGCAGTCAATATATTGGTTTGTTCCCCTAAAAATAAAATGTTATTTTTAATAATAATACAAACATAATAAATCATTCTGGAGGAGGGGGGCAATTATTTATGAACAATATTAAACTTCATATCTCTAGCACACAGAACCTCACCCATTGCACTCAACATAGGAGACTTTGATAACTTTTGGAAACTTTAGCTCACTAAAGTGGTCAACAAGTTTTCAGTTTGATTTATAGTCCAGATGACTAACACTTTTTTATCCATAGTATTTGTAAGTGAATGGGCCTACTGTGAATTCTCTACACTTTTTTTGTGCACATATGTATAAAGTTAAAAAATAAATATTTAATTAACATTTGAATTTATTCATTGCTTTTAAATCTGAACACAGAAAGGCGCCTTTGAACCATGTTTTGTAATGAAAAAAATCTATAAGAATGAAATAAATTAGCATTATCAGAGAAGTCTAGAAAATGGGAAAGATTGGTGGTGGCAAGTGTCATGTAAGGTGTGATAAAATTTCAAAAGCCAACACAATTAAAAAATATACTTATTTGTGTCCTTAAAACCTTAAAGTATGAAAATATACACTAGTGAAGATTGGTTGTATATTGGTTTTATATATATATATATTAAGCAGCATATAGGCAGCATTAATTAAAAAAAAATTCACTAAACTGAATTTTAATGAACTAAAATTTGAATGGCAAACTTTAGATAACACAGTTGACCTGTGAAAAGCCATACTAACTCAGCGATCATTAAAACTTGGCTATTTTTGCTTAAACGGATACTAAAGACACCCATACCACTTCATCTCAGTCATGGTCTGATTTGCCATAGGCCACCAGGCAGATGGCCTTGGTTGGCCGGCAGGAGAGGAGCGACACAGTCTCACCACTCAACCCATTCTCCTGCTGTGGGGCCAAGACCAACTCTCTTTCTTCCTGGCTCCCTGGCCTCATCTTGAATGGAAAAGCTCTACTTGATCTTCCTCACCAACCACCATGATACCTCTACTGTATCATAGTGTTGCCAAAACAGCAGTGCTCTGAAACATTCCCCCAGAGTCAGCTGGAAGGAGCCTTCTGCACCCACTAGGGTTAAAAACAAGCAGTGTCTCCCACCAAGACACCAGGGATTGGGATTTGTTTTAAACACAAAGGGTAAAGGTGCTCAAAATAGGTCAGTGAAACTATACGTATGAACGGTTTAGTCTTTGTAATGGACCGTTTTGCTAACCAGAGGTTAAAAACCATTTAGGCGATATTCCCCTTTCCAAAAGCACCGACAGCTACTGTAAGCAGCAATATCCCGAACTGCAAACACATGAATTCACCAACTCCCGAACAGGAAACACACGAATACTGGAAACAGCCGAACACGAAAAGCATACCATCAGCTTACACTCCTGGCAATCAGCATACAATCCACTTACCCCCCAAGAACGAGACGACACTTCGTTTTGAGGGTCAAGCAGATTCTGGTTTACTCGGGCTAACTTCCCAGCTTTTATGCAGGTCTCCCACCTGGTGGACACACCCCTAGGGGACCAGATGGGAAACTGGGAAACATATTGGACATTGACCAATCACAGACATACACCGTTAAACACTCCCACAATGCATCACAATCCCTCCTCTCTGTCCTGGAGATAATTGGGAAGTAATCCAATTATCTCCAAGGACAGAGGCAAAACTCCATTAGCCACATGGCAGACAAAGGACAATAAAAGACATAAAATTACACACGGTTGCTTTTATCACATAAAACCCATACATTCTACATATCCCCAGATAGCTTAGATCTGAGCACACATTACTACCGAATGGCGCTCAGATCACATACATACAGTTCAATTGCCATGGAGCCAAAGTCTTTCCCATAGTCTTTCGTTCCACGAATAGGCTCCATGGCATGGCTATCTGGGGTGATGCTGTTCATACGGTCAAACTACTGAATGAACAGTCAGTCGGTTCCACTACTGAATGCAGAGGTAAGGAGGCTGGCGGCTCAGCGGTCATTAAGTGTCCGTTTTCCATTCCATAATTTGAGCGCTAAACACCGCTGGCCGTTCGGGAGTTAAAATGGCCGCTGCCACATGTTCGGCAAATGAACAAAGGCCACCCAGTGTTCGTCAATTAAGCTGCGGTTAACCACAGCTTCTGGGCGGTCAATTGACGGCACACTCCAGTTCCCAGGTGGTCCATCGATCGGTCCTTTGTTCGATAGATTGAATCTACCGAACACCCCGGCAGAAAGACACGAATAAGCCTTCCAGCAGGAAAAATATAAGGTTTTAACTGCCGGACCATAGTCTAAAGGGAGCAGGCGAGCAACCAGGCTTCTCCAGTGCACAGTGGCGAGGTTGGTTTTGCCACAGTCTTCTCATAGTATATATTAACAAAATAATGGTGGGCACACCCAGTTGTCAGCCATATGCAATAGATTAAGGCAATTCATACAAATAAGGGTGCTCACTCATAAAGCTCCATTTCCAAGGGGCTGAAAATACAATAATCTTCTCATAGTGACTCATTTTCATAAATGATTAAAAATGTTGTAATGTTCTATGTTCTAGGAAAATCATCAAAAAATTCATGGTGGGGGGCGGAGCCTGGCAGAGCACCGGAGCAGACACGCTTTCTCCGAGCTCCGCAATAATCTACAATAAACGCAAGCTTTGCGGGAGAAAACGGGCATATTGAAGGTCCACAAACCTTCCTTACCGTACAGCACCCGACATGGGCCGAAAAAATAAGAAGCCAAAAGCGGATAAGGACTTTCCAAGCCGAGATATCGGTGAACTGTTCCGCAATAAACAGCAGGCCGCATGGGACAAGATGGCCGCCCTGGAAGGGGATTTCTCTTGTTCCTCGGAGGAATGCTTCGATGACACGGAGGAAGGGGCAACCGCTAATCTAAGCGCAGGCCCCGGGCACAAGAAGCGGGACGACGGGGAACCGGTCACTGCCACTATGCTGAGGGCGATGCTGGCTGAGCTGCGCGCCAATATTGCAGGAGACATGGCCCACTTCCAAAAGGCGGTGGACACCGCGACGACAAAAATCACCCAACTGGAGGCGGCGCACAGCACCCATGACTCCAGACTATCTGCAGTGGAGAAGAGGGTGACAGAGCTTGAACAGCTACACGCCGCTACCACGGGCAGACTGGACACACTTGAAGATATGAGGAGACGGTATAACCTAAAGCTCCGAGGTGTGCCGGAATCTGTGGGGGTCTCCGACTTACCTCACTTTCTTCGGAGGTTCATCGCAGCCTATATGCCGCCAAAACAAGCGAAAGCGGTAAAACTTGACGGTATGTTCCGGATCCCGGTACCGAAAAATGCTCCACCTTCTACGACCCCGGACCTCATTGTTCGTTTCCAGTCGCTGCAGGACAGGGCCCTGCTCCTCGCAGCAGTAAGGGGGAAGAACCAGATAAAATTTGAAGACGCCACGCTGCAGATCTTCCCGGATCTCACAAGGAACACACTAGCCTGGCGCCGATCCCTGCGACCTCACCTGCAGATTATGCGGGCAAAGGACATCACCTACCGATGGGGCATGCCGAGAACTCTCCTTTTCCAGGCACAGGGGGAATCATACAGGGTGAGCACCCTGCAAGAACTTGGAACAAGAACACTTGAACAGGCTTGGCCTTCCCTCCCCGACAGCTACTTCTGGGTCTGGACTGTCTCGTATCGACCCGGCCGGAATACGGGAGTTTGTACCCCGCGCTGCCCGGGTCACCCCAAATCCCGGACCTGCAACCTGACTGCATAACCCGAGGCCGTCCCTACAGCAGCCTGCAAGGGCTTTAACACCCCTTAACACACCGGGACTTGCCAAATGATGCCACCCTAACGGTTTTTTCCTGCCTAGTTTTGTTACCACCGTATAGCCTTTTATTTTCTTTTATTTTCTCTCCCTCTTGATTAATATATTGTTTACTTGCTAAGCTCTGTCACATGTACACTCATACCACACTAACGTCACATAGCCATATACGCCGGGGATAGCTTGTCCCCCACTTTCGCCCTGCAAAGCTGCTCATCCAGCTCGGAACACAGTCCAGACTGGTTCCCAACTCGCAGAAACTCTGCCTACAACACGACACATAATCTACTGAAACACACACCCCCCCCCTCACTTATCGTAACCCAAAGGGACTTTTGAGCCCCCTAATAATGCCCCATAGAGAGGGTGACCCCATAGGTGGTGGCACCTCTTAGATCTCATATCATCACATCACCACCATTGTTATGCCTTTTTGACAACGACTTTCTATTACTATAAAAATGTGCAATGCCTATAGTGTCACGTATGTATATTAATATGCAATTGTGAAGCATGTATACGCTGTTGTGGCAATGTATGCTTTTTCCTATTGTTATTTCTTGCACAACCAAAATAAAGAATTAAAAAAAAAAAAAAATCATGGTAAGAGCAACGCAGGGAGTTTCCAGGATAGAGGAGATATGTAATAAGCACTTGGTCCAAAGCTGGATTATTCATTAAGTGACCAAGGTGGCCATTCAGGGCCTGGGCTCAGATCCCTCCACCCTAGTTCTCACCCTCCTCCACACACAACCGTCAGCTACTACATACACTCTTATACACACAAAATTCAGTTAACACACAAACGCAACTCACAGAACCAGAGCCCAGTGCTCTAGGAGGTGGTCATAATCTAGCTTCCTGCAAAGGGCCCTGGGAAACCTTAAAAGGACACTATAGTCACCAGAACAACTATAGCTCAATGTAATTGTTCTGCTAAGTATAGTCAGTCCCTGTTTACATTACAGCCTATGAACACCTCTAGTGCCCACTCCTATGACTGCCACTAGAGGTGCTTCCTGGGTCAATAATGAACAGTATGCAGCACTGCCGTTCAGCATCTCCACGCTCTGCATGAATCGGCACCCTACATGTGTTTTTAACACTATAGGGTCAGAAATACATGTTTGTATTCCTGACCCTATAGTGTTCCTTTAAAACTGGCCCTGTTCTGGCCACCTAGTGAGTATTGTCTCATTTGCCCCATTTCTATGCTCATTTGCATCTTCTTCACTCTGTATTTAAATTGTAATAATGCTATTAAAAATAAAAAAATAAAGCATTTAGGATGGGCAGACAAACCATCTTTAGTCTGCATGAGAATGAGATGTCTAACTTAGTATAAATTAAAATGTATTTATGGATTTGCCTTTACAGATCTGTATTACCCCATAAAGCCTCTGGGAGCTTTATTTAGCTTTAAAAAGAATCTCATACTCCTCATCAAGAGTCACTCAAAGATCTACTGTAATATGCACATTTCTGAAAAATAAACAAAATGTGAAGTTGTAATAAAGACAACATTTTTCCATAAATGTTTATAAAGCAAAAATTATTTTAATGCAGTTTAATAAAGTGCAGGTCATAAAAACTAAAGACAATGTAGTATTTTCATTGTCTATAGCAATTATCGCATTGTGTTGTTTTTTTTCTTCTGTTTTTTTGTTTTGTTTTTTGCAATGTTATATTTTGGAATTGGAATGATTGCAAATGCAAATTGGCCTTTTGTTTTACCATTGGTTTGTTTAAAATGGTACACGTTCCACATGCAATAAAGTAATTCACTTATTAAAATCACAACATTATATTTTCTCAAATTTTATTCTCCTTTATTATAATTTTCTTTTTTGTGCTTTTCTTCTTTTTTTTCCTAATGTCACTCACATATTATCATTGTACCAGTCTGTCACATTACGTTACTTTTATTTGTAATGCATAATTCACTTTTCCACTTACACAGATGTGAACACATTTTGCTTTTTTTAAACATACAATTTATTAAGCAGCAACTATAGTCAGACATTCATTCATTTACACATCACAAACATAAAATCTCTTATATATACAATTCCACATGATACATGGAATCATGAAACATTATTTCTTATATTTTCTCTTATTAAGGGGGAGGTGGCACAGAAGAGGCTGGTGATGGTGTGATATAGAAACTCACAGTGCCATTCACATGAAGAGCACAATATGTAGTGAAATCCTACTTTGCAGGGAATGATCAGTATAGGACCACTAGAATAAAGCTCTCATTAATGCCTTCTTGGTGCTGCAGTATTTTTGGTCCTTACCAGGGCCAGATTAACATAGGGATTGATGAAGCTGAAGCTCTAAGCCCATGCTCATGGAATATGTCCTCTTCACATGCTCTTGTTTTGTTTAGACTGAGGGATTTAAGTATTGAAACGTAAAGAGGGATGTAGTGTAATAAAACTTGTGTGGACTGGATGAGTACAAATTAGTTAAGGTAAAGCTGACTTTGCGCACTGTGCAAATGCTCTTGCTGCTTCAGTCTCTCTAACAGTGTAGCATGTCCCCTTCCTTCTATGCTCACTATATCCACCTTTTCTCTGTCCCAAACTGCATACCAGGAGCTTCTGCCTGTGGTAAGAAGGTAAGGAGAGGAGTGGACAAATAAGTCCTGCGGGACAGTCCCCATAAAGCATAAAGCGAGTGTATCATTAGGCTTAGTACACCCTAAGGTGGCGAGTCTGTATGATTGGTGGGCAGCCTGACATCGACTCCCCTTTCTGGGCATGTCTGCCGCTTTGGACAGTGATGATTGTGTCCGTGGCCTACCCTTTTATCCCACCCACCTATGTTATGCTTCACTGCAGTTAGGGGGTATGGATTTGCCTGAGAAATTAAAGCAAGAGATTAGCATAGGGTACACACCCTGTAAGTTTCCATGCCAAATGGGCTTTAAATCTGGCCCTGGTCCTTAGATTGATGGAGGCATGTTTGCGGCAGAGACAGCTAAGTGGGATTGGGTGCAGTTGGGTAGTGACTGTAGTGGTGTGTTTGCTTGTGTTGCATGATTTGCTTAGTCATTATTCTGGAAAATGGCTTTTATGTTTGTATATATGCTGAAGTGTCACTTACTAGGTACATTTAGGGTCTTGCCTACGCCAGACAGATCCCATCAAAAGCCTGCCCTGAAGTCGCATACAGCAGCCGCAGAGCATGTAACAGCCACGCAGCACTCCCTCCAGCAATGCATGGTCAGTTCTCTGCACCCACTGCCGCCTGTCAGCTAGGATAGACGCCTCCCTCCCTGTGCTTAGGAGCCTTCTGGATGCAGTGCCCCCTAATATAGAGCACCATTAATTACAGGATTATCAGTTGGTGACTTTACAAATGATGCAAGGTGATTTTGCAGACCTATCTGCTGGGCTCTTCAGAAATGAAATTGTATGCTGCCAATTTCTGACACTTCTCCAATCTGTATTTTAGTAGAAAAAATGAAAAACTCTACATATGCTACATATTTAGCCAATAATAAACTAGATTTTTTTTAAAACCAGCCATATTATTGTGAACTACACTATTTTATTGAAACATTCTCTTTTCAGAATAATGTCCCTTTAAGAAACCAATGGTAAATAGACAATTCCTTTAAGACATTATAAAAATGTCTCTCAGCAGGAAGTGTAGCAGCTATACATTATGCATTTTTCATGAACATCCTTCATGAATAGAAAGGTCTGGTCACCTTTGCAATTATGTAACACACATACAGCTAATACTGTATCTGTGTGTGTATTATGTAATCTGCAGTATAAATGCATCAAATCCACTGTGCTTTTTTTTTGTTGCTTTTTTTGCGTAAAGAGCTAATATCTACATTCCATTCGAACTTGCATAACTAACAGCATAATATAATTAAAGCTAAAATAGCCAACTTGTGAAGGACTGGGGATTTTAAGCAATCACAAACTCACTTTTAATATTAATCTAGTGGATGACCAGAAACTTTGAAAAGTTTGATCAATGAAATGAAAAAAACAAAACAAAAAAAAAAAACTTTTTTTTTTTTTTAATTGAGGCCTTGTCATGATTAGTTGATAAAAACCACATGGGGTAAGTAAAGGGATAGGCTTTTGGTAAATTTGGTGGAGTTTCAGTAAACAAATTAAAGGCAAACACAATCTGTTTTTAAGTCAACATTCTTTCTGGTACAATAACATCTTGCAACTTGTCAGTATAGATAAACACTGCTGAGATGTCAGCCTGTGGTTACAGCTAGGAAGAGTAAAAACAAAAATCTAAATGTTTATTTTGACATGTCAGATCTGGATGAGGGTGCTTGGATTTGTTATAGAAAACGCCAGAATATTAACAATTCATTTTAGCTGAAATATAATGTTTTTGTGCTAGAGAAGTATGGAATTCTGCACAGCCATGTGTACAAAAAGTTGTCATTTACTACAGACATTTCAAAATACATATATGAGTTTAACTATTTATGTCCCAGGGTGCTGTAAAGTTGCCAGCTGCATCATGTCTTCCTGGACACATTCATGCTTTATGTTGCTGTATACTGTATGAAAAGTGCTGCCCTGCAGTACTAAGAATTCATATGCTGCTGGAAGAAAACTAATTAAAAAAAAATCCTAAATTAAGTCTTTGTTAGTTCTTTGTGTCTTTTTTGTACATTTTTTTTCATGTCGCAAGTTGTGACTATAGCAGAACTGGGGAATTTTTCCTGATCAGTTATTTTTGCCACTCAGATTCCAATTTGCAAGAATTCAGATTTTAATAAAGAACTCTGTGAATGTCTAGAAAGATATAGAGGTTTTCATAGACCTCTGTTGTGAGCATAGCATTCTTCAGGCGTTAATGTAACACTGTGGATTTAACCAGAATTTTATTATGTAATTTTAGCTGCATTGCTGATCATAAATATTTTTTCTAAGGGCTATGTATACTACAGATGTGAGACTAGAACCTGTTTGGGTGTATCTTATTTTGGCTTTAATAATAAAAAAAAAAAGTATACAGTGGTTTCAATTACCTATTTATAACAGTGCATTGGATTTCTGGGTGGAAAAAAAAGCAGGTAGAGCAATAAAGAAGGCATACTGTCATAAATCCCCCCAGGGGTGCCCTAAAGATATATAGATTGCTGCTTTGACTTTAAAAAAAAATGGTAATTCAGTCACCTCACCCACTCATCTCAATGCTATAAGTTGATTGCAACAGCACAGCATGACACCCAGTGGCTAAAGAGAATGACACATCAAAGCACTTGTTTTATAAAAAAAAAATAAAGGTTTTCTTCAACAAGATCAATTGCCTGTAATGTGTCTGATTTTTACTGTTTGGCTCTGTTCACATATTCAGCTCTATAAATTCAAATGAAGTATATTATTTATGATCAAAGCATGCGTGTGCAATTAACTTACATAATGGTATTTCTTATTAATATCGGTAATTTACGTTTCTTAAAGAATACGAATGTTTTAATGCAGCTTAAAAAAAAATCTAGAAAAAAATAAAGCTGTTAGGTTATTCCATGACCCCTTTTTTTAGGCTCTCAATTTGTACCTTTAAGATTGTCATGTTAAGAAAAAAAAACCTAAAAGCTGTTTCTTCTTAAATTACTAGCAGAGTGAATCTAATTGTAAGCAGATGGCCTTTTATTTTTGGGTTAAGAATAATTACCCTGAGGACTGGACTAAGCCCATATCAATCAGTTTCCTTTAACAGATGACTAGGTAGATAATTTTGCTTTTTAGTACTGACAATGTCAGCTAAGGTATCAGTTTATTAAGGTTTTAGGTATTAAACATTTTTATTTTGTTTTTACACCAAATAACTTGAAGCCTGTTTTGTTTGTTTTTTTTTCCACTCCAGTTTTTTTTTTAAGTGCAGCTTCCTAGATTAAATGTCACCTCAAGTAATTTTTCATTGTAAAACACGCATTCTTAACACATTTTACCTGATCCATAAGTAATTGTATAATTGCAAAGTATGTGAAGGTGTTCTTCTTGTAATGACCTTCTGATCACACATGAGATAGGGACTGCCCTCATGTTGTGTTGAACCATTTGTTAAATACATTTTTTGGTCTTTAGTGATGAGACTATGAGCCTCCAGGCTACATAGGACTGGGTGATAGGTGAACCACTGTCTAGGCCTCAATTAATATTTTTTTTCACTGTAAACCAAACTTTTTGCAAAATTTAGGGGAAAATAGATTTGACAATCTATAAGTCAGCTATAGCAAGGTTTTGCTTATTTTAGGCAGAATTTTGTAATTTGGATTTCAGTTCATTATAATTTGCAGTTTAGTGCCTTTTTAAATACATCCTTTTCAATGTTTAACCGATTTAAAATAAATAAATAAGTCTTTCAGGATCAAATGACATGCCAGAACAGTTTAGAGAAAAGGTCTATCTGATCCTGAAAGGACTAAGATTTATTCCTTTAACATGATTTGGTGGGAGTTTGGATTAAAAAAAAAAAGGGGGGGGGGGAGAAACAATTTGCATACTCAGCAAATTTCTTCAGATTAATTATTTTGGATTACAACATTTCAAATGTGATTTCCAGTTCAATATATTTTGACTAAACCCATGTAGGTCCAATTTTAGTTAATTGTAAAATGCGAGCCCAGACATGAAACCTTTTTGTACCCTGCACATTTTATACAATCTCTCCCAAAACCTTTTTGGGGGGGATGAGGTAAATCGTGTGTTTATTTACAGAGAATATGCAATTACATTGTTGCAAGCATGGTTCTCAACTTTTAAAATGTATACATTATGAATGTTCCCAATTTTTGTTCTTGTCACACCTGTGTACAATGCTGTAGTGTGAATTAGAAATAAAATAGAATTTTGTTTGCACATGTCTTCAGTCTGCCTCCCTAGATGACTCTTTTCCACCTGATATAGACTGACGCCGCCTGGAAACATATTTTTTTTTTCTAGGAAACAATGATAGAATTTCACCCCTCAGGCTGTGCTTATACCCACATATACCATGTTTACCACTTTGATTTCCATCTACAATATTATGGTAAAAATATGATACACTGTATTCTATTTTCAAATAGATTGGATTTAGAATGCATGTAAGGCTTCCAGTTCTTGTATTTTTTTTTTTTTTTTTTAAATGTCTAGTGCTCCACATCCCTCTCCCTCCTTAGTGGATCATTCCAGCCTTGTTGTGTGAAGGAAGCAGACTCAGAGCTGTCTGGAAGGGGGAGGGGTGCTATTGATGGATTCTGTCTAACCGCCTCCTGTGTCTGCTATAGGCACCATGAGCGGAAAGCCCCAGGGGTGCTGGCATTTGCTAAGGATTTTTTTTTGCAAGGCAGATCTTCATTTGGTTTCTTTTGAGACAGATGTGCAGCTTTTTTGTGGCTGTAAAATAATACCCTTTTATTTATTTATATATATATATATATTTTGTGTATATATATATATATGCAAGTAAGTTGGCCAAGCCATGATTTATATTATAAAGTGATTTAAAAAAAATAGTTATTCATTAATCTCCAAATAGTAGCGAATTACAATTGGAACAGCAAAACTGAGTCCAAAATAGCTGATCTTATCTATAATCACAGTTTAGCAGTTTACCTATTTTAGCATGGATTTTGAAATTTGTATTTTAATTCACTACAATTTGAAGTTTAATGAACGATCCTGTTAGAATTAGAAAAATCCTATACACATTTTCCATAACCCTTAAAATCCCATAAGCTTCAGCAGATAATTTGACACACACCCCTGGTGACACTTCCAATAGTTAATAGGTATGAGTCTAGAGCCCTTATATGACAAACCTTGGCACCCTATGTGATTACAAAGGCTGGCTAAGCCTCATGGGAAATGTAGTTCACAATTGCCTAAGGTGCCAAGGTTAAACCTCGCAGGCCTAGGCAGAGAGTCTACACCTGATGCATGTAAGGTACAGAGAACAACAAACAAAATATTATAACACGGACAATATATAACACCATAGATTCATTATCTCATTTTATTTAGCAGTAGAATTCAGCTAAGAAAAGCAGTGACATAGTGTTCAGGGATTACATTCCACCTCTCTATTATTTAATATCCTTTGCCAGCACATATGATGTAATCTCTGGTTCTAAAACATTCATGCAGTCAAGGAACACAGTCCAGTTAGGCTGTCTTTGATATTCAGATTTTCAAAAGGGGACAAAAGCAGTGTGATTTTTTAAAAAAAAGAAAAATAAACACTTTTATGAAAAGTGCGCATGTGAGGGAGGCAAGGCTTTCAAAATATAAGGTCATGTCACTTGGGTATACAGCTATTTTACATCAAGAGCCTCATCTTTAAATATATGCATGGAACATAGTATGAAATTACAATCCAGCCAGCCTGCCTACAGTTCTACCACACACTGATTGCTTAGGCCCTCCCTAGGTATGTAAATAATTAAAAAGCTCTCTATCCACTAAATATTAAAACACCAAACGTGCTTCAGCTGTGGTAAATTTATTTTAAGGACAGATCTCTCCCCCAATAACCCTCCTCCCCCCACCTTCCTTTCTCAGTTTGATCTGAAGCAGTCTGGCCAGACAGCCTAATATAAGTGAAATGATGCAGATGTGTAGGGGAGGGGGTGAAGTCAGAAGGTTTTCAGGACAGGATACCTACATTGACTGCATACAAAACACTAAGCCAGTGTCAGATTTCCAAGATATAAACCTACACAAGTCATAGTGTGCACAGACTGGAGTCTTAGCCCTTATCACTTAGACACTCCCATTCTCCCCCTCATTCTTTTTTTTTTCTTTTTTTTTGTAGCCTCCAGTCCTTTCTCTCCCTTTTAGTACAGGGGTGTATTCAGTAAATTAGGAATTGTGAAGAATAGACCTGACAATAGCAAATTTTACGCCAACTTTGCTGAAATGGCAAAATAATGAAACTGAATATTTATTTTTTTTTAAATAAAAATTTATATTTTGGCTTAAAACGTGCAATTATTTCTTGTCAATTCTCCACTATTTCCATTATAGTGAATACACCTCTATAATTTAAAATGTTAGACACACATACGCTTAAATTAGACAACATTACAGTATATACAAATGTGATCTTTGCTTGCTTTTTTTTTTTTAACCCTTAAAATGTAACCACCCCCTCATGTCTGGTACATAGCCGTCGCGCCCCCTTCTTCTAGACACACACCGACACTGATACCATTTTCTATCAGTTCCAGCTGATTTATTAAAATCATCAAGATACAGACTTTCAGCATTAGGAAAACAGGCATTGATGTTAACAGTGCACTTAACTCTGCTTTTCCCTCACTTGCTATACAAAATATGCAGATGGTCTGTTACAGATGTCTTATGTCTTTTACAGATTATATTGCACATTACGAGAAACCTTGATGTGCCTTAGCTAAAAATCGAGTATCCAGTTTGATATTTACTTTCAGGTCCCATCCACATATCACAGCATATGATATACATAGAATCCTACTATAATACAGAACATATACAATCTTTAAGCTAACAGCTCTCAGGTCTATATCACCATCTCAATAAATCTTTACCTACAAATATTGAACAAATCTGAACTATAGCTGTACAAAAAAAAAATGTGTTTTAAAACCACAAGGCCTTTTTTAGATGCAAGAATTTTTTATATATTTTTTTTCTATTTTTTTTTTAAAGCCTTTTTCTTTTTTTACCAGGACAGAGTTATGAACATACTTGCATGCTAAAAATCCCCAAAACAAAACAAAAAAACAACAAAAAAAAAAAACACAAGATAGGAAGTGCCTGAAAGTCTCACTGAAATATAAGAAACAACAAAAAGAAATGACAGCAGGAATGTTCCCTTTAAACTGTACAAAAATACGCCTAAAAATATTTTAATTTTTAAAAAAGACTGAGGTCTGTTATGTATCAAAAAAAGGTTTCAATACATTATTTTTTTGTTTGTTTGTTTGTTTTTTAACTGAGGTCTGGGTTGTCTGAGATTCAAGGAGGTATCAGGGAACAAGATACAAAAAAATTGGCAAAAACCAAAAGAAAAAAAAATCACATTGTGAAACAATACATTTCTGTTGATCTGTTAAAAACTCTGATTAAATCAGTTCACAGTTTTGTGGAGCATGTCTCCTGCCTGCATGTGTCAGCTTCCCTGCAGCTTAAGAATCAGATGCATAGAAGAAATCAGTTTTCTCCCTCCAAAAAAGAAAAGAAAAAGAAATCCGGTTGTAATACACCTTTCCAGGATAATATTTCAAACTGTAGAATAAAAAATAAAACAAGACACAATGACCCCCTTGAGTAACAGTTGAGCTGCCCAGAAACATAACATTTCTGTAGACCTTCCTCCAGACCCACTTATCACTCATCTTAATTCTTCTTCAAATCCCTAATCTTACAGTGATTAGAAAAATTACACTGACTGAGTAGGAAAAGCAAGACCCCAAATTTCATCATCAGAACATTAAAAAAGCCCCCCACAAAATCCCATTTCTTTTTTTTTTCTTAGATTTCCTCCTCCAAAATTTCATTGATCAATCCCACCCAACCCCTTCCCCCTCCAAAAAATACAAATAATTAAAAATTACAAAAGAAATTTACAAAAAAAATCAGTAGGTGAACACCAAGTCTGAAAAGTTGGCTTCAAGCCAGTCCCCTGCAATCATCTCGCTGAGTTCTGGGGTGCAGTAATCTGGAAACTCAAAATGAGAGCCCAGGCTGCCCTCACTGCATGAATCTAAGTCTTTATCCACTAATGAGAGTGAAAGGTTTCCTGAATTGGAGTTACCCAGTTCGGGTGCCTGAGGGTTTTGGGTGAAGTTTAAACTCAAATCAAACAGCAGATCATCTTTGTCGCTGGTTGAGGTAGTGATAGACCTGACTGGAGCCAGGGTAAAGGTGGGATGATGTGCTGTGCTTTGCTTGGTGATATTTTTGAAGTTGTAAAAGAGTCTGTTGTTGGTGGCATTTGCCATCTCCTCATACATGCTGGCTCCTTCCGTGGATTCAGCAGAAGAGCTCAAGGTGGGACTAGCTGGCACTTTGGCTACATTATATTGCCTCAGCTGCTCCTCATCCTCCTCCTCTTGCTTTATCCTAATCTGCAACTCATCTTCTTCATCGTCCTCTTCCTCCTCATCATCATCCATAAACACACATTTTACAGCCTTGCTCACCTTAAGGTTCCCAAAGACATAGTCCTCTCCACCGGCATCCTCCTGAGGTGACTTAGCCCCAAGCTTGCTGCTGGACTTCAGCTTGGGACACTTCTTGGCTGAGATCTTGTTGCTTTTGCCACTGGTGGTGGTGGTGGAGGTGGCACTCTTGTCTGGAGAATGGCCGAGGGTGTGCTTAGATGAAGGTTCCAGCTTGGGTTTTTTCCTGGGTCGGTATTTGTAATCTGGGTAATCCGCCATGTGTTTGAGCCTCAGCCTCTCGGCTTCCCTGATAAACGGGATTTTTTCGCTGTCATTGAGCATCTTCCAGCGTTTCCCCAGCCTTTTGGAGATCTCAGCATTGTGCATGTCAGGGGACTGCTCCATGATCTTTCTCCTCTCTATCTTGGACCATACCATAAAGGCATTCATGGGTCGCTTAATGTGACCAGTAGCCGTTTTACACCAGTCTGGGTCACTTTCATCAAGGGCTACTGGGCTTCCAGCCATAAACTCTCCCTCCTCAGTGTCTGTGACTTCTGTGTGGTGACTGCTCTCCATGTCCATGCTGTCTGCTTGTTGCACCATGCTGTCACCTGGTCCCCTTGGCTTGACTTCACTGAGGGTGAGTGGCTATCATAGAAAGCTGGATTCCAGCTCTGCTCCCCTCTCCCAGCCAACCCTACGAGTGCTTCTCACTCCCTTCTGCAAAAACTTCCAGCCTTCCCATCTACTAGTTATCTGAGCTATCAGAAGGATTACATCACTCCCTGGTGGACCAATGGCTGTTACAAGACCAGCCCTAACCACTGCCAGTCCCCTCCCCAGCCGCACACCCACTGGCTGCTATTGGAGCCAAAATCCCAGAGAGGGCCTGGCTACAGATCTCAAAAAAATACTAGCCACTGGTGAGAGTCTGTATTATGTGCTGTGTCTGGGAGTTTAACCCCTTCCCTGCTGGCATGGACCATCCCAGGCTTCAGCCCCTAAAAACCTGCATCTGCAGACACAAGGATGTTTTACTGTTAGAACGTTACAATGTATTCGAATCTGCTAGAATCGATTTCACTGCTCTAAATGCATCTCGTAACAACATAATGTGCACGTGTTAAGATACATGTGTGTAACACACAGACCCACAGACCACACTACACACTTTATTTAGATTACAGGGAGCAGGGGAGGGGTGTTGCATCTGGCTTGTCCAGAATAGATATAGTCCAGCCATCTGTAGCCCTCACACGTTCACTTTTTATATTTAGCCAGAGCTGAATGGGAGAATTAAAAAAAAAAAAAAAAACCTGAAGGCTGGGCTTCAGATTTATGATAGACCAGTTGTCTGCTGCAGTATTTCTTGGAAATCAGGTTTAATAATGACCACGGAGGTCATTTAAATCATGCTTCCCCCCTGCACTGCAACTTACCAACTCCCACTAATCTCAGCCACACGCTGATGAGTGATGAGACTGGTAGTTCCCAGCTATGGCTTTAAGTCCACGGATTGGCTCTTTATGAAGTTGGACAGTGATTGATACCTCTGCTGCCCAGCAGATTCTGCAGCACAATCATTAAAAACACACTAGCCAAGTGTCAATACTTTTGTGCCATGCAAACAGTCTCATGCTTTCCTTAGGAAATAAAGAAAAGGTGTGATTTCTAATGAGGTTAGCATTTTGTGCATGTGTGTCTGTGCATTTAAGGAGGGGTGAATGATGTAATGTGGTTTGGGAGCACACCAATCCTATCCAGTAATTTGACTTTACTTAGAATCCAACAGCAATTTGGGGAAATAATACATAATGCAGTTACTGGGCACACAGACAATGGCTGGAGTCAAAATGTTTCACAAAACAACGGTGCTGAAATTCTGTCTACATGCCCTCTCTGACCTGCTTGATAACAATACATGGAGAATTTCACTTCAATAGTGGAGGGGGTGGTCCTCTCATAGGAAGGCAGCTGAGCTCCAGAATTCTGTAAACCATCTGCCAATCAGGATCCATAAATTGGAAGGCAAGCATCTGGTGAGGGAAGGTGTTATAAGACAACCAGCAGCCCTATCCATCAATGTATTCCTGGATTCACCCATATGAATTCATTACATCCATAACAATAAGCACATATATCTCTGCTCCTGCTGGGGCTATGCAGTGTCATTCATTCATAAAAATGATGTCACCTGTTCTCTGCTACAGAAATCAATTTAACTTCCTCTCTAGAATGGAGTGTGCATGTGAAAATATATCCAGTGAGGGAAAAACCTAAAATAATAATAATAAAAAGCAAACAGCAAAAAAAAAAAAAAAAAAGAAATAATAGTTTGTAAACAATCATGATAAACCTGTTTACTTATCTACTGATATCATTTAAGATCAATATAATGAATGCTTATCAGAAGCCTGCAGTTCTGCATTAATGCAATGCTTAGTTACTGGTATGTGCAGTTATTAAATTTAATCATACCTGGAAAAGTCTTGTCATTTACTGCAATGCTTTTTCCCCCCTGATGATGTGATGGACCATTTATAGTGACCAGGTTAATGATATCCTTATATATTAAAGTGATTTCCTAAACAGAGCAGTGTTTATTTAATTATTAGCCCATTTACCACCCACACACTCCTCTTCATAATGCCTGATCCCTTGACTTTTTGTTGCAAGTTATTTATTTTACCATTCTGGCATCAGATTACATCTAATGCTTGTCTTGTATTTTAATGTCTAGATCCTTTCAGAAAATAGTTCCCTATGTATAAAATCCACATCATTTTACGAGAAGACACTCAATGGTTGGTCAGACATATTATACCTCTAGTGTGTAGTGGCCATGGTGGGACATTTCATGCTATTTTCTAGAAGTCATTAAATGTGGCAGTTTAACTACTAAACAGTGAGTTGTGGCAAATATGAATACAAAAAAAATTAAAGGAACACTACAGCCTAACAATACAAACCTGTACTCCTAACATTATAGAGTCCCTACCCCTAGTATTATGAAGCCCCCCTTTTGCAATACAAATTAAGAAAATTAAAGGTTTACATACATATTTCCAGCAGAGAGGGTCTCTTGGCATTGCTCACCTCGCCATCTCCAGCGACGTCATCTAGGAGGCATGGCCTCCTCTGCTAATAATCTAATAATTTAATGCGCATGTGTGGCAAGTGCGGTGTGCACATTTAACCCCTTAAGGACACATGACATGTGTGACATGTCATGATTCCCTTTTATTCCAGAAGTTTGGTCCTTAAGGGGTTAAAGTTCCACATAGGAAAGCATTGAATTCAATGTTTGCCTATCGGCATCCAAGTCACATGACCTGATTCTACTCAATTGATGCATTTTTTAATGCAGAAACCATCTCTAGTGGTAGAAACTAAATTAATTGGGGAAGAGGAGGGAGCACATCCAGAACATGCACGCACAAAAATACCGCTTTAAAACTTACGAGGTAACTTTAAACCATCTATCTTAGCAAACAAATACGGGGTTCCGGTTACTTCATATGGCCATACAGACGTGTTAAGTTCACTGCTAGGTCAGAGGACTTTAAAATCTGTAGGTCCTACACTATTTTACATGGGAGATAAAAATGCTGACTGTAATACTTACCTAATCTGCTTCCTGAGACTTTCCTGAAAATAATGCTTTCCTGTGGTCACCTTCAAATGGACAACTATAGTGGAGTGGTGGTGTGTACAAACCAAAATGAATCTGGTCTGGGTTCCAAATTTGAACAGAAAAAAATATCTAGTGGTGTGTTGGGAGTGAAATGAGTGTGGTTTGCCGCTCGTGTGTTTACCTGATAACAATGTGACTAGAAGGACATGAACTGATGTTTTTAGCCCAAGGCAAACTAGGCATTTGCATTGGGCGGCACTAACCAAGGGGCAGCACTCAGATTCCCTGGTGTACCCCCTGTCCCTGGGGTTTAGTGGGGCTGATTGTGAGGCGTGTGGCTGTGTTAGACAATATGACAATATGACAATATGATGTCATATTCCGGCTCTCGGCATCAGTAAACAGCCCACGAGGCGCAAGGGAGCAGAGCAGGAAGATCACAGCTCCCTCGCCGCCTCTGAGTCTAACACAGCCGCACGCCTCAGAGCAGCCCCACTGGACCCCAGGTACAAATCCACACCAGGTAGGAAGGCTGGGTGGAAATTTTTAATTTATAATAATTGTAATAATTTGTGAGTGTATGTGTGTATGAGTTTATGTGTGTATCTGTGTGTATGGGTGTATATGAGTGTATGTGTGTGTATGAGTATATGAGTGTATGTGTGTGAGTGTATGTGTGTGCAGGGCCAGCCTTAGGAGTGTGCGAACTTTGCAGTCGCACAGGGAGCCATGGAGCAGGGGGCGCCCTGCGGCCTACACAACTTACACATTGCTGGCTACCCGGGTGGAGGATTTCATTATTCTTCACTCGGGATAAAAAAAATTGGGGCGGGGCTAAGCGTGTGGCAGGGGCGGGCTAAATTACAGTGTGGGCGTGGTTAGAAGTGCATGGGAAACAGGAAGTAGTCCCTGCTTCCCCAACAACCAGAATCCAGGTAACTATGTGTGACTATCTGCCTGTGTGTGTCTCTGTGTGTGTGTGTGTGACTGTCTGCCTGTGTGTGTGTGTGTGTGTGTGTGAATGTCTCCCTGTGTGTTTGTGTGTGTGTGTGTGTGTGTGTGAATGTCTGCCTGTGTGTGTGTGTGACTGTCTTCCTCTGTGTGTGTGTGTGTGTCTTTGTGTGTGTCTGTGTGTGTGTGTGACTGTCTGCCTGTGTCTCTGTGTGTGAATGTCTGCCTGTGTGTGTGTGTTTGGGTGAGTGACTGTCTGCCTCTGTGTGTGTGACTGTGTGTGTGACTGTGTGTGTGACTGTCTGCCTCTGTGTGTGTGTGACTGCCTGTGTGTGTGTCTGTCTGCCTGTGTGCGTGTGTGGCTGTCTGCCTGTGTGTGGCTGTCTGCCTGTGTGCGTGTGTGTGACTGTATGACTGTGTAGTGTGTGTGTGGCTGTGTGCATGTGTGTGGCTTTCTGCCTGTGTGTGTGTGTGTGTGTGTCAGTCTGTGTCTGTGGCTGTCTGTGTGTGTGTGACTGTCTGCCTCTGTGTGTGTGTGTGTGTGTGACTCTCTGCCTGTGTGTGTGTGGCTGTCTTCATGTAACGGTGTGTGTGACACTGTATGTGTGGCGGTATGTACATGACTGTCCATCTGTATCTGTGTGTGTTTGTAATTGTCTGCCTGTAACTGTGTGTGTGTGTGTGTGTGTGTGTGTGAATGTCTGCCTGTAACTATGTGTGTGTAATGAATATTTATTTTTAAATCATTATCAATTTAATAAATCCCCTATACAATCTCTACACTTCTATACACACACTATACATGGATGACAGAGGAGAGGGGGGCGCTGCAAAGATGTTTCGCACAAGGCACCTAAAGGCCTGTGTGTGTGTATGTATGAGTTTATGTGTGTATGTGAGTGCTTGTCAAATCAGTGAGTCTGTTTGTCATTGAGTGTGTGTGTGTGACTATCAGTGTGTCTGTAAATGAGTGTCTGTCAGTGTGTGTGTCTATTAATGAGTGAGTGTGTGTCAGTGAATGTGTGTGTGTCAAATCAGTGAGTTTGTATCTGTCAGTGATGGCTGTGTGTGTGTGACTGTCAGTGTGTATCTGTCAGTGTGTGTCAGTCAGTGAATGTGTGTGTCAAATCAGTGAGTCTGTGTCTGTCAGTGAAAGTCACCTAACTGATGCTGGATGTCCTTCTGCTGTTCATGAAGACATCCTGCGTCTGCTAAATCCTCATATGAAAGAATTGATACAATGCTTTCCTATGGGGAAGCCTAATGCAAGCACGGAGGAGGAGCCTGACCCAGCGTTGAGGGACACCAGCGCTGGATTCAGGGGTTTTAACCCATTCAATGCCGAGTGGGTGGCAGGGGGGCACGAAGGAGGAGGGCACTATATGGAACTATAGTGCCAGGAAAACAGCTTTGTTTTTGTGGAACTATAGTATCCCTTTAAAAGATGTAGGAAAAGATGGAGTCTAAAGAGGAAGGGGTGGGTTCTTAATCAGGAAGAGTTGCGGCCTTGACAGGAAGGGGTGGGGCAAATTTAGATTAGGGGAGTTCCCAGGTGTAGTCATGCCTAGAGTAGCACGAAACAAAATACACCACTGAGGACATGACTCTGTTTTACTCATCTTATTATTTCAGAATACCCAGATGAATTTACAACAGAGATCATGGATATGGAGGACAAGGCGTCGTCATCTATAAAAATGACGCAATAGTGAATGAATCACTAGTACAATTTATTAGAGATCAAGAACCCTGTTTGAGAGATCTCTAAACACCTCTGCATACACTCAGAACCTTAGATGGTATAAACACAGCTTTTCTTATTTTCTACTGTCCCCCAGGACGAGGCAATATAGAAGTCATGTAAGCATGACATTACAAGCCATCAGGCTTCCATTTTAAATCTGCAATAGAGCCCTAGGGTCTTACACTAGTTCCTAGTTTTTCAGACAGTTATTCCAAGAGACACAACATTTTGCATCCCTTCCTTATTTATTTTTCTTTTTATACTGTACGATAAATTAATATTTTGTACTAGAATGTACAAAAAGTTCTAGTGGTTTTTACTTTTCTGATCAATTGATTTTAAAATTTTAGGGTAAATGATTAAAGCACATATTTCAATAGTCAGAAAAGTAACAATCTGACTAAATCCACTTTTAGTTTTTTACATCTTAAAAATGGAACACATTGACCAGCTATTGACCACGTCTTTCTTAATAATATGTTTTATTTGTGTTAGTCTAAAAAGTCCTCATTTTGAAAAATAAAATGATTTTCTGGTCCATTACAAACTAGCTTAAAGAGAGACTGTTGGCACTCTAACTGCTTAATCTCACTGAAGTGGCTATAGTACAAAAGAAGATCTTCAGGCACTCTTAGTGTTCAAACACCAAGCAGTTTTATTGGAAAATAAAAATAATGTCAGAGCAATGTTTCAACCTTATTCAAGGTTTTGGTAAGCTATAAAGAAACTGTAGTTTCTGTAGACCCCTGGCCATCCTTCCATACAGTGTTAAATCATGTTTAATGTTTTAATGTAATACAAAGGTCCCCAGCAGCCCAACCCCTCTGTGATGCTCAGTCTAATGAGTAAGCACTAGCCTGAACAGCAGTGGGAGGCTATGATTGGCTTAGTGTGTCAGGTGACTACTTTTAGTCTATCACAGTGCCCACTGAAGGTAGAAATCAGTATGGATAAAAGGAAGTGTGTAGTCTCTGTCTTAGCCACACCTCCAGTAGGGTCTGGACAGGGTCATGACCCTTATTTAGGTACTCCGAATGCAGGGGACTCCAAGCATTACAACCAATTCAATTAGCTAAAATGGGTATAGTGTCGTCAGTGTCCCTTAAAAAAAAAAAAAAAAAAAAAGAAAGAAAGACAATCCGAAAACAGCAGTGGCTGTTAACCGCAGATAAGTGAGAAAATGACCCAGAATGAGTGTTATACAAGCTTTCGCTGATTTATTAAAATTGTCAAGATTTTGTTTACAAAACCTTATTCATAGCATGTATCTGCCAATAAAGACATTCATTATAGTAGACATGGCTCAGTCTTGTTCCACTCATCTACATTGTCAGAAACTGTCAGATATGTATTTGTTTCACCTGCTCATACTATAGCATTCTGAATTCTGGTGTGTTCACTAATTACATTTTTTCTTCTTTGATGCATTAGAGAATTAGAGATAAGTACTGAAACCGTTACATGCAATTGAGTTTCTATTATATTAAGAGGTTGCTGACTATTTAATCCAGATATCAAGAGGCATTTTCTTCAGGTAGCAAGCATGTTATACAATTTGCAGACAGAAGTTTCACATGTTCAGTACTGAACCCAACTTTCGAAACGGATGTCATTTTATACCAAGTATGTATTATGTCCACATGCAGTCCAGTTCATTATTAGCCTTTCTGCATTTTCTCCTAACC